>NC_044502.1:14270021-14590021 GCF_902362185.1 Chanos chanos
ACTCTTTCGTGTTTCCTGAGGAAAAAAGACACACAGACACATATACACACACATACACGCATGCACGCACACACGTGCGCACACACACACACGCACGCACAAGCACACACACACGCATGCATGCGCGCACACCCACACTCCCGCATACCGTGTACTATAGCCAAAGCCAGTATTCCTCCTGTACTGGTGCCAGAGACCCAGTCAAACAGCTCTCTGATCGGCCGGCCCGCTTCCCTCTCCAGTGCGATTAGCAGCTGGATCAGAACCAAACCCTTTATTCCTCCTCCATCCAGGCACAGCAATCTGTCCATCCTGTTATCAGAAGAGGAATGAGGTGAGCGGGTAATGCAGACTTGAGTTATCTATCATTATAATGTAAAACGACTCTAAACAGGCTCAAGATAAACTGTTTGCTTTGTAAGATCAATATTAAACAATATGTCTTCAATTATCTGTGAGACCAACTGAAGGTGTGGCCTGAAAGATTGAGAAATCTCCTTTTCACCAAAGTGCAATTATTTGATTTTTACTTCAGCAAATGGAGATTAGACAACATGACTCTATTGGTTTCTTGTCAGTCAACCTGCGGCAACACAACAGATAGCTGAAAAGCTGCCGTGACCTGGAGTGACTTGTGCTCAATATGTATCCGTTAAGGAGGAAATAAAGACACAGGAAATAATGCTTCCCACACGTACTTCCTGCTTCCTGTTCTGATCCCGTCCACCTCTGATCTTCCCATGCTCATTGCTGTCACTGTAGCCGCCACATACACCATGTCTTCAAACCCTGCCAGCCAATCACAGACAAGATGTGAAGTAAGTACGCCAACCAGATGAAAGCCTTCATACTGGACCGCCAATCAGAGGTTATAATATACGAACACTGATTAAAACAGGATGCATTCATTAAGAGAGAAAAGAGTGATGATGTGTCTATGGAATATTTTAACGATGCACTTAAGAGACTTTAATCTAAAGCCAGCCACGCAACAGCAGACAAGCTGTTTATGTTTACATTTTTTTTTTTCAGTGGATGGCATTTTATATGGAATTTTGTTTCACTGCTTGTATATACTAAGACATCATTATGGAGATATGTTGACATATACACCAACGTGATGGAGCGCTCGACTTGTTTCTGTGCTTTCGAAAAAAAAGTCTTAACACAATTACCCTACTGAAAATAGCATGACTGGACTACTCCCATAAACAGGAAACATGTGGTTTATACTAAGACGTCAGCCACCATTCCAGGGATGAGACAGAGGTGAGAGGGTTGAAGGGAGAAAACAAGAGGGCTAAGTCAGGGACTGAGCTTTTTCAAATAGCAGCAGCTGGAACTTAGTTTGTCATGCAAGATCAGATCAGCCAATCAGAGGCCAGAGTTATTATTGCTCTGGTCACAATGGTAAGGGTCATAGCCGTGGGGGAGAGATGGGGCAGTAAAGTCCTGTTTTAAGGGTTATAGTAACCACAGACAGAGGGGGCGGAGGAGTCGTTTGACCTTTCGCCAGAAGAGGGATGAATAGCCATAAAATCGAGGAATGACAAAAGAAAGAAAGAGGAGTCGAGGTGAATCACTTGAATGAAAGGTTGAGAAGAGAAGGGGCAAAGGAAAAGTGCACTGCTCTGAGGACAGGGAGGATAGGGAGGTGGAACACCCCCTCGTAGTTACAGCAACGAACGGGAAGAGATTTGAAATCATTGATAGGTTATGTATTCTCTAACGCAGAGCAAGAGTGGGCGACGTAGAGAGAGATCCGGAAAGGAGTAGGGAGAGGGCCTTTACCTATGGCGGGAGGCGGAGCTCTCCTGGTGGTCGGGGGAGGGGATTGTGGGAGGGGGGGATGACATCGTTGCGTTCCTACACTACACAGCATGTTGAGAAGAATCTTTCTGTTGGACCCTTCAAATACAAGCCAGTGGTTAGAGACATGCATCCACAGCACACCATGCAATGATATAGGAGAGAGAGGGAGAGAGAGAGAGAGAGAGAGAGACAGAGAGAGAGAGAGAGGAAGAGGGAGAGAGGGAGAGGGAGAGGGAGCGAGAGAGAGAGAGGGAGAGAAAGATGGATGATTGAATGAAGCAAGGTAACAGTCAGTTAGAAAAAATAATATGCCATGTGCACAAAGTCACATTTCACAATTACAATGTAATACAGACATAAACACACACACACACACACACACACACACACACATGCACATGCACACTTTATTTACAAGCAAAGTGGATGTACGATATCCAGTGACATAGTTTCAAATCCACAAATTCCAAAGGCTCCTTATGTTCCATGAATGCAATTGGACAGGATTTGAAGCATTTGAAACTAAACAAAATCCCCTAAACGGAGACTCATTAATTACATATTCAATGCCTGTAAAGACACAGAAGTGAGTCGATTGTTTATACATACGATCCAAAAAGGTACTCAGCCAAAAATAAGTTGCAAGCATGTAAATATTAATATTTATATTTACAATGCAATGTTATAATCATCACAGGACAAAGTTTTGCTAATTTTTTCCACATCCTCAAGTCATGCAGGGATGCTAAACTGCTATTGCATGCTCTGGTTAACACTTGCATTTGTCTTAGTGTTTAGTAGCATTGGTGCTGCAATAGGAGCTTCATTAATTTGCTTTGTCCTGTGACCTTTCAGCCAAACACTCTTTCGGCCAAACACCTAACACCTCATATACACCTAAACTCGTCCATCCTCCCATCCCTGATTGGTTCACTCACTCTTCCATTCCCTGCCTCCATCCTGTCATCCATTTTACCTTTGCTTGCACGTGCAGCGATGAGCCCTGGTGTTTCTCCAAGGTCATTTGGTATCTCGACATCAGCTCCAAACACAATCAAAGCTTTGATAAGATCCATATGGTCCAGCTGAAGGTTAGAGAGAGACATTCAGCGTTAAAATATGACCAGAACACAAACACGAGGTTCCAGCATCTCTATGTCTTGAGATAATTCTGGAAGTAGCCACACTGTACCATCTCTACATCAATATGTGTTTGAATGGTCTGTCTTAACAATAGCTTATCAGAAAAGTCCTGTCAAGTCCACTGGTACAACCAAATTTTTATGACCTGCCATCAGGTATTTTGATGTTTTCATGAAGGTAGATATTGTCAATAACTAACCTTTTCTTAATAACGTGATCTGTTTGGTTGTAATGCTATTTGTGCAGTGTTTTGCTACATTTAGTGGGTACTGGAACTGTTGTACTGCACTATGAAGTCAGCGAATACTGATATTGTTGTCCCGTACTTGGACAAATGTCCTGTCTCAGTGCTTGGACAAATGACCTGCTGGTTTGCCTTTGATATGTGAGAACATGAGTCAGCAATCTGGGAATTAAATAATAGCACATTCAATTCAATTCCATTGAAAAACTAAAACTACTCAACTACAAAACTACTACTGTGATATTCCAGTTAAAAAAAATTGAAAAATATGTTTGACATCAAGAGAAATCTGCTGTTTATGTTGAAAACGTACATTGATTCCAGTTTAATCATAATGTAAGTACATGCCTAAGCATCATAACGCGTGACCGCAACATACGAGTCAGCACAGTGTTCTGAGGACCAAAATAACCCTGGGTGAGGAGATCCTTCATACTGACTTGGGCACAGACCCAATACCCACTGATACTGTCTCGTGTCCTTATAGTGAACAGTCCTGTGGGGGTCTGGATGGGTTTAGGGTGTCCCTTTTCTCATTTGGCACGTTTAGTGGGAGGGCACAACTAGTAACCCCAGCGAATCCTTGGTGTATCCCTGAACGATCTCTATTAGACCTGACCTGGCTGAAGAGGTGTATTTGGTGTATTTGGTGTATTTGGTGTATTACCCAAAAGTCCACGCAACACTGGGATGTGAACATGGGCAAAAAAAAACCCCAACATGAACATGGCCAAGAAAATATTTAAGCATAGGCAAAATTAAACTCCAAAAGTGAGACGCCGCAGTTAATTACTATGGTGTGGTGAATGAAGCTTGCTGAATGTGCATGCAGACACTGTGTTTACTCCTGCTTTTTTGCACAGGGGGGTAGTGGAGACTGAATATATTTAACAGTATAACCTTTTGAATAAGCAGAAAGCCACAACACCAAATTTAGCTTATAGCCTTTTTCATATTCAATCTGCAGAGCGTGCACTAGTCATGCTCTTCAGGCCACTGCTGCTATTTTTGTGGAGAGGAGATGACAGACAGACAAGATGACAGACAACATATTTTCTTGTAAACGGAGATAGCATCTTTTACTGGACATTGCAAGACCTCTGCTCAGGAAACAGAGTCAGTGACGAATTCATAAATATGTCATAATTTACCTTCCACGTGCTTTATAAATGTATACGGATACTGTACTTGTCCGCAGTTTTCTGTATCACCTTTAAATAGCAACAGCAGAGAATAGCAACAAAACAGGTTTTGGCCAAGAGACAAGTTACAACCAGGGGAAACACTTTATGTTTCCACAAGGTCCTGGTTTATATTTTCTAAGCATGTACCCTCGGATGCTTATGCTCCTTGGCAACTGACCTCGTCTATGTCAGGAAAGTGAGGCCGTGAAGGGCCACCTTAAGGTCGAGGTGACATTTGAGACGGGGTGATCGGAGATGTACCTTCATAGCCAGATGTAGGGCAGTGTTGCCGTCTTGACCCTTAATATTTGGGTCACTGCCGTAAGTCAACAGTACCATGGCTGCCTCAAAGCGCCCCCTCTTGGTCAGTATGTGTAATGGACTCTCTCCCGTCTTACTCAGATAGTTCACGTTGCAGCCTCGGTCCAGTAACAGGCGACTCATCTGCAAAGAGAGATAGAGAGAGAGAGAGAGAGAGAGAGAGAGAGAGAGTTTTTTAACTCAGTAAAACAAATGATACCAACGCGTGACTGAACATCTAAGTGTTTTCAAGCATCTCTCATTGTACTTATGAATATCATTATCCTAAAATAGCCTCTAGTGGATTTATGGGCACAAACTGAGAACTTTACTATCTGAACCAATTACTGAACAGATAATTCACAGACATAAAATGACAAAAAGAACAAAACAAAAACAAAATTAGGAGTAATGTGTCTTGTCTAATAAAAGTTTGTGGGAATTTGTGTCTAATGTCCTTATAGCTTATTCGGGTGTGACTCACTTCAGCCGTTTTTGCCCAATGCAACGGAGTTCCTCCGTAAAGAGCATCCTCAGCCTGCAGCTGGGTGGGGTTAGCATTCAGAATGACCTCCGCACAGCTAGAGGGCGCACCATGAAAACAGGTTAGGTGCATGTTGAAACTGGTGTGACCATGAGTTTGACTTTGACTCAGCTGACACAAGTTGTCATGTAGAAAGTGAAGCTGTGAGTACGTGAACAGACGTATTGTTACGCGATTTAAAAGTTTACGATGCAAACTACATTTATGCACCATAGCGACAAATAAATAAAAATTTGTTCATATTACTCACCTCTTCTCATTATACTTCGTGGCAGCGTGAATGGGATATCCTGAGGCCCCTTTTACATCACACCGGGCCCCGCCCCCCAGCAAAGCTTTGACCGATTCTACCTTTCCCATTCGACAGGCCACATGGAGTGGCGTTTCTCCAGACAGGTTCAGCTCGTTTACACCCGCACACAACTGGGAGCACAAAGCCTGTGAAGACAGGTGAGACACAAAAGAAGCGCATCACAAACACATTACCGTATCACATGGCGCTAATTCCAAGCTAACACTACACATGATACTGCTAACAATATGGCTACAGTATCAAAAGTATCAGAAAAAAAAGTAGCATCAAAACCAGTATCAGAAAAGATATGCATGACTTATTAGGCAAAAAAACATACTGAAAAAGGAAAAAAGAAACCTGCTTTAATATATTACATTCGAGCTAGTACAATACACTTTCTCCTACAATGTGTGTACAGACTTTCTGGCTGGAAAAGGCATCTGGGACAGTCTTTGTTTATGACGTAGAAGTGCGCACTTCTCTGAGCGATTAGCATCTATATTGGTTCTTTCATCATCTGCTCACCTCTACAATGACAGTTGAGTCCTGTTTGGCAGCTGAGTGCATTGGCGTGTTACCACCTTTGTCTTTAATATCCGTACGAGCCTGGCATTCCTCCAGCAGCTCCCGAACACAGCTCACCTCCCCTTTCTCACAGGCCAAGTGCAGGGGAGTTTGACCCTGGGCATCCCGTGAGTTAATCTGACTGAGGGGAGGTAACACGGAACATACATAAAGGAAGAATGGTTCACACACACACTCACACGCACACCATACATGTGCACGCACACACACACACACACACACACACACACACAAAAACACACACACACATTAGGCAGTTGATTATGTGGTTGGTGGTGCTGTCAGTGCATTATTTTGAACACGTCTTTGTAAATGCTACACTTCTGCATGATATAACCAAATCTAAAAATTGTGAATGTCTTGTTTAAACTTGTTTTCTTTGTTAGACAGATAAACAAGCTTGATATTTCCAAATAGATCCCTACACTTCGGACCTTAGAACATAATTGTGTTTCAGGCATTCTCTGAGACCAGTGTCCACAGCGATGTGGGCGGAGCTCCAGTCTGGGTGGTTCCTAATGCAGTCAACAATTGGCTGAAGTGTCTCAGCTTTGAGTGGAGGGCGGAGCGTCTCATAAAATGGGCGGATTTTGAGAGCATACTGTGGAAACCAGTTCATGGCATCTTCTTCTGAGGCAACTTGAAAGAGCCTGGCAGAGACAATGGAGGATTACACATCATACACACAAACTCAGACAGCCCTTAGACACAGCAAACAACAGCAGAAAAGGTCTATTCTAAATATCAGGTTCATCTGCCTGGAAGCATAATGGTATTCCTTCATGGGCTGGTGTGCATGAGGCCTGATAAACACATATATTTGCATTGATTGCATGAGACAGTGGGAAATTTGTTGAATTGTGAAGCGGTAAGCCATTCTGATAGAACAGTGAAACAAAGCGAAATCACAAACAGACCATCCAATCCAGCGTTCCTAAAAATTACATCAAATCATACAGCCCTGTTTTCCCTCTACCACTAACCTCAGTGCCATGGTGGGTGTCTCTGGACAGAGCAGAATACAGTCCCATGACTGGGAGGGTGTGTTTCTGTAAAGAATCATCCTACCCTCCTCCTGCAGTCTGGTTTTACCCCTTCCATCGTACTCTGATGGTTGAACATCCCTCACACGGTAAGGGTTGGAGAACAGGTTGGACACAGATGAGACCGTGTCCAGTATCCGGCCCAGGAACTGCATTATGACCTAGAATCAAAGTAGAGAGTGAGAAAGGATGAGCATTGTTATTATTACTTTTTCACATTTAATTTTTTTCTTATCTTTCAAACAAGTTATGGATCAATTAAATCAAGCTGAGAGAGTTGGGAGTCTGCAAAAGGTACAGTTTAAGAGGATAACTGTAGACATATGGAACTCATATCATGAGAAGAGAAACACAGGAAAGAAGACTGTATCTAAGACACTTTAATTCTGTCTGTGCAAAGGTCAGCGCGAAGACTGAGCATTGTGTAATTCTCTGAGCAAACCCAGCTACAGGAGCTGTCATCTTACACACTAGCTGCAACACACACACACAGACAGACACTTTGATGCTTGGAAAACTGCCAGCAAGCGAAAATAATGATTGTAAGCAAAGCTCACCCTGAAAATAACTGATCGCGCGACGTATCTGTCAGCCTGAAGGTACTTATATAAAACTGAAAGTAAACTTTACCCGCTGACTTTGCTACAAACATATACGTATAAATGGTGACAATAATTTGTAGTTCTTGCAGTGATGGCGCTGCAGTGTTTGAGTACAACAATGTACTCAGAACATGTAGCAAACCGTTAACATGACTTTCCGATTTGATCAGGGAGCATGGCAAATTAGGAACGATAATCCCTTGTCAAGGACAGCTACATTACTGAACAAAATTAGCGACAACATCTCGTATCTCGTCATTTCTTCGCTTGAGAAAACACGACAGGCTTGAATTATGTCTGGTTGTCAAACTAATCAGCTTACCTTCGAGTTAATTCATCCGTCTCACCCGAGCTCTATCAGCTTACTTGATGTTACCCCATTCAGACTTTTGACAGGATATCAACAATCATTGCACTCAACCAAACTTGCTCAAAGCTGTACGGATGTTCGATGCACAAATGAGTTAGCGAGAGCCGGCGATTCGACCCTACCATTCAGCCAATGAACAGTAGCTTTTCATACAAAAGGCGGGATAAGCCAATACCCTCACCCAACACATGCAAACAAGTCCATTAGCCAGCTATCTAGCATGGCTAAAATAAACCTGAAATCAATTGACGGCTTTGCTCTTCAGTATTAGCCGTTTATTCACCTTAAACGCGGAACCTGCTAGCTTCAAATAGTATCTTTTAAAAGTCATCTTAATGCGTAAACAATAAAAGCCATTAAAAACAGACTTCTTCAATGTAGGCACAGTTGCACGATTTATTTCATCTCATAAATTTGTGGTGTAGCCAGCCGACTAAGTTATTTAACTAACTAGATTAACCAATCTAACGAGCAGTTAGCCAATGTCCTTGGCTTCAGCATGCTTAGCTTGGTTGATACGTAAGCGAACCGCATCATCTCCCCATCATCTTCCCCACTGGGGCCTTCAACGTTGCTAGGACTACCAGGGGGCTGACCCGGAGCGCGTCACCGCTGCTCTCGAGCCTGTCGGTTTGTTGCTGTCACGAAATTTGTAAAGTGGAGTCGCCGCCAGTCAGCGGGGTTGAATTACCTGGAGAGAGTCTGGAAAAAGATGGAGCTCTCGGCGGTTGGGGACCGCATTTTCGCCGCGGAAGCCATTCTGAAACGCCGTGTCCGAAAAGTGGGTATCTCAGCATTTTGCTCATGGTTTGCTAACAGCGTTGAGTGAGGGTCTCCTCGGTCGTATGGCGATGCCGAGATCCGAGGCTGCAAGACTTGCCTAATGACAAGAGGGGAGGCCTAGTAGCCGATGCTTTCACAGTTATCTTCACAATGTACATATTTCTGTGGAAAATAACAATATATTAGTATGGAGGGCTAAGCAGGGCACGTGTTTCTGTCTAGAAAAAGCATTATTGTTTGTTTTTGATAGATTTACTGTTAAATTCGCTTGGCGAATCATCCTCAGCGAGAGAGGGGACAAAGTGGTTGGCATACATCCACAATACAATCAGCGTATATGATCCATCTCTATATCTCGCCTGATAGCTTACTTATTCTCAATAAAATTTGAGACCGGAATGCTTAGAAACGAAAGTGCTTGTTAACCCAGCATAAAAAACAGTTCCAGTCCGGATGTTGAATAATTCTGAGCTCATACTGAAACCAACAGCTAAATTGCTTTAAAAACGCCGTGCAGCTCTAATGATGTTTTATTCTGATCGTTCATTTTTAAATTGCTGTTTTGTGTCTTTGACCTTACCTGTGTTGCAGGGTCGGATTGAGTACCTTGTCAAATGGAAAGGGTGGGCATTGAAGTAAGTGCATTGAAGTACATGTGCAGTTTATTGAACATGTCCTATAGTGAAATTCCCTTATGCCGATTTTATCAGTACAAACGAGAAGTTCAGAAAGGTCCTATAGACATCTCTTACACCACTAGAGTCAAACTGCTGTGGTGAGCACTGAACTACTGTTATACTCCCAAAGCTATACACATCGCAAGATAAATTTCCAGCATAGCAATATTGTCATGTAATGCAATGCCAATGCTCAAATAATATAATGTCCCTAGCCCTGTTGAGTAGCTTAAAAGTTTAGATACTGAAATGCTCATTTGTAGGAAGAAGCTCTGTCTGTTCTCAGATACACTAACTTTGTTGTATTAATTTAATTTAATGTGCATGACTGTTCATTAAAAGATTTATTCACTGCACTGCAAAAAGGCAACAACATGTGTTAACTGTTATTTACTTTGTCAAAGGGTATATGTTTATAGCAGAGGTATGAATGTCTTAAAACTTGTGTTTAGTCTGTAATTTTTTTTTGTCTTATTTTGGTAACAGAATGTGAACAGATTTATGCCCCTTTTTTGCAGATATAGTACGTGGGAACCAGAGGAAAACATCCTGGATGATAGACTAATCACAGCTTTTGAACAAAAGTATGTCCAAATGAGTTTCTTCTCTTTCTGTTTAACCCTTGTGGATTTTTTTTTTGCCTTGTTGCAGTATTTTTGCCTGTTTGATATCTTCTGTTTTCTCAACAGAGTCTTTCTCAATCTTTTCCAGTCAGTTATTTCAAATCCCTTTCAAATCCTGCCTACCTCTTTCCCAATCACTTCAAAGCATGTTGCCTTCAGAAAAAAAAACAAGCTTGTTTACAAAGAATTAATGACTCTGCAGTAGGCCAAAGATGTGTATTTGTGTTGCTTATGTTGATTTTCATTCCCTTAAAGCTTTTTTTTTTTTTCATTAGTTCTTTCAAGTTTCCACGTGACCTAAGCTTAGCTGACAAGAGGATATCCACTGTGTAAACATTGTCCTGACTGAGTTTCAAAGGCTTTTAATTTGATTGTTATGGCTTTACTTTGTCGTGCTTGTGCTTTGGTTCAACTTCGAGACAATTGAATGACTCACATTGCAATTTTATTCTATTTATAGAGAACGTGAGAGAGAACTCTATGGCCCAAAGAAACGTGGACCCAAACCAAAAAACTTTGTGCTGAAGGTTTGAATTCTTATGTATTTTCATTCCATTGATCCACAAAGACACAGATAATGAGTAGCCAATCAATATTTGGTATATTAAATCGTTTAATGTCACCTCTTTGTTCGTGTAAGACACATATTTTGTGACTTGTTTTACTCTTTAAGGCACGCGCACAGGCCCAGGCAGCAGAAACTTCATCCCGAGGCCCAAATGCCCGTCGCACACCTCAGCGGCCTTCGTCCAGACCATCCTCCTCATCCTCGACAGCAATGTCTCCCCAGCCTTCTTCCTCCTCCGTAGCCCCTATGCCTAAACTACACTCACTGGCTGCCACCCACAAGCTGAAGAAAGACATTCACCGTTGTCACCGAATGTCACGCCGTCCCCTGCCACGCCCTGACCCTCTGGCTTCACCCACTGGTTCCCCTAGCAACCCTTCCTTCTCCTCCCGCCCGCCCATTTCTCCGTTCTCGGAAACAGTCCGCATCCTCAACCGCAGGGTGAAACCCCGTGAAGTCAAACGAGGTCGCATCATCCTGAACCTGAAGGTCATTGATAAAGCAGCAGGTGGAAGTGGAGCCGGTAATCGGAGGACCACGATCCCCTCACGAAACCGCATCATTGGAAAGAAGTATGATGACATGCCTTACAGACCTTTCCAGCCGCCTATGAAGATGCCTGGTTTCCCCATGTACGGGAAGCCATTTGGCCTCCAGCAGTGTGGTCCAGCTTCTTTCATGCCCAGTTCAGCCACTGGTTCCAACACCAGGGCTAACGTGAAGGTTGGGAAAAGTGACTCCACAAATTCCTCTGAAGGCAATTCTCAGTTCCTTCCTCAGTACCAGTCACCTCCATCACCCTCCAGTTCCAGCGGTTCTGAGAGTGGGCCTCCGTCCCCTCCGCCCATCCAGCCAACACCTTCTCAACCAACATCCCAGTCTGGCTTGGAAGATGCCTCCTCCCCTCCCGAACTGAGACCTCAAGCTAAATTGCGACCCTCAGACCAATCTGAGTCACAGCTGAATTCTACCAAGACCACTCCTGCTCCTGACCCTGTGACCTTCCTCCCTTCTTCTCCATCCCTCTCTTCCTCATCAGCATCGTCATCCTCCTCGTTGGAGGATGAGGAAGAGAACAGCCAGAATCTCTCCGCCCCTAAAGGCAGGAAGAGAAACCCCCAACGTCGCCGTAGACGCCAAGCAACCAAATCCCTTTCTGCCTCCGAAGATGCCACTTCTCAGCCTCTTGACATTGCAGAGGGCAGCACCACGGAGAAGCCAAGGGTCCCTGTCGAGGGGGACCCTGACTGGCACCCCGAAATGGCCCCTTGCTGTGCCAACGTGGTAGTGACTGATGTCACCACCAACCTCCTTACCGTCACCATCAAAGAGTTCTGCCAGCCCACCGAAACAGGGTCCGAGCCGCCTTCTCCTGCCTCCGAGATTGCTTCTTCCCAAGCCGAAAAGCCCGCCTCCCCCACCTCCACTGCCCCCTAGGCCCCAGCTACCGAAAGCAAGAAGAATTCCAGTACTACCGAAAACGTGCCCATTTTGACATTTTGCCTTCCCTAAAGAACACATGGCCATTAATGAAGATTCAAATATTTTTTAAATGGAGCTAACATGTTAAATGGAACCGAACTATGGAGGCAAGAGTTTTTATCATGTTTTCCTAGACCCCTGCTCATCATGATGTGTCCACTTGCACACGACAGTGAAGATATGATAGTTCATGTTGAAGACCATGTGACCAGTTCTTCTAACAATATGTCTTTAATTCGTGAAAAGGAAGAAATGTTGCACAATACCTCTCATTGCTAATTGTACTGTAGAGATTATGATGACATATTTTAAAGTTATTACCAGTGGGTTTTTTTTTTCTTTTTCTTCTCTTTGCCCCACTGGGATTGCTAATCTGTATGGAACACATAATTCTGCTCTTGAGATTGAGATTAATCCTGTTTGAGGTCCAGCTAGTGTAGGTTAACATCTATTATTATTTTTTTTAGCACAAGCACTTATTGGCAGAACTTGACAAGGCCATTTTGCACATAATATTGTGCAGAGCATCCAGCGTCAAACACCACCACAAATCCATCTTTGATTCCTTTCACCCAGCCCCCCCCCCCCCCCCCCCCCACCAATCTCCCTTTTAACACAAAGCCTCTACAACCTTACTATCGCACAGGCGTTTGTGAAACTGTATTTATATGCACGCACAACGTTATTGCTGCAAAAACTACGAAGGAAGGACAATTAAGTTATTAGCCTTTCCACTGAGCTCCGTTGGTCACACGTGTTTGGTGTGAGATGTCCGCCAAGACTCTAAACTGACTTTCTTGAAGTATTTAAGCTGTGGACTGCTTTTTTTTTTTTTTTTTTTTTGGGTGTAGTATGGTACCTTACCATATACTCTGTTGTAAGGATTTTGTATGTGTGTGTATGAGAAATGTACTGTCCCTCTGCCTTTTGAAATAGTTTGTGTTTGACGTAACTGTGATACATAACTGGGGCTTTTGACCAGAGAATTTTATGCTCAAAAGTGGTTTAAGGACTTTGGAACATCATTTTTTTTTAATTCCACCAAATATGACAAACTGCCTTGGTTAATAAACCTCCTTTAAAGTCATGCAAATAAATTCGATCCCGGAGCATGCGTAATGTACAGCTTTTTGGACTGTATCTGATTTGGCTCCTTAAGCTGGTTTTGACATTAATGTCTGGTCTTACTGGGTGCTAGCATGGTGCAGACAGACCTGGGCTAATGTTCTCATGACTGAAGGATTCATTTTCATCTCACACTTGCCAGCAGTTCTTTAGCACTGACTTTAAACGGTTTATAACTGCAGGTACTGGTTTAGCATGATCTAATGGGCTTCTTCCCCCAGACAATTAGCAGTGATGAAATGTTAATTGTAAACAGTTTTTAAAAAGAAATATTTGAATTATTATTTGAACCGTAACAGCAGAAATTAATTCGAATTTCATGTGCAGTTTCAAATATTTGAATAAGTAGACTTCTACCGAAGCATTTCTATCATGTACAAGTTTTATTTTCTAATCGGTGTGTTTCCAGTACCTCTGTTAAAGGGGCTCCATGGGATATTTTTAAAAACTGTTGTTTTTGGCCCAGGTCTGTGACGAAATAACACACTGATCAAACTCTGGTGCTGCCCCGGAGCTTTGGGCATCCCGTCTGGTGTATGTGTACAATATCCAATATTACCGCATGTCTTGCCTTTTGCTGCTCTCTTCAACTCCACTGCAGTGTAGTTCCGTTTACTTAGGAAGTGTTCCACGTTACAAAAGGAAATATTGAAGTTTCTGTTTACCTATATATCAACATGGTAGGAAAATTTGACATTGCTACAACAATGTTCAGCAATTTTCTCTTCAAGTAGTAGCGCAGTACTACATTTGTAGCCTGCAGTTTACGAAACAGGGCTTGGACTTCATTGGATGTAATCTCCGTTGAACCAGCGGTGGCCCAATAGGAGATGAAAGGACTTTTTTTTTTTTAAGGCATAGAAGTGAATTAAAGTCTTTTGGTGTATGTTAATGCCTTCATATAGCAAACGTATCCAATTGTATGTATTTTTTTTTATTTTGTTTGTTTTTTTGAGGGCTTTTTTTAACCTGTACTGTAGAAGTGAGAAATAAGTGCCAGTGCCACTTTTGTTTATTAATGGCCATCGTTGATATTTTTTTAAATAGTCCAATTTGGGTTTGGGTCAGTGGAAAACCCATATTAAGGAATTCTGTATGTGAAGACTACGATTTGTCTCTGTATGGTAATATGTAAAAGGTACATAATAATAATAATGATGATGATGATGATGATGATGATAATAACATATTGTATCTGAAGCATGTTTTCAAACCCTTATTGTACAGGTCAATTAAATGTCATTATTATTGTTGCTTTGTGTGATCCTTGTATGATGCTTTTAATAAAACTCACCATAAAGGCATGTTTTCTTTTCTCTTGGCCTTACTCCCACACCCACCAGGTATTTGTTAAGACCTGTGCTAAACTGCTCTGTATGTATGTGTGTGTGTGTGTGTGTGTGTGTGTGTGTATATATATATGAAATGAAATTTGATGAACATTCCTTCTAAGCACCCCCCCCCCCCCCCCCAGTAAATATTAAGTAATGTAGTTCATTGACAATACGCAAGAGGGCACTGTTAACTCTCAATTTTAGATTTTAGTTTTGTATGGCTTTCAGATTCACAATGATTTGACTGTCTTCATGGATTTTAAAGTTGGTGGCCTTGAAACTATATTTTGGTAGGATCATAAATGTGTAAAATATTTATGAAACACTTCCTGAGCCATATGTATCAGGTGGCTTTTGTGAGACATCTTTTGATAGATAATCACAACACATAGTGATGAAAGATAGTATAATATCAAAAGAGTCTGTGAAAAGATGATTTCACAGCACACATTTTACAAATGAGGCTGTATTAAGTCCCCTACCATCTCTTCAACATAAACACACACACACACACACCAGTACAGCACATAACCCCTCATTTGTCTGATGAGATTAAGCAAGGCGTACAGCTGATAACAGTATATTGGGTGTGAATCGCTTTAGAGCAGTTATTACTCCCACCTCCACGACTGAGTGAGTGTCTGCACTGCCAGTGAACATGCACACACACACACACACACACACACACACAGTCATTGTTATTTGTTATAAACATTTTTTATACAATGAAAATTTCTCTGCTGAGTGTAACTGCTTAGCCCTAGTCCTGAAATAAAAAGCGTTTGCAAGATGTTTCCGTACCTTTACTCTATACTACAGCCTCCATACGAAATATACAAAGTCTTTGAAAATATTTTGGTGTGGCACAAATATTCCCCTTTGGGTGAGTTCTTTTCTGTAATTTCGTTCCATGCGCACAGTAAACATACCCTCCTTTTTCTTTTTTATTATTAAATAAGGGGTGGGGCTGGGGGTAGAGAGGGATGTGCAATGCTCCCAAACATCAGCCAGGAGCAGATCCTCAGTATGATTCTCATATATTACCCTGTGTTATTGGACGTAGTCTACATCGTGTGCTGAGTCGCTGGGGTTCACTTTCGATGACGTATTCTCATCCTGCCTCTTCACTATCTCCCACCCCGGCTATTCTCGCGGTACCCATAGTAACTGCACAGAGGGCTTAGCAACACGGAGACGGGAAGAGAGCATACACCAGCGGAGAGCACGGGCATCATCTGAAAATCTCATAGCATCACCGGGACATTTACAGAAAAAAGACGAACTGACGCATTTGGCGTCCACTGACGTTAGAAAATATCTATATCAAACGGATTCGTTTATGTGGGAAAGGAAGAGTCCTTTTGGTACTATCCCTCAGAAATCGAAGACAGAATTATGGAACTGGCTGATGTTCTACGATTGTTTGTGATATAAAACAGTATTTCTTTTTCAAGAAGTTCCAATAGGATAGATTTTATTCAGTTTCAAGGACACACAAAGCTAGATATTAATTTAGAAAAAAAGATCATATAATATTGAGAAGATGAAGTTCGTCGTGGTCCTGGTTGCTGCTGGAATATTGGCCTTTCTCGGTGCGGTCATCTGCATCATTGCCAGTGTCTATCCTCGGTCATCTGTGGCCGCACCCCACGCATTGGCTGACAACGAGTCGTTGTCTTCTGAGTCTCTCCTGGAGAACCAAGAACCAGGATCCGTGGCGCATGCCGGTCCCCTGGGAGCTCTCCATGGTTCTGAATCGTATGAAGCAGGTGGTTTCGATCTCGGCCTAGGGATACCCAATCTCAACGAGCTGAGACCGGCTGAGGTAAATGGTGGAAGCCGAAAATCATTCAGCTTCAGCCGACTCATATGTACGCCTATTCAGCCGGAAGACTGCAAATCGAAAGGCCTGAAACAGCAAGCAGATGACCCATACGCCGATGAAGACTGGAACTATCTTCGCGCAACTGCCGAGGAGCTCCGGCAAACCGTCATGCAGCAGGACGACCAGATCCTCATGGATCAGAAGACAATACAGGAGCTCACTGGAAAGCTGTCGGAGTGTGAGAGTGGACTAGAAGAGAGGAGTCTCCCTGAACGGAGTGTCGGTGTGTGGACGGGCAACCGTCGCCTCATGGCCGGGGATGATGTGGGTACATCGGTTGCAGCGCAATTACAGACTGCCCGGGCCGTAGAGGAGCTGGAGAAGGCCATTCTCCAATTGAAAGACCGCATAGAAAAGTTAGAGGTAGGCTTTATTTGTTCCAAATGTTCTCTAGTGTACCTTTATCACTTTTGAAAACTTGAACTTAGGAATACCCTCTGGTGCAACGCAAAGAACAGAGCTCCTCCAATAACGAACTCCTTTGAATACGTTATTCAAAATTTAAGTAATTTATACATGGGGTATCGGCTTTCAACAATCAGTGTCTCTAAATAGTGAGATTAAGTAGTGAGATCAAATGTATTTGCTCACAACAAAATGTTCATAGAATATTGTTACACAAGACTTAAACCAACCCACTTAGTATTATCGACAGGAGCTTAGGTTATGAAATAGAACGTGGGACAATCAAGGTAAAATACTGTATTGTCCCGCTTGATAGTATTGACATCTGAAGGGGACAAATGTTTCTAAAGCTGATGGAAGCGGTGCTGTTACTGGTTGCAAGCAACATAATGGCATCTTCAAGTTTATCGAGGTTAAAGCCAGAGAGCGTCGTCCTTTCCTGTCTGTATCACCTCGCGATCTCTCGCGGTGGAAGATCATTCACCTGCTGCGTGAGTCCTCCCCTCCCTTCTCGCGCCCTCTGTGCCGCGTCCGTGAGGAGAAAACAAATAAATAAAAGATGAGGCGATAGAGCAGGGAGACCTTGAGAGTAAGCCATCATGTCTGCACCTAGAGTGAGGAGGACTTTGTGTAGGGAATGCTGACGTGTTGACAGTTGGCGTGTGTGTATGTGCATGTGTGCAGTGTGTGTGTGTGTGAGAGAGAGAGAGAGAAAGAGGGATTGGATCAATCTCTGTTCAGGATACAATTTAACTGAAATATTGTGGTATACTTCACTGAATTTCCTCTTTCTTTCTTTTTTTCTTTCTTTCTTTCTCTCTCTTTTCTCTCTCTGTCTCTGTCTCTCTCTCTTTCTTTCCTCCAGTCAGAAATAGGTCCAGCAGCACAGAACCACACAGAGGTCGCTGTGAAGGGCTTGGCGGGCAGCGTGTCTGCCGGCCAAGGCTCCCCTGCAGACACAGAGCACTGGCGTGTGGAGGACCTAGAGGGAGAACTGGAAAAGAAGATAGAAATGCTAGAGAAAGAAAGGAAAGCCTTGCGCAAGGAGACTCAGAACAACCACCAGCAGATTGATGAGGGGATCAACTCCCTGCACAATCGTCTCGCAGAGCTGGAACAGAGTAAGAGAAGGTTCCAGAATACTGGAGTAAAGACAGAAGGGTGAACAGTTGTAGAACCTTGAGTTGGAATAAAATGCCTGCCTCAGTTATTACGCTTTCAGGGAGGACTAGGTAGAGGACAAGAGAAGAAAAGGAAGTTGGGAAATTAAGGATTTAAGTAGTGTCCAGACTCATTCTTAGAGAGTAATTGTTTGCTCAGGTTTCAGCTACATCTCTGTAACTGATCAAAAGATTAAAGGAGATGATTGGCCTAAGAGTGGGCGGTGGGCCTAAGAATGGGTGGTGATTGGTGGTCGAGGACAAGAAAAAGAGACAAAAACAAATTGAGAAAAAACCTTGAACACACTTCTTTTGAGAAAGGGTTGAACTGTACAAAATGAATTATAGACAACCATGTAATCTTTCCTTGTTTACCTCCTCCAGGTTTGACAGATTATAGCTTCCCAGAGGGCTACAGGCTGTCTTTCCCTGTGCGGACTAACTACATGTACGGTTTGGTGAGACGGAGCATTCCGGAAATGTATGCCTTCACCGCCTGCATGTGGCTGAAACCCAGTGAGGGAGGTATTGGAACCCCCTTTTCCTATGCTGTTCCGCAGCAGCCAAATGAACTTGTCCTTCTGAAGGGAGTCCATAGTCCGGTGGAACTTCTAATCAATGACAAGGTACACAGTCAATCCTTTTCTTCATGCCATAATATTAGAGATGTTGCTGCATTGCATGCATTGCATGGGGTAGACCTAGGTGCTACCTGAAATTAGCTTTGTGCACAAGCATTAAGTGATGTTCATTTGTTACTGAGTGATTTGTTGAAACACTGTTAAAGTAGAGTGCAGCATCTCTTGACTGTGTCTTCACTGTGTTGTTTAACAGATTTAAATCTAGTTTCTTTGCAATGAAAAAACCTTTTGTTTCATCTTGCTTAAGCGTCGTCTATATACTGCACCATACTTGACCGTCCACTGTCCACTTTTACTTACAGGTGGCACAGTTGCCCCTATCACTGCCCAAGGGCATTTGGCAGCATATCTGTGTGAGCTGGACCCTGCGAGATGGAGTGTGGAAGGCATACCAGGGTGGTAAACTGAAGGGGCGAGGAGAGGGCTTGGCAGCCTGGCACCCCATTCGCCCAGGGGGGGTGCTCATTTTGGGACAAGAGCAGGTAAGAAGGGGGAATCATCCACAGTATGGATCAGGAAAACCTGGATTGTCAAATATCTAGAAAAAAAGGTGTTTATCTAGGAAAAGGAGATTCAAAACGCTCATGGAATAAACATTAAAATTAAAAATGTGAAACATTAAAAAACATCAAACTCAAGCTCATTTCTGCTTGACAATGTAGACTTCTCCTGACAACGATTATTTTGAAATAAAACAGGTCTTTTTTTCCAACAAGAATGTGAGAAATTTTATAGATTTATTGCAAACCTTTCTATGGTTTTATTTACAGGTATATTCCTCAATTACTGTAACAAATTTTGTTCTTATTCATTTGTAGGACACCCTGGGGGGTCGGTTTGATGCGTCCCAAGCCCTGGTTGGTGAGCTTTCTCAGTTTAACCTATGGGATCGCCTGCTGTCTCTCCCTGAGATAGCCAGTCTGGCATCCTGCAGCGCAACAGGCAAGCTTGGGAACGTGGCACCCTGGACAGACCGTGACGTGGACGTTTTTGGTGGGGCCACTAAAGACCCTGTGGATCCTTGTGCTAATGGTTCAGGTCCACCACAGTGAGAGAAACTGTGGGGGAGGGAGGTCGATGTTTGTCACTATGGGGGTCGATTTTTTTGTATCTTTTTTTTTTTTTTTTTTTTTTAACAAGGAAATGATAAAGAAGAAGGGACTGGGAAATGGGTCATATCTTGATGTGTACACAGAGTGTGTCAGTTATGTAATGGTATAAACTAGCAGTCACTTTCTTGATCTGCTAATGCAAATCAGCGGTCAGATCAACTTGGTGCGCTTCATTCGCAGTTCTTAACGCAGGGGAGGCATATGTGGAAAACTAGTGTGAGTTCTGACTGCTCTAAAGTCTTTTGTCTTTGCCTTGTGTCCTATTGCTTGTGTTCTTCTTCTAGGGGTGACGTCTCTTTGGGCAATGCCATAGCAACACGTAAGACGTTGCTGCATTCAGTTTTGTAAACATGCCAGACGCTAAAGTTTTGAACGTTTTTGTATTTTTTTTTTTTTCCAACTTGCATATAGATTCACATTCACAGAGACTGTCTCAACACTGTATTGTAAAGTGTGTCTTGTATTTTTCAATCCTGTCCTTCGCCTGACTTCTTGTATTCATGTGCACGATTTTGACTGGGCACACAGATGGTGTTGCTGTGATGCGGTGTGACAGTCGGTCTGAGCTGGAAATGCTCAGAGAGATCTAAACCCTCTGGACTTCATTTTTCTTCAGCAATTATACTAAAAAAAAACCCAAACAAACAAACAAAAAATACAAACCAAGATGACCTTGTCCCTCATAGCCTAAGACAGAGTTTCTGAGCCCAGTTTCCACTAAACTCCTTTTCGTTGTAGCCCTGCGCTGACACGCCGTGCTGGGTTGATAAAATAATCATCCACCTCTAGATCTGTTGTGCTGGATCTGCTGGAACAGATATAAAATAAATATGTGTAGGAGGGAGTATTTAAGGTTTGTGTTGAGAAACACTGGCTTAAAATACACCACAGCATGACAGATCATCTAACTAATCTGGAATGATCGCAGTGAGAGCACGTTGATAATTCAAACAGTGTTAAATTAAACATTGTAAACGCGTTGCATCCGATGCAACTGCCAACCGAAACGCTCGAGATGCGTTCTGAATTATACGTATCAGCCTCGGTAACTGTATTTAAAATCTTCTGGTTATTTTTGATTACAGTTCAAGTAATGTAATCATTTTTTGTCTTTGCTGAAGGGAAATGGAATTCCTTTTTAAGTGGCAAAGCCATAGAAGTGTTCAGTGTCCTAGGATGTATGGTACAGCTCCTTTTAAAAGAAAGTCAAACCAGATAGCTTAGCTTCTTTTGTTAGCAGCTTTGTGGCTCAAACAAGTGTTAGCAAACACAGTCAGATAGTAATAGTGATGTAAGGACCAGTGAATGTGTGGTAAATTTGTATATCATAAGGAACTCTGATTTATGGTGATCTGATATTGAAGAGACCCTAAAATACAATTGAAACTTCCTTTAATGTTCCTGAACAAACACAAGCTCTTCACCCTCAAGCAGTTTTATAATCTCTTTATTTTTAAGTTTGTTGTTTTTGTGCCATTTGGTTGCTACACCCACACATCACCAGGAGATGGTTGTGAAGTGCCTGTCTGGGTATTTGTGCCCAAAAAACAACCCCCCCTTTTTTTAGCAGCTTTTGTTTGATGATGCCGTTCAGCTGAAGTGTCAGTGTTGTGCTTGTTCATATTTGCATCTCCATGGATCAATGATATTGCAACATATGTGAATGAACAAAATAAACAACAACAACAATAATAATAAATGTGGTTGTGCTTGAATCATTGAATATTTATTTGGGTATTCCACAAAAATATGGTTCATCTATCTTATGAGTTTGCCTTTAGAAACGTGCTTACACTTATAGGAGACGATATGCAGGTAGGTAGAGTAAAGCCGAGACTAAGATAATCCTAATGCGTGTTATGAAGCGGCACAGCAGGGCTCAGGGCTAGCTATTTGGACTAATAGTAGGATTATACAGATTAGACAAGACTACGGTCAGATTGGCAGTCACCTTCAGTGTCACATTCAGTGACTGTATTAAAGCATTGTTAGACCACTTCACTTTTCATGGTCACATAGTCACTTTTCACAGACGGGGGGGTTTGGGTTTCCTTGTCCGAATCTAAGATATTAAATACCATATTAAATGAATGAGGGGATTCTTAAGGAGGCCACTGCATGGATGAACAATCGTCTATGCACCTAATGTTGAGGAACACAGTCTGAAGAGATTGCTGCTCTAAAACAGACTGCATGAATACAGACTGTGCTATGTTAATATTGCCTCAATTCCCTCTCTCAGCAATTCTTTATTCATCTGAAAACCCTCCTCTAAATCTGACTTTTAACTGCCTTTGTTTCTTTCTGACAAAAACATGCTAAATATATATAGCTTATTCAATATCTAAAGACTGAATGTTCTAAGAGCATTGTGTACTCCTTCATACAACTGTTAATTTTTCAACAGAGTAAAACAGCCTCTCTCTAACACTGAAAAACCTACTGAGCGAAAAGCTTTTAATATCATTATTGTTCAAGCTCAAAGTTAAAGGTAAGTATCACAAGCTAATTTCTTTCACAACAAAATGCATTTCTTATCATTAACTGTTGCAAACACCCTTTCCTCACAGTTGGAGGTGATGTCACATGAAGCCAGGTGGCTGTATCTGCCCTGTTAAATAATAGATGTGTCTTAATTATCCCTCGTTCAGTTCATACCCCCTTCTGTCACTTCCCCTTCACCAGCTCTCGGTGAATACGGATTATTGAATGTCTTCCTCTCTCCTCCTCATTCAATCTATATCTATATCTATATCTATATCTATATCTATATCTATATCTATATCTATCTGCACAGACAGACAGACAGACAGACAGACAGATAGATAGATAGATAGATAGATAGATAGACAGATAGATAGATAGATAGATAGATAGATAGATAGATAGATAGATAGATAGATAGATAGATAGATAGATAGATAGATAGATAGAGATCTATATATATATTAAATTCTGTATGTTTTGTACACAAAACAAAACTCTCGTTCTCTCTCTTTCTTTCACACACACACACACACACACACACACACACACACACACACACACACACACACACACACAACCACACACACACACACACACACAAATTCACACCCAAGACACAAAAGTGAAAAATGTTTTTGTGATCTGTGAATGTAAGTGATTTTTGCAGTGCATAACTATGTGCTGCTGTACTGTTTTGGTCAGTCTTCATTCCTCACACTTTCCCATCTGTCAACGTGCCTTTTTTTCTTTAAATCATTGTCCTTCTTCTCTTCCTGACACTGTTTCTTAAGTGGATGAACGATGCCTGATCACACTTTGTCCAGATAATCACCTGAATGAGATTGACCTGTGAGGAGATAAGATGGGTCACACATATTCATAAACATGGACCTGCATTACACTGCTCCCATATATGCAAACACATTCTCTCTCTCTCTCTCTCTCTCTCTCTCTCTCTCTCTCTATCTATCTATCATAAATGCATGCGCACAAACTAACACCCACCAACAACCCCCCATACCCACACACAGTGGACTTATTTAATTCTTTAGAAAACACCTCACTCCCAATGAAAAGTAAATATCCCTATATAATCAACTACCAAACAACAACCAAGCACAACAGGGGCAAACCCTTCTCTTCCCTTGCCACTCCAATCAGTTCAAAGGAGAGCTTAGCCCATCCTACTGAACTATTTGTAAATCTATCAACAAACTGATAATCCCCACTAATCCACAAAACTCAAATCAAAGCTTTGTCTCTAGAAGAATCCCATACATATCCCACAGATGAGTCAGGCTGTGTTGGCACGTTAAATGAAAGCTAGCAGCTTGTTGTTTGGAACCAATACATAAAAGCAATGGAAACAACCGTTATCAACATAAATTAAAAGCAGTTGACCATTCCCATCCAAAAACCTTGCTCATCTCACACGTTGCGATTATGACGAATGAGTGTAACGAACGGCGACGCTTAAAGAAATCGATTTGAACAACAAGACAGTGAACTATGAAAGTATGTCAGTTAACTCAGTCGAGCTGAAATCAGAACAGGGTACATCTGTTTGTTACTGA
Source organism: Chanos chanos (assembly GCF_902362185.1). Taxonomy (NCBI): domain Eukaryota; kingdom Metazoa; phylum Chordata; class Actinopteri; order Gonorynchiformes; family Chanidae; genus Chanos; species Chanos chanos. The sequence continues at coordinate 14,294,000 of NC_044502.1, forward strand.
GGTTTGTATGTCAGATATTTAGGGCAAAATCGAGATCACCTGTGGGACTGAACTGTAGACAGAATTATATAGGTCAGACAGACAAATAAGCTAGCAAGAGAAGACCAGAGAGAAAGACAGATAGATAGACAGAAAGAGAGAGAGCGAGAGAGAGAGAGAGAGAGAGAGAGAGAGAGAGAGAGAGAGAGAGGGAGGGGGGGGTCTAATTGCCTAAATAACATTGTACTGCAAGTGTAATAAGTAACTAGTAACATGCTACCTGAGACTCTCACTCAGATGTTAATGACTGATTTGATTGGAGGTGGAGTGATGCTGGGTATTGCAGAGCAGGTGCTGTTGACATCTCTTAAGGAAACCCTCACTCTGCACAGCTTTGGCAGGGTCACAGAGGGACACAAAACTGCAGCTGCCAGTCAAAACAATGGGATAAAAGGGACTCCACTGGGTTACTGAATATTAACCCAAGGTATTAAGTCAGTTTAAGCCAGTTCTAATATGATTCTTCCCTGTTGATATTCCTGATTCAATAACACACAATCTCAAATGCAACAGAAAGAGGATCTGTAGTATCTCAAATACTGATGTCATGGTTACACCCAAACACAACACTCTACTATGTTGAATAGGGATGTCTGTGACGATTGTCTGGTATTATTGTCTTCTTTCTTTGGTTTCCAATGTAGGCAGAAATCTGAAAAACAGGTATTCATCATGCATATATACATTTTTTTAAAAAGTGTTCATTACAAAGCATAGGAAACACTTTTGCACAAAACCAGAGAACTAAAGAATGCAAACAATATACAGGAAATCTCTCTCTCTCTCTCTCTCTCTCTCTCTCTCTGTCTCCACACATACTATAACCTCCCTCAATCACACACGCACACAATCTTGTAGAAGAAAGTGACTGAAGCAAAGAGGAAAGTAAAGTATTTATGAGGAGTTTTTGAGATTGGGATGAGATTGTTGCAAAAACTGTCTAAAACGATAAAAAAAAAAAGCTAAACATAGGCCTATCTGTTGGTTCTGGAACTTGGACCCACAACTCTATTAAAAGTACCAGTTTGTTCACCAGAGAAACTTGACGCTGCCCGTAAAATGACACGTATACAGACCAATGGCGACAGGCATTAAAGCAATAGTGGGCGGGCTCTTCCAGCCATCAAGATCTCGGATGGTTGCTATGGTCGAAATGTCTCCTTAACAACCACAGTGAAGGTGTGCTAAACTTCGTTTTTGTGCAGAACGGTAAGCAATAAAATCTGTCAAAGTCCGTTACGTTAAACATCATTGTTTTAAAACTAGAAAATATCAGTTGTACAGGACAATCTCATTTTAGTATGAGGATAATAGGCAACAAACTGCCCGACATATTTGCCGAGCTAGCCTGGCTAGTCATTTAGCTTAGGTAAGTTAGCCAGCTGAGAAAAACATAGCAATAACAAATACACTACAAAATAAGCTGGCAAGTTGCAGGTAAGTGAGTAGTAAACTTCACTTTTTAGCTGGCCGATCATTAAAAAACAGACGACAAACGAACTCGTACAATACAGTTGTCCTAGTCAGATAATGTCAACTGCTACAAACATTGTTTGCTAACCAGCAGCCGGCTTCGACCTCTGTTTTCCCCAATCAATAAGTTATTCTGCCATCTTTGCCGAAGTGTCGGCTGTTCACTAACCATTCATGTTCAAACTTCATCAGGGGTGCAAGGAGCGGGATAATTTGTTGTCGTGCAGAGTGCATGCAAGCTCTAGGCGTTAATAATGCTGCAGGTCGCTGACTGGACGCCAGCTCCATGTCCGTTTTGTAGAGTGTTATAAAGTAGGATATGCTGAGACGATACTTGGTTAACTAGAATCATTTCAACCCTAGAAGGCTTGTGAATTGTGTTGTCATATGTTCCTGTTTCAGTGGGGCTATGGACACAGCCGAGAGCAAGAAAGAAGAAGCGGACTACAAGAGACTGCACAGTTTCCCTCTGATAAGGGTGTGTGTGTGTGTTTGTGTTTTCTGTGTATATATGAGAGGGCTGATGACTCCTGTTACTTTGATCCTACATGCACTGATCTTTGATCTACTGTTAATAAGTATAACCAGTGGTCAAATTCACAAAAGAAATAGTGCACTAGCATTTAATTGTACTCACATTTGTCAAGTGTATCAAGCACAGGTTGAAAATGGGTTTGATCTGTTTGTTTCTTTGACTCTTAATTCATTTTTCAGCACACAGACATGCCAGAAGAGATGAGAGTGGAAACTATGGAGCTGTGTGTTACAGCATGTGAGAAGTTTGCCACCAATAATGAGGTGGGTGTGTTTGTGTAGGTGTAAATACAATTTTGCATTACCAGTGAGGTGCTAGTATTGACTGTTAGAGGCCAGTACAGGTAAAGAAGTTTTGCCAGCTTTAGTTAAAGACAGTTAGAGACAACAGAGCTGTTTTGAAAAATTGATTTGCCTTCAAGATGCTTTTTTGTACAAACAGTTTTTTTTTAGCAGATACTTTTTTTTTTTTGCAATAATCAAACAACCCCCAAATTTTCCTCTTCTCTCTCTCTCTCTCTCTCTCTCTCTCTCTCTCTTTCTCTTTCTCTCTCTCTCTCTCTCTCTCTCTCTCAGAGTGCGGCTAAGATGATAAAGGAGTCTATGGATAAGAAGTTTGGGAGCTCTTGGCATGTTGTGATAGGGGAGGGCTTTGGTTTTGAGATCACACATGAAGTGAAGAACTTGCTCTACATGTTCTTTGGTGGCAGTCTGGCCGTGTGTGTGTGGAAGTGCTCTTAGCTTTAGCCTCCTTTGACAGGACCACTACACAAAAGAACAAAATTCTCTATTATGGCCTCCACTAATACTTCTCTGTATGTGTATGAGTGAATGAATGTGTTAATGAGTGAGAGAGAGTGAAGGCTTGATACTTTTTTTCTTCAGGTATCACACACACACACACTGACACAAAAGCAAATTCCTCTTCCAAAATTCATCTGGTTGCAAGATTTTGCTCTCTTGGCTACCTGTGCACATCTTTTAAAGTCACTCTTCTATCTCTTGTGATTGGACCATCCATCCCTCTACAACTCTCTCTTTCTCTCTCTGTCTCTTACTGTCTCTCTCCCCCACTCTCAATTTCTTGACCCTCACAACATCAACTTCCAGATTTTCCTTTGTCCTTCCACAGCTCTGTGACACCTACTTCATATATTTTTTATAAAGCCCGATATTTTGTAATTTTAATGTATGAATACTTTTATGCTGTTTGTAAAAACACTTTTAATGGTGTTTTCTTATTGTAAGATATTTTGTACAGTTTACCATTATTTGTATCTGTTTGCGTGCAAGTTTTCAATGAGGACTTTTATGCATTATTTTGATTTTAATAATAAACTTTGGACTTGAAATAAGCAAAATATTTTTTTGTGTTTGCTTTGGGGTCATTTTGTATCACAATGTATCATCCAAAATCTACTCTCTCATAAGCTGATTTGTTGTATATAGCTTCATTTTCTCGTTTTTGAAGTCTTTCTGTCTTTTCATTTCGACTGACATTAGCCTAATGATTTCTGGCAAGCTGTTAAGGGAAGAATGAGTGAGTAAGAGATTTATTTTTGGGGAATGCCATCAGAGCGGTCGTTGGATTACAAAGAGATTGAGTTGCACACATATTATCCCTGGTAGCGCTGCCTTTCACCACCATACGGTTGGCTGTGTAATCCCACGCATTAAATGAGAACATTAGTAGGTGAAGGATTTCTTTGTGAAGTTGTGCAAAAGAACATAGCGGCAGATGCAGAAGAGGGGTTACAGAGGGACGTGGCTTGGCAGGCAAAGTTTTGTTGACGGATTATTGCACAGGGTTGAGTGTGGTAATCTGGCACAGAACATCTGTTTACCCAGAGAGACGGTCTGACCTGCGGTCGAGTCGCTGTGGACCTCTGTCTCCCACACACCCACAGAATCCAATCTCAACCTCTTTTCATTTCTCTGTCTTCTTTAGTGTCTACGCACACCTTTTCTCTCTCTCTCTCTCTCTCTCTCTCTCTCTCTCTCTCTCTCAATTCCATTCAGTTAAGCAAGCTTTACTGACGTGACGAACACGTTCAATGTTTCCAAAGCAGATCAATTTTATGATAATACACGTTAACAGCAAGGTAATGAGGGCAACTCAGTAACAGAGTGCAAGGAAACAGTGAAAGCAGCAAGAAAAACAATAACAAAGTAGTAGGAGAGAACTAAGAGCCACAAGAACATTAATAATAAGAAAATGAAAAGGGCGACTTTAGGATATGAGAGACAGGGGCCTTACTGGAGGTTATGGCAGCTTGTTAAATGCCCAGCTATTGACTTGTTGTACTCCTCCCTCTCTCCCAATAGCAGGGGAAGCTTTTCCTTATTGTTATAGGAGGGGACACTGAGGGAGGGTGCTTCCTGTTCTGTTTTTGTTTTTTTAAGTATTCCTGCTGAATTTGCTCCTATTTTTCTGCATTCAGTCATGAACGGCAGCTCTGCTTTCACTGTTCCCTCATCACAGTATGAGCACAGTCTGTCCCTTCTGGGCAGCCAGGTTGTCTGGGTCTGCCCACCTCTCTCTCTGTTTCTCTCTCTCTCTCTCTCTCTCTCTCTCTCTGTCTTTCTCTTTCTTTCTCTCTCTCTCTCTCTCTCTCTCTCTCTGTCATCACAAGCATTTCTCTTCTACTCTTATCTTCACAAACACATTTCGTCTAATGTCGTAAAGCAGCAAACAGCAAGGTTTCCTTAGCATATATGTGCTTCTTTAATCTTATGCATTTTCCATGAAGTTGAGCTCTTTATATTTGTCTTCATCATGTCTCTGTGGTCTAGTAAAATATTCATAAACAGACAGGGAGCCAGACCCTGATTTCTGTACCACAGAAGACCTCAATGCAACAAACAACTTTGTAAGTGTGTCTTACTTTCCCTTTGTACCATCACTGTTCTTATCTGCTTCTTCAATGCCACTTTCATTCTCTTCTCCGCTTGACCTGTCAGTTCAATTTCATTGGCTGTTACTAGGCAACTTCATTCTCAGAACACTGCTACAGAATCTGGTCTCGTGCTGTGGCTTTACATTAACGTTTTCTGAGGCAACAACTACAGAAGCAAAGAGAAAGAGGGACAGAAAGTAGAAGAGAGAGTGTAGGATAAATAAAAGAACAGAGGATTAGATGGAGTTCACAGTCATGTGGTGTATTCCATTGTGTTTTTGCAATCAGAAGTGATGAAGGAGATTCAAAATTAATATAACTGCTTATTTGGAGTGCGAGAGAGGTGGTTTGTAGGTGTGTGCATATGTGTGTCCATTCTCCAGTGTATCAACTATGTTACATAATGAAACATTAGGCAGCACAAAAAGAAAAAAGCAAAGAGGAACTGGAGGGGAATCAAGAGGAAAAGAATGGGTTATAGATAGATAGATAGATAGATAGATAGATAGATAGATAGATAGATAGACAGACAGACAGACAGATAGATAGATAGATAGATAGATAGATAGATAGATAGATAGATAGATAGATAGATAGAGCACAGACACGTAGATAAATAGACAGATAATCTAATCATACACACACAGCTTTATCTTTCTCTTTTAGCTGACAGACCACTTACTATTGCATAACTTTGGATGATATTTTTTTTTCGATTTACTTAATACATTAGCATTAATATTGAAATTTTGCTCAGCTAAAGTCAGATGTCTCCCTGATATTCTCATCCTCTCCCATCTGTATTACACAAGCATCAGACCCGTGTAGGAGGCAGTCTACACGGAGTGTTCATCTGTTGTGCTAAGGCAAGGTTATGTTTTTATTTGCCTGAAGGCAAGAACTCTTAACATGAGTTTTTGTACATCACAGAGCATTCGGTACTGCACATACGAAAGATTTGTTTAGTGTTCTCTCTTGTGAACTGCTCGAATACTTGATTATCAATTTTGTATTTCTGAGGAACCGTTTGTCTGTGAGCTTTGGGATCATTTCTTGTGAGTGTATAGTAATCGTTGCCTATAGCCTATGTCTCCGTATGAAAAAGAGCGCTAGTATGAAAGTGTGTGTGTGTGTGTGTTTACAGATACCACAAAGTGAAGAAAATTGCCTCATCCAAATATCGTAAATACAACTTGTGGTCTTTGTTTGAGTTTGATTCCAGGGTCCTTGGTCATTTACCTCCCACATTATATGTGAATAAAACAAGCACATACTACACACGCACACATACACACACACATACACACACATACAAATAAAAATCAGGTGCATTTCTGTGTTCCCTACTCCCATTGTCAGCCAAATCTAAAGAAGTACTGCGTCTTTTAAATGACCAGGCCAGGATTGGGCCAGACTTTCTGTAAAATGATCGTTTGTGTCTTCAAATGTATCTATGCACCTACTTTTTTTTGTCCTTGTTTATGAAAGCAATTCATTGTAACTTTAGGTGCCACTGCACCATATTTGTGAATAGTTATGAAAACCCGTGAACTTGTACACTCGTGATATCACGAGCCATGATGTGATAAGTGAAAATGCACACTCTGCAAATGCATGAGCAGACACACAAAACAACTGATAGACGACTGAAGAAGAAAGACAAAATAGTAAACACACTGATTCCCCTCCTGCCCTGCTCAGATCACCCTAACCTGGCAACTTGTCCCTTTTCATGTTTGAGATGGAAAGAGACGGGGGGAAAAGAGCAAACAGAGGAATAAAGAGAGAGAGAGAGAGAGAGAGAGAGAGATCAGAGATAGCTCTCCTTTTGGATTGACAGTGATGGGAGAGACGTACTGGAGACAACCTTTATCGTGAGGAAGGCTGAGTAAAGAGATCTGTTAGTCCTTGTTTGTTACAGTATTCTTGAGCATTGGAGGGGACTTCAGGGATAGGTTTGTCATAGTCTTTTTTCACTGTGCTGATGCCAAATGTCTACTTCTTGCCAGGTGTGTTGTAACCAGGGACATGGAGATAAACAAAAGTGTCATGAAGACTATGATGTTCATTTAGTTCATGCACTAGTTAATGTTAATTACTAAATGTAAAACCAGAGTGTATTAATTTGTGTGTGTCAGAAAGGATATCACGTAACAAAAAGATACCTTACTCTTAACAAAGACTCTCTATCTGTTCGTCTGTCTGTCTCTCTTATTTGCTCTCTCTGTCTGTCTGTCTCTATGTCTCCCACTCTTGCTCAGTATCATGAGGTGGTTTATGCGTAGGCGCACGCGGTTGCTGTGTTTGGTGTTGGCTGGTATCTCTGTTTTTCTCCATCTCCTACTGGTCCTGTTAATGCTCTCTGTATACCAGTCTCCTTGCCTCTCTCCTTCCCCTCACCACGACAAACCTAGTCTGGCACTGGAGGACAACAACTTCACCTCAAAGTACAACTATGTCAAACTACCTGCCCACATGGGACAAAAGAGCTCCTCAAACACAGATGCAAATGGTCGTCACAAAATGGCTGCCTCATCAAACATGGCTGACATGAGAAACCATGAAAATTCAGCACTTAAGGAGGATAGGGAGATTGCCTCTTTCAAAATGGCTGCTCCAAATGGAAACCATGCGGCTACGCCATCCAAAGCTGACCTTACAAAGCTGGAGGCTCTTTTTGACCATCCTCTGTATAATCTGCCACAGCCACCTCTGGAAGAAGAGGACTGGCTACTGAGAGTGAAGGCCAAGGCCAATGTTGCTGAGAGGGAGAGCACGCAGCAGTGGTAAGGTCATGTTAGTGTTGGTGACGTCACAGCAGTGACTACTGCACGAATATTAACGCTGATTCAGCAGAACAGATTTACCTAGTTGAGACCAGTGCTTTTTCTTTGTTACCTGTGCCATATCAGCAAATAATTTTGTCAGAGGGAGATTTTGAAGGTCCAGAACTCAAGTTCAAAAAAAGTTTTGCTAGTAATTTGCAGACACGAGCTGAAATGAAACATTTGTGGACATATTTTTTCACACTCGAATGCTGAAACAAGTTTTCAAAACAGATTCATAGCACAGACTCATGTTAGTAACTCATTTCAGATGCACTCTCAGAGCCTGTTGAACAATGACTCACTGTATGTCTCTTTGGAAAAAGAGACAGCGTTGGTAACAAAGATCAAAAGAATTTCACCATCTTATTTGTATCCATCTTCATGATCCATTTTTTTTCTCATAATTTCCTCATTAAAATATTAACTACAGTAGCCCTGTGTCATTTTTCGTATCCCTTTAACATATTCACAAACCTTTAACCATTTGGACTTTACTGGATAACAGTGTGCAGCCATGTATACACAGCAGTAACATTTTACCGCTATATCTGCGTGCACTGTATATTTACACTCAGAAATATATATGCAGTTGCCATGGCCACAATATATAACATGCGACCTGTTTTCTTCTGATCCCAAACGTTCATCTCTGTACTGTGTCTGTGTTTGGTCAGGTTGAGTGACAATCAGAATGAGTATGAGCCAATCCAATGGAACAGCAGTACCGAAACTCACCCACCCTGGCTGAGGTTTCACCTCGGTATCACTCGCTGGCACCTCTATGCCCATCGCGATGCCAACCTGGGCCCTCTGATTGAACAGCTGGCCTCTCACCGTATTGTCAGCGCAGGTGAGCCGTTTTTCACCTTTGAGAGTGTTAGGAGGGGCAGAGCTGGACTGGCTTTTAAAACTCATCTATTGTGAGCATCTGTTATGTGGGATTACTAAATGCTGTTCACAGTTTTACCGCTCTTTGTGGGTTTGTCTGTCTCTTTGCACGATGTCTGTAACTGGGTTGGCCGACATTTCTCTCTCTGAGGATGTGTGATGCTGAGGTGTCCATGGTAACGCTCTCGATGATTTTCAGTGCAGAAGGCTGGGGGTACTCAGCTCAAGCTGGTGATGTCATTTCCTAATTACGGACAGGCTCTGCTCAAGCCCATGAAGTGAGTGAGTCACAGTTACACTGTGTCCCGTTCCCCATATCTGTTTCCATTCTCACTGCACTTTTAAACATGCTGTTGCTCTACAGAATGATCAAGTTTAAGTCCAGCTGTGAGCTGTTAAGACTGTCCAGATATCGATTGTGTTGCTTTGTAGACAGGAGCGAGATGAAGAGACAAACTTTAATCTGTTCTACTTCTCTGACTTTGAGAGACACAATGCTGAGATTGCAGCCTTTCATCTGGACAGGTAGATGGGAAAATATATGACTCTGTGTATAAGAGCATAATAGGACCTTTACAAGATCTGTATTATGGCTTTAAAAACTTGCAAGCTCTGAGAAATATTGAAGTACAGTAGTCTGAGGGAAATATATAAGTGTATGTGGCTATAATGTATAATTATAAGCTCATATATGTTTTTATACACTCGCAGCAGCTTTTGGTGGACTCATTACTGAATCTCTCTCTCACTCACCCTCTCTCTCTCACTCTGTCAGGGTGTTAGGTTTCCGTAGGGTCCCTCCTGTGGTTGGACGACTCATTAATGTGGTTAAAGAAATCAGAGATCTTACCACTGATGTTAAACTGGCCAAGACTTTCTTTACTTCTCCAGGTCTGGCTTTGACATCGTGACATGATGTGTAAATTATCTATCTATCTATCTATCTATCTATCTATCTATCTATCTATCTATCTATCTATCTATCTATCTATCTATCTATCTATCTATCTATCTATCTATCTATCTATCTATCTATCTGTCTGTCTGTCTGTCTATCTATCTATCTATCTATCTATCTATCTATCTATCTATCTATCTATCTATCTATCTATCTATCTATATGTCTGTCCATCTGCCTGCATGCTTGTCTGTATGTCTGTCCATCTGCCTGCATGCCTGTCTGTATGTCTGTCTATACAGCATGTGCATGTAGGTTTCTATGTGTGTATATATATGTATGTATTCTCACTTGTTTGATGTCTGCCTTTGTCTCTGTCCTTCAGTTGGTAATACATGCTTTTATGGCCAGTGCTCATACTACTGTTCCACTGAGCATGCAGTGTGTGGGCGACCCCACGACCTGGAGGCCTCTATGGCTGTTATGCTGCCAGATCTGTCCCTGGCACCTCGCCGCTCGTGGAGGAGCCCCTGGAGACGCTCTTACAGCCGCAGCAAGTCGGCAGTGTGGGTAAACGCACCGCAGCTAAAGCCGAGGACCTAGTCAACACAATATCAGTCAGCATCAGTCATCGCTAAACAATATTCCCTGAAATTCACAGTCCAAAACAGTAAAAAAAATAAAAAAGGTCTGACCTTTAATTTGTCACACCACCGACATCCACCGGCGTGGACCTGATAGCTAAATGGCTTGAGTCATGCGTGTGGGTGCAGCAAATCAGGTTAAACCGCGGTGGTTGGAAGAATGTTCCATTCTGTGTTTTTGCGGCTGGGCGTGATTCGTGGGAAGCAATGTGGACAGCTGACCAACTGTCGTTTCTGTTGTTATTGTTGTTGTTGTTGTATTTTTAATGTGGTTGGCGCTGTAGACCCTTTCTCTCTCATATTTCGTTCTCATGTTATATCTGGAATCCTGCATCCTACAGTTTGTTAAATCGTTTTGATCAGTCAGTTTAGATCAGTATCAAGGCATTTATCTATGTTTCATTTGATACATTTTATTTAATTTCATTTTATTTCATTGTTATATCTATGAAATGGATTCATTTCATAGATATGATGACATACAGTTTAACTGTACAGTATTACTGCAGGACTTGATTGGTCGGATAAACGTTTTTTTTTTCCTGACCAGTGTTTGTGATGCAGGTGGGAGAAAGATTCCAAATACTGTCAGACAGTGAAGAAGACCTCTCCTTACAACAGAGGAACCCGCCTGGTTGACTTTATAGACATGGCCATACTGGACTTTCTCATGAGTAACTCTTTTTCTTTGCCAGCATTCTTTAAATCCAAGATTCATTTGAGTATCAACACCTGAGAGGAATGATTAAGAATACTCCATGCCGTAAAAAAAACCCAACAAAACAAAACTTGTTTCACAAATCTTTTTTCCTTTGTTCATCTAGAATGTGGAGCACCATAAGTTGATAAAATCAAAAGTTAATGATGTGATTTATGATATGTGAAAATTTTTTCAGGTAACATGGACAGACATCACTATGAAACTTTTGAGAGATTTGGAAATAACACTTTTCTTATACACTTAGACAATGGGAGAGCGTGAGTATTTTGACTTATCAACTGTCTTAACATCACTTTCAACTACAGATTGTGTAAGTTTAGAGTTTTTAGATGGAGTTGCATGCATGGACTCTACCCTCTCTCTCTCTCTCTCTCTCTTTCTACTCTCTCCTTCATTCTTGCTTTGTGCGTGTGCGTTGCAGATTTGGGCGGCACTCCAAAGATGAACCCTCTATACTGGCTCCACTTGTGCAGTGTTGCAGGTAAAACAAATATTGATTATCTGCCCCTCAATTCAAAGCTCAGCAACTCAAATATTTTACCTCTCTCCTATATTCAAATATGAATCTCTCGCTCGCTTTTAGAATCCGTCGCTCTACCCTGCTTCGCCTCGGCCTCCTCTCTCTCCCTCAGTACCGTCTGAGTGATGTCATGCGGGCGTCGCTGTCTCAGGATCCTCTGGCAAAGGTGTCCCCTATCCTGTCTGAGTCACACCTTGCTGCCATTGACCGTCGCTTGGCAACAGTGCTGCTGACTGTGCAGAACTGTCTAGAGCAAAACAATGATGTCATATACAATGACATCACAGACTATCCTGACGAGGTCACAGTGGAGCACTAAGACATGCAGCTTTGTTCAGTCAGCAGATTGATATGTTTTAATGATTAGGTGTTACTGTGGCCTGGAAAAGAACAAATCTAAAGTGACATTTACTCTAGTGAGATTCAATAGCTTGTGAACAGAGTTTTGGGGCAGTTACTGCATGGCATGATATGTTTTCTTCTGCATAGTTGATGCAAAATTATGAAATATTTCAATTATGAAAAAAGAACATAGTGACCCGATACACTTGTTAGTCAGGATAAAATTCATAGTTGGTTGTAACCATATGGTTTTATAGGTGACACCTAAAACGAATACTGAGTATTAAGAAACCCTCATCCAATGTTTAATAAAATGGTATGGTAAAACATTGAGGAGGAAGAATTGAATAGATGGAATGAATGAGATTTGATCTGGAACTGGAGTGGAGGAAAGAATTAATCTCCAGGACAAAAGCATTAACCAATCTGTGGGAAACGAACATAGATCCCTCGCGTCTGGCCCATGTACATATGAATCATTTGTGTTTTGCTTTTGTGTTGAGAATTAAAAAAACAAAGCAAAACAAAACAAACAAAAACATGGCTTCTTTTATTATGCAGAGTGTCATACAGTTGGGAAAACTGCATGTTTTCCATAATTTGATCACTGTATAGCCTTTAAATAACAACGGAAATCAGACAATGGAAATTCCCATGAGTTAATTCTCAGAGTGTTGTTTCTGTAGATAATGTGATAATCCTTCAGGATTAACTGGAAGTTCTTGCAGTGGCCTGTTCAGATACAGGAATGGGCCCTTTCCTACCATGCCCTCCACCCTCTTCCTTCTTACTCATGGAAAAACCCTGCACATGTTAAAAAGAACATCCCTAGTGGGTTCTATCAATAGCTTTTACACATCATGCAGACAAAGTACACAGGGCTTTATGGACAATTATTCCGAACACTACCTCAATAAAGTAATTACACTCTCTCCTCGATATGTAGTTTTTGGATACCTGAATAAATTTAACTTGCCTGAGCCCGGAGACCAGCTGAGGGTGCAGATATGTTTCGTATCTTCACTGAGGGTTTACTTGGGATTTATACACATTTTAAAACATAGCCGATTTCTCTCCCTTGCTCTTAAATTTGTCCTGGTGAAGGCTAGCTGATATAACCTTATATAACACTCTTACAGCAATGTACCAGATAAAGTTTTTGTTACAGTATGTCAACCAAATCAACTAAACATGACCTGTTTGTCTCCCATAATACTCATCTCCAATATCTACTGACAGGACCTCAGACACTACTTACATCTGTCATCATAGAATTCACAGCGGTATCAAAATAAATCATAACATAATCATATTAATAGAGTCAAATTATACATGTGCCATAAACCTTAGAGGATAAATACAGCAACACTTTTAGACTCATTACTTTAAACCTATTATCGAGAAAAATGTAACCAACCCCCCCCCCCCCCCCCCCCCCCCCCCAACAAAAACCAACACATTACCTGCTGAGTACAACTATGTTGCTATTTTTGATATGTAGACAATAAAAACAAAGGTCAGGAATGATTTATAAATATTCCTGATAACTCTTGGCAACAGCATGGACCAGCTCTGAGTGTATTTGAACTGCAGCTGTGAGACACAGACTGAATCTGGGACTCCAAAATCTCCCGGTGTGACTCTCCATGGTCATAATGACGGATAAGATGAGCTGAATTTACGACAAACAATGGTGTACCGAGAAAAATATTTTGTATCTGCTTTTATGAACAGAGAAAAACACAGGACTTCAAAGTGCATGTTGCCATGGCTCTTATTCTAATAATCACTGGTTATTCTTGTATTTAATTTAACTGTCAACGATGCTATCTCTACGGTTACTGGCTTTTTAAACAAAAACATAAAGTTCTTTTGATGCAGCTCATGACAACAAAAGGAAATTGTGAAAGTGTGGAACCTCCCTTTGTTTTGTCATGGTCTGGTACAGTGCACTTAGCACAGAGTGTTTAACCATGCTGAAATGAGCTGTGGAAAGTAGAAAATGGAATGTCAGAAACATTGGTATGTGAAAAACGGATCCTGTTTTTGTTTAGGAGAAACACTGCAGCGCTGGGAGAGACTTGATTAGGGCTTCAAGTACTGACGATCTTTCAGAAATATATTCCATCTGAAGCTCTGTGCTCAGATGGTATATTCAGCATGTGTCTTTCAGGCAGTATGTGCTGCTGGTTTATGCCAGTGTCTAGTGAAAAATGACACATTTAGAAAAATAACACAACCTTCAGCAGCTCAGGAACAATTCTTATTCTGCACAATGACCAGTTATAAGTCTCTGCATACATAAAACATGCTTTTTTTCCTTCAAAAGATGTATTTATTAGTGTGTGTGTGTGTGTGTGTGTGTGTGCACGTGCGCATTCTCTTCTGAATATTGCATTTGTATACAGCACACAGCCCTCACAATGTAAACCAGCTGGAATAGAGGCTTATTGCTCTGCTTTATACTCAACCTGTTTCTTTTTGTAGCCATATGCAGCAGTCGTGACACTTCAACACTGATGCATTTTCTGTGCACTTTCACAGTATGGTTAGATTCCCACACTGCATGTCTTGCTCTAAACAGAAGGCATTGAGCAGTGCACAGTGCGACCAGTATGGAGCACCATTAATAATGACCGTATAGCACAAGCTTTCATCCATGCCTATGGAGTAGAGGAGCCTAAAGGTGCTCTAGCGCCATCTGCTGGCTGTCAATGGTGCCTACATAGACTCTAACAGGGAGACACATTCTAGTTATGAAAACACTTCACCAAGATTCCCCAAAAATGGGAAATATGCATCGTACAGCTAGAAGAAATCTGGTTAATTGGAATTTACATGGTTAGTGTTCAGAGTACCTGCAGTAAGACTAGTTCACTATCAAATGACATGATGGTGATTAGTTCAGTTGTAAATAAAACCACACAAAGAAAAGAAAAAGGGAGGATTTGGTTTTTGAATTAAGGTACAGTCATTAACGTAGAGCTCTCAGAATGAAAGTGCTGTATTCAAATGATCACTGCTCTAAAAGATTAAGAGGATTAACACAGATGCATTGATATGTGTAGAAAATATTGTGAAGATCTCTCCAGCACAACCTTTTCATATATCACTACAATCAGGTTGGAGGAAGGAATCACTTTTTGCGTATAAACTGCAGGGTACAGGAGGTTTTGCTCCACTCAGACACGATCAATCCTGCTAATGAAGGACGTCGGGAATACAGGAATACCAGGGTGAATTATGCTGAGTTAAAACTGAAATCAAGTTTTGTCTCGCTGATGTAAGACAAGGACAGATTGCCTGAGTCTGTAACCAGGAGGACAGGACAGAGGGAGGATTACCTGGCACTGCTTTAGGAATTAGAGATGAATCTTTGAATCAGTTTTTGTTACAGTAGACCTTAATGACTGAATTACATGCCAAGGGATGTTGAATAAAACCTTAGGTATCAGGCAAACTATGAAAATGGATGCATTTGTCTGTAGCATGGAAGCTGTATTGTTTATATTTGCGGTTACATGCAGCTGAGTTCAATCTGACTCATCTGTGCGTTTTTACTGAGGATTTTATTGTTAATAAGTGCTTTATTTTTTTGTATTTTTCATATTAATGTCATATTACGTCTTAAGCGGAAAAGCATTCACTTCACAGAGGTTTCGATGAGTGTGGTCTTTAAGAACATTGTAGTGAATATAAAGTGTATTAAAATTGTGTATAAATCAAACAAATTATGTAAGATGTTGCTTGTAAATCCAGTAATAAGAGTAAATATGTGTTCAGTAGAACACTGAATGGTCTTCCGTGTCTATACCTTTAGCCAACACTAATTTAAAAAAGTGGATTACTATTGTATGGCGCAGACTCAGATCAGACCTCAGATCTAAGCTGTAGTATTTTTTGAAATTACAGCAGTGATATACTCCTAAATGAGGAATAATGATTTGCATTATAACATTGTTGAATACTTTATACTGATTGGTCAGTGAGTGGTCTTGTTCTTGAATAATTATTAAGAAACTATCATTATTTCACATTACCGTATCTCTTCTCACATAATGTAGCCAAGCAGTTTGTCACATATGTCACGCATTCCTGTGTCAGTAACCCAAGGCGTTTCGCCAAATTTGATTTTTGTATAAACAAAATGACAACATCACAGTACCATAGAGTCACCAGTAGAGGGAGGGACTCACCATGCACAGCATGTCATGGAGTGTTTAATGCAGGGAACTTCCTCTTTTCCTCTTGAGAAAACTCAGTTTTTAACCTGCAAGAAGACTGTCCTGTTTTTGTAAAATCACTAAAACACTCATGCTGAAATAAGACAGTAGATCCAGAACGCATTCCTTTGCATTCCTTCTCTATTATAACTCACACATGGAGTTCAGATGATATGATGACTCGAAAAAGGTTGTTTTGAGGTCACTCACCAAATAAGACATGTGTGGTCCCTGCATGCATAGTCTTACTGTGTATGACCATGCCTTATATTTTGGGGAGTTTTTTCCTCCCTGTATTGATATGGAGAGACTGCTGTTGGTCCAGAGTGTTTTCAGTAACTCATGCACTGAATAATTGCAACACTTTGAAACCCAGTGGTTTACTACGGTGTTCACAGGGGTGGCTGTAATAAACACTTGCCCTGGACCTCACACGTCTGAACTCTATAACAATACATCCATGGGTGTCACTTCCCTCCCTCACTAACACTTTTCAGTTCTTACAAATCCTTAATCAGCACAAGAATTTGTCATGTTTTTGGTATGTACATTTATTTTTCCCCTATTTTAAGTTTGTAATGCATATTTAAGATAATTAGAGACATGATGTTTTGAAAGTACTGATGCAGATTTTTTTCAGCACTATTTTCATGATGTTTTCTGCATGCACATCAGTTTTACTGTCGGACAGGACCATTCTACACAAGACAAGTTTTTTTTCATGTACTGTATGTCAGTCCAACCCTTTACTGTGACACATATGAGAATGTTATTTAGAGAGCTGAATATTAATGAGAGAGGTACCTCTTCCTGTGTAAGGGTTTGATCATCTAGTACATTCTTCACACTCAACAGTTCTGTTTTGAGACAGTCAGTTCAACATCTAACAACTCCAAGTAAGTATACATTTTTTGATATTCAACATTTCAAATACATTAGTTTTGCATTCTTAATAAACATCTCAGTGAAATGTCTGCTGTAGATTGGAAAAAAATTCTTCTTTGAGATAATCATGGGAAATGAAGTTACTGGGTTACAGCTGAGCCAACTGAATTTGACAAGAGACTTGTACTGTACATGAAGAGCTAGGCATGAAGGATTTTCAGAACAAGAACAAAGCAGCTGGCAAATGTAAGAAAATATTTAGTCAGAATGAGAGAA
This sequence comes from Chanos chanos, assembly GCF_902362185.1. NCBI lineage: Eukaryota > Metazoa > Chordata > Actinopteri > Gonorynchiformes > Chanidae > Chanos > Chanos chanos. The sequence continues at coordinate 14,311,168 of NC_044502.1, forward strand.
AATGTGCTCACATGATGGTGATTCAACCTCTCTCTTTCTTTCCTTTGTCTCTCTCTCTTCCTCATTGCTAGCTGTCTGTAAGTGTCGCTGACATTAGTGTTAGGGCTTACACTACATTATCTTACACTATCTTACACCCAGCGCAAGCTGAAACGCAAATGTCTTAACTAGTTTCAAATCAACGCAGTTGTCATTTTCCCATCTAATGCCCACATTGTTTAAATAGCAAATGAACTTGCCTCTGGTCTTAAAATAAGATGTGGTCAGATGCAGTGCTATCTTGAATGCAACTGAAAGCCTCTGCGCGTAGACCACAAAAACCTGGGCTGTGTCTGAAATGGCATACTACATGGTACTCGTGTGCTGATCTGGACGTAAAAGTAGTAAGTAGTATACAACACATGAAAAAATAACAATTTTGCAGTACACGAAAGTTACCTGGATGTTGTACTACTGTGGTGAAAATTTCCCAAGTACACACTTTCTTTATTCAGCCAGAGCTCACTTTGTCGGCTACTGCATCCCATAATGCAACGTGGTGATTCCTAACTGCCAAAAACCCCCCCAAAAAAACATGGCGGACAGTGACAGCGGTGGCTCCAGCTTCAACTCCAGCTGCAGCCCCGAATACAAATGTATCAGTTGCATATTTTGGTGTAATAAGTCTTTCTATGTTTTCTTACGGGGATACTTTTGATAGATGTTTGTTGTAGCTGTGTGTTGTTCGTTTTTAACAGAAAACATAGCCCAACCAATAGCGAATGTGTAGCACACTACATGAAAGTTCTCATACTTTCTCATACGCATTCTGTACTGTATACTAGGGTGGGGAGTGGTGTGCAGTACACAGTGTATACTGGACCAGTACACAGTATGCAGTACACTAGTATGCCATTTCAGACACAGCCCTGGTCTAAAGTAATGTTGCAGTTGTTTAATTGAAAAATGGAGTACTTGGTTGGACAGAGGATTGAGAGATGGTGGAAGCAGCGAATTGGCGAATCGCTCTTTTCGTCTAGGTACTAAGTCTGCCGTTGTAATAGCAATCCGTCAAGGTGCCAGTGCAGGTGGCTTGTAAAGAGAATGGGAGCTTACACTCTCATTGCTTTATTGCATGTTACACTCAAAACACACTTATGACCAATTAAGAGTTATCCATCGTTTAACTAGCAAAAGTAGATTTGGAGACACCGTAAATGCACTTACGCCATGCGCTTGAGACTATGCACTTAGATCATTAAAATAGAGCCCTTAATCACATGACTCATTGTTAGTGTTCATCACTAAATAAAATTCCAGGAAGGTTGATCATGTCTCACGGCAGTGAGCAGAACAAGAAGTTGTTTTAACATCTATGTATAGCGTCAATGATTAATCCTGTTGGGAATACGCTGAAGAAGTATGAAGATTAAGGCCCTGTGTTTGCAACTCATTGAAGTGAAAAACAGAAGTCTCTGTGTTGATCTATAATATCTTTATTTTCATATGTAAAATACCTCTCATCCCTTTACAGACCTGAAATTACAATGTGCCTGAAAGCTGCAACAATACTGTGTATGATATTACTGTGGTCTGTTCCAGGTATGATCTCTTTTGTGTTCCAATTGCTTCTTTATCAGTGGTATGTGAAATGATGGTGTTTGTCCTCTTCCTCATTATGCCTTGGATCTTAAATGCCTGAAGACATTTCTGTGGAAACTGATTATGGCACAACCACATTGTAGTGACCCATTTTGCGGAGCAATAAAACTTACATGAATTCTGAGTCTTTTCATTGTAATATTAGTAATTACAATGTAATGTTAATAATTACAGAAGCTAATGTTAAATATTGGGTGTCACTAAAGCAGACCTTAATGCATCAGGTGTAATCTGAGAGGTGAAATAAAGAGTTTGAATTGTGTAATGTTTGTTATGTGGATCTTACAGATGTACAGAATGGCTGGAGTGTAACTTACACCAGTCAGAGTATCTGTGCCTTAAAGGACTCATCAGCGGACATATCCTGCTCTTACACACATCCCAGTGGTCACACAGTCAATAAGACTTTCTGGTTCAATGAAATGACGATAGAGAAAGAGCCTATTGACCTGATTCAGAAACTGGAATATCAGGGACGTGTGAAATATGACAGTAAAGAGAATCATCACACACTGACAATAACAAATCTAAAGGAGAGTGACTCTGGAGAATATTATTTCAGATTTCTCACTAAACAAGGAGAGAAATATTATGGCAAATCCCCAGTCTCTCTCAATATCACAGGTAATAAGTGACATATGCATTTCAGAGTCTTATTTACTGAAACAATTTCACTAGGATTGGTTCTGGGGAATTGACTCTGGACATCTGTATGTGACTCAGACCTGCAGGTGACAGTCAGTCCTGACACAGTGAGAGAGGGACAGAGAGTAACACTGACCTGTTACACCTCCTGCACACTGAGTAATAACCCTACATACATCTGGTACAAGAATGGACAGCGTGAACTGCATCAAAACAAAAAAACCTTGACCGTAATGAGCAGTGAAGATTCTCACAGCTATGCTTGTGCTGTACATAGTGAGGAGAAACTCCGTTCTTCTGCAGTATGTAAGTTCGAGATTAAATCTAAATTTATTGAGTTTCTTTTTATCTTGTTTCATTTTCAAGTGGATTCCAGGAAAGAGGCTCCAAATGTCAAACTTATATATAATGTACAGTTAACTAATTATAATTTTGGCATGCTGCCTTTGCTAGACTAGATAACATCACATTCCGACCAGTTAAGACACAGTGTGACTGGTTCTCTTTTAACATCATATTTCATCAGATTTTTTGACAATATTTGGATATTTAGCCAGTGTTTATTTGGTAAACAATTCAAGACACCTTAGGCTCATAGGTGCGTAAGACAAAAAGACTTGGCTTTTCCAAATGAATGCTGTTTGCTATACAGTAATTTTTCATCATGGCTGGAAGAGTACATCCAGACATGAGGGCTAAGACACAGATCTCCATTTACACAAACTACATCAATTTCAGCCGCACACATTTTACAAGGATTTATCATAGCTGCGTATTGACCGTTACTGAGTGAAGAGCTCAGATCATATTATTACATCTGAATGTTTGCTTTCAACAGCCCTCAGCAGCACCAATTATATATTTACTTTTCCCACAAATTCATGTAAAAATGTGTGACAGCTTCCGAATATGTGATGTAACTCTGTTCCAGGTGTCAAAGATAATAACTGTTGGAGTGTAAATTACTCAGTGAGAAGAATCGTTGCTGTGAAAGGTTCATCAGTGGACATGCCCTGTACTTACACATATCCCGGCGGATATACAGTCACTGAAACATTCTGGTTTAGTAAATGGGAAAAAAATGTGGAACCAGAGGATCTGAGTCAGAATCCAGTTTATCAGAGCCGTGTGGAATATTTTGGAAATAAAGAGAATAACTGTAGCTTGAGAGTAAACAATCTGAGAGAGAGTGACTCCACAGAATATTTCTTCACGTTCATCACTAATACAGAAAAAGGAAAATTTACTGGATCACCTGGGGTCATTCTGTCTGTTATCTGTAAGTCTGAACTTTTCATTATTTTTTAATCTATTTGATCATTTCATGACACAATGATCAAAAACAAAGGTTTGTGGAGCTTCTGGACACTGTACAGCAGTGTAGGGATAACTCTTTCATCTTGACATTCTGTCGTTATGGATTTATTCAGCTATGTGCACCTTTAAGCATTAGGGATCAGCGCTATAAAAGTAACGTGAGGCAGTTAGTGTATACATCTGTGGTAGAGCAATGTGCGTTGATGCTGATGACCTGAATCTGTCTATTGACTTTAGTTATTAAACTGTTAAACTATACCGATGAGTTCTGAGTACATCACCTAACCTCACAGACATAGTGTTTGACAACTGGTAGTAAAAATGATGATAGAGGAAGCCAGTGCCAATCACAGTGACCTTGACTGCCAAGTGAAGAGAGAATATATGAGATTTTGGGTGATCAGACAATATAAATAGGGAGAAGTGAAATAGACAAATATTTTTCATATTTATCTGATGTGTTCCCAACAACCTCACTGGTGTAATGCTGTGTAAGTCAAGTAACAATTAACAAGATGTTCATGGCACCTTTCATGGCAGTGTTTAACAACAACAACAAAACAAATCCTTCTAATTCTGACCACTCAAGAGGCTGCCTGGGCCATAACCAAACTCTAGCCGATTAGAGATGGTGGAGAACATTGTTTTCTGCCTTTTTTTTTTTTTTTTTTAGAAAACAGGAAATAAGTAAAATAGACTAATTTCTTTCACACCTGTTCCCAAGAGCATCACTGAGGCACTGCAGTGCAAGTCAAGTAATAAATTGCAACATGTTTATGGCATACCACATGGTAGCTTTTTTAAATGAAACAGTTGTGACTACACCAGAGGCTGATTGCATCGTAACCAAACTCCAGCCAGAGAGAGACTGAGGAGCATATTGTTTTCCACATTGTCTAGAAACCTGAATTTATTACAGTTGCACTACAATACTGAAGGGTTTGTCTGCCTCTCTTACTACTCCTTTACAACTTATGACCATTAACACTGGACACAACATATCTCCCTCGACCCAACCTACGCTTTCATACACATGTCCCTCTTAAACTTTAGTTGACTCCCCTGGGGTTTTCCTGGATGACCAAACCAACCTACTCCACCCTGCATAGATTCAAAATCATGCTGGGAAGCGGTGGGATCATTGTTAAAAACATTGCGAAAATACGATACTGTGAATCATTTCCAACCAATCTATTGCCACCAAAATTGTTTGTATTTTTATATCAATTTAATCCAATAATCAGTATAATGGCATGACTGAAAAAGCATTCAACTCATCTCAGTGTCATTCAGCCTCTCTGCTAAAATAATCGTGGATTTTGTTTGCTGCTTTTGACCAATGACTCATGCGTTCTTCACTAAGATTAAAGGGAAATATTCAGCATCATATCAAACATAAAAATGCAATAATATATATACATATATGTGTGTGTGTGTGTGTGTATGTATGTATGCGTGTGTGTGTGTGTGTGTATATATATATATATATATATATATAAATGTTGTTTTTTTTTCTCAAATTTGCTCACCATTTGCTGTCTTGCACAGATGGTCCTAGGAATGTGAACATTTCAGTCAGTTCCTCTGGTGAAATAGTGGAGGGCAGTTCAATGACTCTGACCTGCAGCAGTGATGCCAACCCACCAGTTCACACATACACCTGGTATAAGAAGAATGGAGCTGAACCCTCACTGATGGGATCAGGACAGAACTACAGCATCACTTACATCAGCTCTGAGGACAGTGGACAGTACTACTGTAGAGCTGAGAACAGGATTGGAAACAGCATCTCCACTGAAATACACCTGAATGTAAAATGTAAGTACATCAGATTACTGACTGTTCAGCAGAGAATATGAACGATAACATATAATTTAGAAACAAAGGGCATAGAGCATATACCAAAGAACATGCGAGTATCAGTCAGTCCCTCTGGTGAAATAGTGGAGGGCAGTTCAGTGACTCTGACCTGCAGCAGTGATGCCAACCCACCAGCTCACACATACACCTGGTATAAGATCACCGATAACAAAACCTCTCAGGTCGGCAAAGACAAAAACCTAAACTTGACTTTGACACATGATACCAGTGGACATTAAACTGTGTGGCACAGAATCAGATTGGAGTTCAGAACATGACTGTGTTTTCAGTTGAAATGTCAGGTAAGGTTTGGTTGATACAAATAAAGTTGGGAAGTAAACTGAGAGGGAAATTTGAGTTCAGATTGTTATGAAATGACATTTATTAGTGTTTAATTAAGCACTGATAGGAATAATTATAGGGCTGAATTATTTCAGTGGATGATACATGTAACTGTCAAAAGTTATTCTCTCTCTCTCTCTGATCAGTGAAGCTCAGAACTGTTGTGTATGCTGCCGCTGGAGTCCCCGTTCCTGTGGTCCTTTCAGTATTTATCATCGGTTTTCTATGGAGGAGGTGAACATTCCATTTCATGTTTTCTTATTTATACTCACTTTCTGACTTCACAATTTTACTAAGTTCTTCCATGAAAGGCACTGGCTATGCAAGGGGTCTTACTCTGTACTGTAGACAAAGTGTTTGAAATATGAAATCTGTGTCTTTGGTTATTTGAATTTTATTCTTATTATTTTTCAATGTGCACTGCAGGAAGAGGACATCAAACTCAAGAAAAAACACAGGAAGCCCAGATAATGACAGACAGGTGAAGACGACAGAAAATGGCTGTGGACTTTTTCTGCACGTGCTCTCCTTCTAGAAAATTCATACCCCTCTCTCTCTTTTTCTTTCCCAACCTTCTCTCTCTCTCTCTTTCTCTCTCTCTATCCAGAGAGTCCATCCTAACCCTGCTGATGACACATACACAGCTCTTGATCTCAGAACCAGATCCTCTGAGTATGACACCCTGGCTGTGAGTCTCCAGTTACATCTCTCAGTGACAAATGTGACATCTTATTCAACATCTGTCCTGGACTTATTAAAGGTTTTTCCTGTACTATTTCAAACCGTTTGTGTTTGTGTTTGTGTTTTCTTTTAGAGTGTGAAGGACTCGTCCAGTGAAACATACACAGCTCTTCAGAGAACTGCTCAGGACTCAGAGTATGAGACCTTACAGAGGAGAGAGTCGCCATAGAAACACACTGAACTGAACCAGACTGGGATGAAAAGACACAAAGTCTGAAATCTCTACACTTCACTTTGTGAAATCTGTAAGAGTGCATTTTATATAGAAAAGCTTTGATGTGTAATCAGGTGTTTGTTTAATGTGAGTGAGTGAACATTATATGAGTATTTTGACAATTTAAAGACTGTGGGTCACCATTTTAAAACACACCATGAATTTTACATGTTTTGGTTACGAGAAGTATTTTAAAAATATGTTTTCCAAACGAGTCATGTCATTGATTTTCATAAAATGCCCAGAGATGTTTTAGTTTATTTTGTATAATATTTCATGCTTTGTAAAAATAAAGTCTGATATATCTGTTTTGGTCGTAAGAAGTTAGTTGGCTTAAGAAAATCATGTACAGTTTCAATTTAAGATGTGTGTCTGAAGCAGAGAAGAGATAATCCAAAATGTTAAACATGGACTTTCGCTTAAACAAATTGGTATGCTGCTTGTTTTTTTATTTTACCAAACTGTAGGAAGCAAAACATTTCTTCTTGGTGTAAACTGCAGGGTATCGGAGGCTTTGCTCCAATTCTACCTAATCAAATCTACTAATGATAACCCTCTGACGTTAGGGAGTACCAGAGTAAAATATGTTTGAGTCAACGCTGAAATTCTGAAGAAGCTGAAGTTGTTTCCCTGATATAAGGTGAAGACAGATTGCCTGAGTATGTGATCAGGAGGACAGGAAAGGAGGAGTGTTACCTGGCACTACTTTAGGAATTAGAAACGACTCTGTGCTGTTTTTCAGGATTTTTCTTTGGCCTTAGACCTTTTATTGGTTACTCATGGCTTGACTGACGTGCTGATTGATTTCAAATACAAGCTTAGGTATTTGGCAAACCATGAAACTGGATGCATCTATCTTCAACATGGAAGCATAGAAGCTATGTCACAAATTGCAGAAGACTGGATGGAAGTGCAATCAAATTTTTCATTCAAATTTTCATCTGAATGCGTTGTCAATAAACAGTCAACAAATGTACGGGAGATGCACTACAGTGTTGACTGTCAGGAGATCAGTGGAAGGCAAACCCAATGTTTTGCATGGTTCATGTATCTTTTTTAGTCTGTCTTTGACCCAAGCCTATTTCAGCTCATTCAACAAGGTGAAACCAATGCTTCACATGACCATGCTATGGTCCCAGTTCCTGCTGCTGAGATCCATGTGGTGGCTCCAGTCTCATTCCCAGCAGCTCCAGTGCCAATCCCTCTTCCTATCACAGCACCTACTGTTCCAGTCCCAGCTCTTGTTGCTGCTGAAATTGTATTGGTGTCGCTTCCTGATGCTTCTGAGGCTCTAGTCCCTGTGTCTGCAGTAGTGCCTGAGGCTCCAGTCCTTGTTCCTCTTTCTGCAGAGGCTCCTGCTCGGTGCTTAATTTGTAAATCAGGAGGTCCCGGAACACAGAGAGGGTGTTGTTCCAGCGGGTTAGGTGAGAGAAGAAGTCATGGAACACATCAAAAAATTTGTAGCGCCTGAAGCACATCAGACAACGCCTAGGTGCTTGCTGTTAAAACTAAACAAAGCTGTCATCACAAACAAAGCATTATTTATTTACATTTATTACATGGCTTTGTGGAATATTCCATTCTGACTGATCAATTATGGCATTCTGCGGTCTGTTATTTCTGAATAGTAGACCGCTGCTATGAATAACAGACCATTGCTATGGATGCTGATGGACCATTTTTTGGCAGAAGCAATAAACTCATTTTTAAATCAGTAAAATCATTTTTGAATCAATATTATGTGTCCAGTTATTGACTTCTTTAGTAAGTAGCCATGTAATAAACTTCACGCTGGGGTCCTCCATCACCCTGTTGGACTTTATCTCTTAATAATCACAGCATTCACAATAATCACTCAAAATCAGCAGAGGGAGACTGTCCCTTCACTTCCCTGTCGTTTCCCTTCTGTCTGTGAATTGCTATAATGGGGGGTGTGGGGGGAATGCAATTAGGGCCGAAAATTCTATTTACAACCACGAGAAGCAAGTAGGCTAAGAACCCGAACTAATTGACCTGTTCGTCTGTGTCTGTCGACTGATCTCCTCCCCTCTGTTTCAGTACTTTCACAGCGCGGTACCTACACACAACACACAGCGCTGAGAACAAACAAGCGATTTACGAGTAACTTCAACAGGAAATAAAAGAATGACAGAACCGATAATATTAAATATCACACAAAAATTATTTACGGATTTTGATAGTGACAAAGGAGGTGCCGGATCCAATTAAATAGGTGCCGTCCCAATCTGGGAGGTCCCGGATCCTATTCTGGCAGGATCCAGCACAAATTAAGCCCTGGTCCTGCTCAAGTCCCTGTCACCTCTGAGGTTCCAGTTCTTGTTCCTGTTCCTGTAGCTCCAAGGTCCCCACCAGCTGAGCCTGTTCTTCCACAAGTCACCACACCTGTGGCCCATGCACATACAGAAATGGTGTCACAGCGTACTATACAATCTGCATTGCAGTTTGTTATGGGATCAAATCCACAGCCATGACCAAGTCTCCAGTGCCAGTTCTTGTCCCTTCCGAGTGGCCTCTGGCTCCAGCCTGTTCCTCCTGATTTGCCTCCTGAATCCCTTGATCCACCTGGATCACTTCTTGTCCTAGTACCTGTTCCTCGCAGGTTGCCTCCTGTCTCTTAGGATGTCAGCCTTTGCTAAGCCTCAAGTTTAAGTTCTGGCTCCTTAAAGGCTGTAGGCCTTTGCAGTTCAGCTGCCTGCTCCACCCCAGCCTCTAGCCTTGTCACCTGCCAGCTGGGCTGCTGCCAGCTTAGCCCAATTTCTCAGTCCTGTCACCTGGATTGATGTCAGCAGTACCTCCAGGGGCACCAGTCCCATTGCCTAAGAGTCCAGTCCTCACAGTTCAGTCACCTGGGTTGTCCCCCATTCTGCCAGATGCAACTGGTCCTACAAATGTAGTATTTCCCTGTTATTCCAATCATTCCGAGGAGAGGTGTGTGTGTGTTTGTATATTATGTAGCCAAACTTTAGGAACCAAAGTACTGTCATGCCTCTGTCTCTCCCTCCCTATCTTCTGACCAATTAGAGCCCACTTTTACCCAGTTATCTGTCTAATCAGCTTGTGATCTAATTACTATGTGCACTTGTCCTGTGTCCTCAGTTTGCTGTCCTGTTTCCTGTTAACCGTTCTGTGTATTGACCATAGCCTGTTACTTGACTCCCAGGATTGCCCAGCCCCCAGTAGCCTGTTTGTGTGTGTCAGACCCTGCCTGTTATGATTCTGCAGTTGGATAACAAATTGGATTAAAGGTTTCCCTGCACTTGCATCCTGTCTCGATCAGTTCATGACAGTATGTTGTTTACTTTTGATGTTCTATGCAGCCGAGTTCATTTGGACTCATCTCTGCTTTTGTTATTGAAGGTTTTATAGCACAAAATGGCTTTAATATTTGTATTTTTCATGCTAACGTCATATCATGTCTTTTCTTATGCAGTAAAGCATGCACTTCACAGAGCTGTAAATGAGTGTGTATAATGTATTACACTTGTATATAAATCCAATATAATATTGTATGTAAATCCAGTAATCACCATAAATTTGTACTAAGCACAACACTGAATGGTCTTTTGTGTCTACACTAGCCAATGCTGAAGTCTTTTTTTTTTAACTGAAAAAGCTGATTACTACTGTAAGGCACAGACTCAAGTGGAACCTCAGATCTAAGTTGTAGTATCTTTTGAAATTACATGCTCTAAATGAGGAATAATTATTTGCATTATAATATTGCCTTTATTCTGATTGGTTGATGAGTATTCTTATTTTTGGAAAATTATTGAATAGCAATCAGTATCTCACATTATCGTACCCCTGTTCACAAAATATAGCCAAAATGTTATACACATCACATACTTCCGTGTAAGGAACCCAGTAAGGCCTCTCAGCAAGCTTGATTTTAGGAAAAACAAAATAACAACATTATAGTGCTGTACAAACACCAGTAGAGGGAGTGATTCACCATGTACAGCACATCAGAGTGTTAAATGCGGGGAACTTCCTCTTTTCTGCTTAGAAAACCCATTTTTTAATCTGCAAGAAGACTGGCCTGTTTTTGAAGAAGAGAGTGCAACTCAGGCACTCATTAGATTAGTTTAGATTCAACTGTATTGTCATTGGCAGAGTACAGGTACAAAGCCAATGAAATTCAGTTAGCATTTAACCAGAAGTGCAAATGAATAGCATTATTTACAGATAAGTGCAGGCAAGTGAGCACTACATAGCATAAGTGAGGTTATATCTTACGGCATGTACAGTGTTATTGACTGTGGAAAGCAATGGATATATACAGATTAATATATATGTATAATATATTAAATATGTTTTACATAGAGGTGAAGAGGACAGAGTTGGAAAGGGGAGTGTATATATAAGGGTTGTATGTACAGTATAGACAAAATATGTACAGTCGGTTGTATGTACATTATAAACAATAGTAATATGAACAACGCGAGAGGTTCAGCCTATGCAAGAATAAACAGTGCAAATATAAAAGTACTGAGACAGTGCAGTAATGAGTGCAATATAGCTTAGCGCCATGGTGTGGAATTCAGCAGGGTCACAGTTTCAGGGAAGAAGCTTTTCCTGAGCCTGCTGGTGCTGGAGCGGAGACTCCTGTAATGCCTGCTGGATGGGAGGAGAGTAAAAAGTCCATATTTAGGGTGGGATGCGTCACTGATAATGTTTTTCGCCCAGCTCAGGCAGCGTTTATTGTAAATTTTCTCACTGGTGGGCAATTGGGTGCCAGTGATCCGTTGGGCAGCTTTCACCACCTGCTGGAGTGCTTAACGGTCTGATGCGGAGCTATTGTCACAGGAAGTAAAGGCACTGTTGTACCTTTTTGTTCAGGATGGAGGAGTTCGGGGACCAGGTGAGATCATTGGAGATGTGGACACCAAGGAATTTGAAGCTTGAAACACACTCCACTACACCTCTGTTGATGTAGATAGGGGCGTGTATGTGGCTCCTAGCATGCCTGAGGTCCACAATGATCTCCTTGGTTTTCTGGGTGTTAAGGACCAGGTCGTTGTCAGCACACCATGCAGCCAGGTGCTGAACCTTGTCCCTGTAGGCCATCTCAGCATCCCCTCTGATCAGGCCTACCACTGTGGTGTTGTCTGCAAACTTGGTTATGGTGTTACAATCATGTACACTAGAGGTGTACAGAGACGTATCTGTATCTGTATCTGTATCTGTATCTGTATCTGTATCTGTATCTTTTCAGCCAACAAAATTATCTGTCTCTGTATCTGTATTTGGATAGCAGACTGCAAGTGGGTGTGGTTTATACTGGAAGTCATGTAAATTGGGCTAATATTGTATTTTCTAACCTAATATTCATTGGCAATGCAATTTTGTGTCTTAAAAGCATCAAGGTGATTTAATATTGGCATATAATTAATTATGAAATATATTTCCACATCCTCATATTGTACTTTTTATCTCTCTTGCTCTCTTTTTTTTGTCTTTTTAATTTTTAACTAAATGAAGTTTTATGAACCACCACCCCTTTAATTGGGGGACATTGAACAATCAGAAACTGATTTATAAATCAAAAGATTCTGTTTTGCAATGGAAATAGAAACAATTTACAGTGAAGGTATACAGAAAAATATCTTTCAGGTGAAGGGAATCATCTTAAATTCCAGTGATGCTGGGTTCGCGATTCTTGATGCGTTAAAGTCACTGCAGTTCGCTAGGGAAACGTGAATTACTATTTTATAACAGTAATTTGTGCTGACTTGGTGGGGGTGACTACAGAATATAGCAATCACTTCTCAGTAAGGTGTGGTTAATGAAACTACTTTCGACTTTTTTTTTTAAATGGAGGAAATTATCACATACAGCTACAAACTACAGGTTCTAAGCTTCATTTTGATGCATAGGTTGTGGGGGTAATGCTTGTCTCGTTAGCTCCCGCACCTGACTCTGTGGGGGCGACAACAGAATAGCGCTCACTTTTCAACAATGTGTAGTAAATGAAGTAACTAGTCAGTGGCCATCCACAATGGTATGAGTTTACTTGAAGAAGCATAAAGACATGTTTTTTCCCGACTAATGACGAGCAACTTTGGGTAGAAGAAATATCTGTTTCCATCGCATTATTTGTGCTTTCATCGCATTATTTGTGATTTGGGCACATCCCCAAGGTACAGGAACACAGTCGGGGGAGAAGAGGAAGTACAGAAGAGGGCTCAGCCCACAGCCTTGTGGCACGCCAGTGTTCAGTGTGAGAGTGGAGGAGGAGATGGTGTCTAACTTAACATATTTGGGTCTGTTAGTCAGAAAGTCCAATTGCAGAGAGATATGCTAATACCAAGCCTGCTAAGCTTGGAGATCAGCTTGGAGGGGATCACAGTGTTGAATGCTGAGCTGAAGTCAAGGGACAGCATTCTGACACAAGAGTTGGGACTGTCCAAGTGGGTCATAGCAGAGTGGAGTGCTGTGGAGATGGTGTCCTCTATTGACCTATTGGAGCAATAGGCAAACTGATGGGGACCCAGGGTAGTGGGCAGACAGGATTTCAGATTGAGATAGAACCAGCCTCTCAAAATACTTGAATGACTTCCACTGGGTGGAAGTCATTCAAGGCCGTAGCAGTGGAATGCTTCGGCACTGGCACGATGGTGGCGGTCTTGAAGCTAGTGGGGACAGCTGCCTGGGCCAGGAACAGATTGAAAATGTCTGTGAAGACCCCAGCCAGCTGCCCTGCACAGACTCTGAGCACACGGCCAGGTATTAAATCCGAGCCAGCTGCCTTCCATACACTCACCCTGCTCAGGGTGGCACAAACCTCAGAGGTGGAGAGTGAGAGAGGAAGTTCACCAGGTGGGAGATCCGCATTGATGGTGACCTCCTTGTTTCCCTGGTCAAAGGGAGCATAGTTGAGCTTGTCAGGAAGGGAGGCAGAGCTGGATGGGGGCACAGTACTGGGCGGTTTGAAGTCTGTGATGGTCTGTATGCCTTGCCACATGTGCCGGGGGTCCGAGGAGTTGAAGTGCTCTTCAATCCTCTGTTTGTATATGTGTTTAGCCTGGGAGGTTCCCCTCCTCAGGTTAGCCCTGACCGAGCTGTAAGCCTCCTGGTCCCCAGACCTGAAGGCTGCATCTCTGGCTTTGAGCAGAAGGAGGGGAGCAGGGGAGGGGAGTGGCTTTGCAGGCGTCAGCCGCATTTGTGTACACATGATCCAATGTTTTATGTCCCCTTGTGGTGCATGAGACATTTTGGTAAAATCGCGGAAGAACGTTACGTAGGTGTGAGGGTTTACACAGTGGTCCGTATATCCACATATTACATCAGTGGTAATCATCCAAAAACACAATATTATGTTAACGGGCTGGCTAGCTAATACTACTAGTTTAATCAATTCCCGCTGTCAGAGCTGGTGTCACGTCAATGTGCATGCTCACTGTAACGGATGTTAACTGCATTTTGATGCAAGTCCAGCCTGTCAAACTAACATTAGGTTACAGTCCTCTCCTCAGAATGGCTGCCTGCGTTAAAATGAGGAACAAAACTGTAAACCTCTGTTTGCTCAACAAGCCAAACCGCATTTGTCAAACGTTGACTGATAAGGTGATTAAGTAAAGTTACCTGTTGACTCATGTGTGTGGCACGGCATGACGCCTGACACAAACAGAAGTTGCCAGAAGCAGGCTCATTGACTGTCCTTTCCCCCGTTTCGCTGGTTGCTGGTAATATGTTTTCCTAAAAAATTATTATTTTTTCCTCGAAATTTAACGATTTGATTCTCGTAATAATATGAATTTTTCTTGTAAAATTACGACTTTATTCTGATGATGTTACGTTTTCTTTCTTGAAATATTATGACTTTATTCTCATTAAATTACTACTTTATTCTAATGATATTATGGCTTTTAATCTCAATTAAGATGTTATTCTTGTTTACAGTAAATGCATTGTCTGCTGGTTTATTCTGTTACTTTCCAGTACACCACGTTCAGCACGCCACTTAGTACTGTTTCACTTTGAGTATTAAAGTGCAAATTAACACCAGATCACTCTTGTGAATTTGCTACCTTTTAAGATTAAAAACCATAGAAGGAAAAAAACATGCCAGGCGGACTCTGGTATGATGTAAGCAAAACAGCTACAACTAATGAAATTGATAATGGGCGTGTTAGATTTATAGTGGGTGTGCGAATGATCAAGCCTTATTGGCGGCACGAGGTGGTGGGGGCCTCCCAGTCAAATTCTTCTTAGGACCCAGTACAGTAACCCATGCACTGAATGAGAGCAACACTTTGTGCAACACTTTAAAACCCTGCGGGGACAGGGCCAGCCAGACTGACAGGGCCAGCCAGAATTCACACTTGGCCTGGACATGACAAATCTCACACGTCTGAACTCTGCAGCAGCACCTCCATGGGCTTCACTTCATTCCCTCACTAACATTTCTTATAATTTATACACATACAGCACAAGAATTTGTCATAAATTTTGGCATGCAAAAGTATTTTTTCCCTATTTTAAGTTTGTAATACATATTTAAGATAATATGTGATGATAAGATGTAATCTTTTGAAAGTCTTGATAAAATTCAGACATTGTCTGTAGTGACTAAATGTGTTCTGAGTTTTTTTTTCAGTACGATTTCTTTTTCTGCATGCACATCAGTTTTACTGTCGGACAGGACCATTCTACACGTTTTACAAGTTTTTTCTACAAGTTTTTTTTCATGTACTGTATGTCAGACCAACCCTTTACTGTAATACATATGAGAATGTTATTTAGAGAGCTGAATATTAATGAGAGAGGTGCCTCTTCCTGTGTAAGGGTTTGATCATCTAGTACATTCTTCACACTCAACAGTTCTGTTTTGAGACAGTCAGTTCAACATCTAACAACTCCAAGTAAGTATATATTTCTTGATATTCAACATTTCAGATACATTAGTTTTTGCATCCTTAATAAACATCTCAGTGAAATGTCTGCTGTAGATTGGGAAAAAAATTCTTCTTTGAGATAATCATGGGAAATGAAGTTACTGGGTTACAGCTGAGCCAACTGAATTTGACAAGAGACTTGTACTGTACATAAAAAGCTAGGCATGAAGGATTTTTAGAACAAGAACAAAGCAGCTGGCAAATGTAAGAAAATATCTTGTCAGACTGAGAGAAAATGTGCTCACATGATGGTGATTCAACCTCTCTCTTTTTCTCCTTTGTCTCTCTCTCTTCCTCATTGCTAGCTGTCTGTAAGTGTCGCTGACATTAGTGTTAGGGCTTACGCCCACATTGTTTAAATAGCAAATGACCTCGCCTCTGAGCGGTTGGTCTTAAAACGAGGTGTGGTCAGGGGCATCGTTATTTTGAATGCAACTGAAAGCCTCTGCGCGTAGACCACAAAAACCTGGGCTGTGTCTTAAATGGCATACTACATGCTACTCGTGTACTGATCTGGACGTAAAAGTAGTTAGTAGTATGCAATACATGAAAAATAACAATTTTGCAGTACATGAAAGTTACCCAGATATTGTACTACTGTGGTGAAAATTTCCCAAGTACACACTTCCTTTATTCAGCCAGAGCTCACTTCGTCGGCTACTGCATCCCATAATGCAAATGTATCAGTTGCATATTTTGGTGTAATAAGTCTTTCTGTGTTTTCTTACGGGGATACTTTTGATAGATGTTTGTTGTAGTTGTGTGTTGTTCATTTTTAACGGAACACATAGCCCAACCGATAGCAAATGTGTAGCACACTACATGAAAGTTCTCATACTTGCATTCTATACTGTATACTAGGGTGGGGAGTTGTGTGCAGTACACAGTGTATACTGGACCAGTACACAGTATGCAGTACACTAGTATGCCATTTCAGACACAGCCCTGGTCTAAAGTAATGTTGCAGTTGTTTAATTGAAAAATGGAGTACTTGGTTGGACAGAGGATTGAGAGATGGTGGAAGCAGCGAATTGGCGAATCGCTCTTTTCGTCTAGGTACTAAGTCTGCCGTTGTAATAGCAATCCGTCAAGGTGCCAGTGCAGGTGGCTTGTAAAGAGAATGGGAGCTTACACTCTCATTGCTTTATTGCATGTTACACTCAAAACACACTTATGACCAATTAAGAGTTATCCATCGTTTAACTAGCAAAAGTAGATTTGGAGACACCGTAAATGCACTTACGCCATGCGCTTGAGACTATGCACTTAGATCATTAAAATAGAGCCCTTAATCACATGACTCATTGTTAGTGTTCATCACTAAATAACATTCCAGGAAGGTTGATCATGTCTCACGGCAGTGAGCAGAACAAGAAGTTGTTTTAACATCTATGTACAGCATCAATGATTAATCCTGTTGGGAATACGCTGAAGAAGTATGAAGATTAAGTCCCTGTGTTTGCAACTCATTGAAGTGAAAAACAGAAGTCTCTGTGTTGATCTATAATATCTTTATTTTCATATGTAAAATACCTCTCATCCCTTTACAGACCTGAAATTACAATGTGCCTGAAAGCTGCAACAATACTGTATATGATATTACTGTGGTCTGTTCCAGGTATGATCTCTTTTGTGTTCCAATTGCTTCTTTATCAGTGGTATGTGAAATGATGGTGTTTGTCCTCTTCCTCATTATGCCTTGGATCTTAAACGCCTGAAGACATTTCTGTGGAAACTGATTATGGCACAACCACATTGTAGTGACCCATTTTGCGGAGCAATAAAACTTACATGAATTCTGAGTCTTTTCATTGTAATATTAGTAATTACAATGTAATGTTAATAATTACAGAAGCTAATGTTAAATATTGGGTGTCACTAAAGCAGACCTTAATGCATCAGGTGTAATCTGAGAGGTGAAATAAAGAGTTTGAATTGTGTAATGTTTGTTATGTGGATCTTACAGATGTTGTGAGTCAGAATGGCTGGAGTGTAACTTACACCAGTCAGAGTATCTGTGCCTTAAAGGACTCATCAGCGGACATATCCTGCTCTTACACACATCCCAGTCATCACACAGTCACTAAGACTTTCTGGTTCAATGAAATGACGATAGAGAAAGAGCCTGTTGACCTGATTCAGAAACTGGAATATCAGGGACGTGTGAAATATGACAGTAAAAAGAATCATCACACACTGACAATAACAAATCTAAAGGAGAGTGACTCTGGAGAATATTATTTCAGATTTCTCACTAAACAAGGAGAGAAATATTATGGCAAATCCCCAGTCTCTCTCAATATCACAGGTAATAAGTGACATATGCATTTCAGAGTCTTACTTACTGAAACAATTTCACTAGGATTGGTTATGGGGAATTGACTCTGGACATCTGTATGTGACTCAGACCTGCAGGTGACAGTCAGTCCTGACACAGTGAGAGAGGGACAGAGAGTAACACTGACCTGTTACACCACCTGCACACTGAGTAATAACCCTACATACATTTGGTACAAGAATGGACAGCGTGAACTGCATCAAAGTAAAAAAACCTTGACCGTAATGAGCAGTGAAGATTCTCACAGCTATTCTTGTGCTGTACATAGTGAGGAGAAACTCCGTTCTTCTGCAGTATGTAAGTTCGAGATTAAATCTAAATTTATTGAGTTTCTTTTTATCTTGTTTCATTTTCAAGTGGATTCCAGGAAAGAGGCTCCAAATGTCAAACTTATATATAATGTACAGTCAACTAATTATAATTTTGGCATGCTGCCTTTGCTAGACTAGATAACATCACATTCCGACCAGTTAAGACACAGTGTTACTGGTTCTCTTTTAACATCATATTTCATCAGATTTTTTGACAATATTTGGATATTTAGCCAGTGTTTATTTGGTAAACAATTCAAGACACCTTAGGCTCATTGGTGCGTAAGTCAAAAAGACATGGCTTTTCCAAATGAATGCTGTTCATTTGCTATACAGTAATTTTTCATCATGGCTGGAAGAGTACATCCAGACATGAGGGCTAAGACACAGATCTCCATTTACACAAACTACATCAATTTCAGCCGCACACATTTTACAAGGATTTATCATAGCTGCGTATTGACCGTTACTGAGTGAAGAGCTCAGATCATATTATTACATCTGAATGTTTGCTTTCAACAGCCCTCAGCAGCACCAATTATATATTTACTTTTCCCACAAATTCATGTAAAAATGTGTGACAGCTTCCGAATATGTGATGTAACTCTGTTCCAGGTGTCAAAGATAATAACTGTTGGAGTGTAAATTACTCAGTGAGAAGAATCGTTGCTGTGAAAGGTTCATCAGTGGACATGCCCTGTACTTACACATATCCCGGCGGATATACAGTCACTGAAACATTCTGGTTTAGTAAATGGGAAAAAAATGTGGAACCTGAGGATCTGAGTCAGAATCCAGTTTATCAGAGCCGTGTGGAATATTTTGGAAATAAAGAGAATAACTGTAGCTTGAGAGTAAACAATCTGAGAGAGAGTGACTCCACAGAATATTTCTTCACGTTCATCACTAATACAGAAAAAGGAAAATTTACTGGATCACCTGGGGTCATTCTGTCTGTTATCTGTAAGTCTGAACTTTTCATTATTTTTTAATCTATTTGATCATTTCATGACACACTGATCAAAAACAAAGGTTTGTGGAGCTTCTGGACACTGTACAGCAGTGTAGGGATAACTCTTTCATCTTGACATTCTGTCGTTATGGATTTATTCAGCTATGTGCACCTTTAAGCATTAGGGATCAGCGCTATACAAGTAACGTGAGGCAGTTAGTGTATACATCTGTGGTAGAGCAATGTGCGTTGATGCTGATAACCTGAATCTGTCTATTGACTTTAGTTATTAAACTGTTAAACTATACCGATGAGTTCTGAGTACATCACCTAACCTCACAGACATAGTGTTTGACAACTGGTAGTAAAAATGATGATAGAGGAAGCCAGTGCCAATCACAGTGACCTTGACTGCCAAGTGAAGAGAGAATATATGAGATTTTGGGTCATCAGACAATATAAATAGGGAGGAGTGAAATAGACAAATATTTTTCATATTTATCTGACGTGCTCCCAACAACCTCACTGGTGTAATGCTGTGTAAGTCAAGTAACAATTAACAAGATGTTCATGGCACATTTCATGGCAGCGTTTAACAACAACAACAAAACAAATCCTTCTAATTCTGACTACTCAAGAGGCTGCCAGGGCCATAACCAAACTCTAGCCGATTAGAGATGGTGGAGAACATTGTTTTCTGCCTTTTTTTTTTTTTTTTTAGAAAACAGGAAAAAGTAAAATAGACTAATTTCTTTCACACCTGTTCCCAAGAGCATCACTGAGGCACTGCAGTGCAAGTCAAGTAATAAATTGCAACATGTTTATGGCATACCACATGGTAGCTTTTTTAAATGAAACAGTTGTGACTACACCAGAGGCTGATTGCATCGTAACCAAACTCCAGCCAGAGAGAGACTGAGGAGCATATTGTTTTCCACATTGTCTAGAAACCTGAATTTATTACAGTTGCACTACAATACTGAAGGGTTTGTCTGCCTCTCTTACTACTCCTTTACAACTTATGACCATTAACACTGGACACAACATATCTGTCAGGGTTCCTGCGTGACCTGCTCTCTATTGTGCCCCTGCTGGTCAGGTCTGGTGACAGCTGTCATTTGTTTTTGGTTTTGTCATGTGCTTTTGTTTATTTTGGTCTTCCATGTGCCCTGGCCCCGCCCCTCACTTATTGTGCTCACCTGTGTCTCGTTGAAGTAGTATTAGTCTGTCTATTTAAACCCTGCCTGTTCTACCCTTTGTTTGTCAGTTCGCACCGCCTTCCACAGTGTGTCGTCCTAGCCTTTTGTTATCCTGATTGTCTTCTGTTCTTGACCTCTGCCTGTTTTTTTGACTTTTTGCCTGTTGGATTTTGCCTCTTCTGCCTGCCTGCCTTGCCCTGTACCTGCTTTTGAACACTTGCCTGTCTCTGGATTTTGCCTTTGCCTGCCGTTTTGGATTGTTTGCCTCCCTCTGACTGCTCTGTGGTACGACCTCTGCTTGTTTTTTGGATTCCGCTTTCTGCCTAGTGTATTGAAAGACTTCTGCCTGGCACAATAAACATTTTATTTATTCATCAGTGAGTCTGCAACTGAGTCCCCTGTTTTCCCTGACAACACGAACTGACCATAATGGACTCAGCAGACTCCAGCCAGCTTCGAGAGGCTCTCTCTCGACAGGGTGCAATGTTGGGAAGACATGAGGGCCATTTTGCCAACGTTAACCAGACAATGGAGGCCTTCTCTGCCACCCTGACCAGTATCACTTCCCAGTTACAACAGATCCAGCTGGCACTGAAACCTAGCCATTCACCACCAGTAACGTCATCCGCCCCCCAGCAAACCCCTCCAGCTCAGCTGGCCCGAGAGCCCCGTCTGCCACCACCTGAGTCGTACAACGGCGAACCAGGAACCTGCAGGTCCTTCCTCTCTCAGTGCTCTCTGGTTTTCGAGCTCCAGCCCACCACCTTCCCCACTGATCGAGCCCGTATTGCATATGTCATCACTTTGCTGTCTGGTCGAGCAAGAGAGTGGGGAACGGCAGTGTGGGAGAGTCGGGCTCCATTCTGTGACAGCTACCAGGCATTTTGTGATGAGATGAGGAGGGTCTTTGATCGTTCCCAGCATGGGAGAGAGGCCGCCAGAGAATTGCTGAGAATCCGGCAGGGAGTCCGCTCAGTTTCAGATTATGCTATCCAGTTCCGCACTCTTGCCACCACGACCGACTGGAATACAGAGGCCCAATATGATGCCTTTCTGAACGGTTTGTCCGAGGCCATTAAGGACGAGCTAGCCACCTGTGAGCTACCAACTGGCTTTCAGCATCTGATAGATTTGGCCATACGAATCGACAACCGCATGAAGCAACGTCGTCAGGAGTGGATTACTGAAGGAGCACGGGGTCCCTCCAGGTTTCATATGTTCACTCGCCAGCCTGAATCAGGGTCGTCTGCGCCAAGTCATCCGTCACCATCGACTGTCACCCCAGAACCCATGCAGGTCGACCATGCCCGTCTGTCCGTCTCAGAGAGACAAAGGAGGATCAGCACCAATTCCTGCTTGTACTGTGGCCGGCCCGGCCACTTTGTGTCCACCTGTCCAGTAAAAGCTAAACGCTCACCTTTGAACACAGGACTCCCTAGCAGCTGGCATAATTCGCCCTTCTTCTTCCCCAGCTGGGGCGGGGTTCTTCTTTGTCGGCAAGAAGGATGGGTCTCTCCGTCCCTGCATTGATTACAGAGGCCTCAATGATATCACTGTGAAGAACCGCTACCCGCTACCCCTGATGTCATCCGCTCTTGAGCTGCTGCAAGGTGCCACAGTCTTCTCCAAGCTTGATCTCCGTAACGCCTACCATTTAGTCCGCATAAGGGAGGGAGATGAGTGGAAGACTGCCTTCAATACACCATCAGGCCACTATGAGTATTTGGTTATGCCATTTGGTCTCACTAATGCCCCTGCCGTCTTCCAATCCTTTGTTAATGACATCCTTAGAGATATGCTAAATCTGTTTGTCTTTGTCTACCTGGATGACATCTTAATATTTTCCAGATCACTCCCTGAACACATCCAACATGTCCGACGGGTGCTCCAGCGTCTCTTGGAGAATCAGTTATTTGTGAAAGCGGAGAAGTGCGAATTCCACAAGAGCACCATCTCGTTCCTGGGCTATGTGATCACGGCAGGAGGGATTCAAATGGATCAGCAAAAGATAAAGGCGGTAGAGAATTGGCCCCAGCCCACTTCCCGTCGCGACTTGCAACGGTTCTTAGGGTTTGCCAATTTTTATCGCCGCTTCATTCGCAGTTTCAGTACCCTGGCAGCCCCCCTCACCTCCCTGACTTCATCCAAACTGAGATTTTGTTGGAGCCCAACTGCCGAGAGGGCATTCTCTGAGTTGAAGAGGCGGTTCACCTCGGCTCCCATCCTCATCCAGCCTGATCCTGCCCGCCAATTTATTGTTGAGACTGACGCATCTGACGTGGGAGTGGGTGCCGTTTTGTCTCAGTTTTCTGCTGTGGATGGTAAGCTACACCCCTGTGCCTTCTACTCCCACAGATTAACCCCCACGGAAAGTAATTATGACATCGGAGACCGGGAGTTACTGGCTGTCAAACTTGCTCTGGAGGAATGGAGGCACTGGCTCGAGGGGGCAAGTTCTCCTTTCTTGGTTTGGACTGATCATAAGAACCTTGAATATATCAGGTCTGCAAGACGTCTCAATTCCCGTCAGGCTCGCTGGTCTCTCTTTTTTTGCTCGGTTTAACTTTACCCTGTCTTATCGCCCTGGTTCCAAGAACAGCAAACCAGATGCCCTCTCTCGTCAGTTTCAGGCATCTGAGGACACCCCGGAGGTCACTACAATTCTCCCCAAGCGATGTCTGGTCGCAGCTGCTCGATGGGATATCGAGTCGGTGGTCCGATCTGCACAGCAGGGTGAGTCTGGACCCAGCTCTTGTCCTCCTAACCTTTCGTATGTTCCTCAATCTGTCCGCTCCCAGGTTCTCCAGTGGGGACACTCATCAAGACTTTCCTGTCATCCTGGGATCCGACGTACGGCTGCCTTCATCAATCGGATGTTCTGGTGGCCTTCCATGAGGGACGATGTTCATAGCTTTGTCTCAGCCTGCCCAGTCTGCGCCCAAAACAAGTCCTCCAACCGACCCCCTTCAGGCCTACTACAGCCTCTGACAGTTCCCAAGAGACCCTGGTCCCACATAGCACTGGACTTTGTGACTGGATTGCCTCAATCTAATGGTAACACCACCATATTAACTATCGTGGACCGTTTTTCTAAATCTGTGCATCTGGTCCCTCTTCCCAAGCTACCCTCTGCTAAGGAGACTGCCCTCCTCCTCATTCATCATGTTTTCAGGCTTCATGGTTTACCCACGGAAGTAGTGTCGGACAGAGGACCACAGTTCACCTCTCACTTCTGGAAGGCTTTTTGTAAGTTGCTTGGAGCAAAGGTCCATCTCTCCTCTGGTTTTCACCCACAGACTAATGGCCAGACTGAACGGGCCAACCAACAACTGGAAGTGATGCTCCGCTGCCTGTCCTCCCAAGAACCCTCTTCCTGGAGCCAACAACTTCCCTGGGTTGAATATGCTATTAACTCCCTACCCTCTTCCTCCTCTGGTCTGTCCCCTTTTCAGTGTTGCCTGGGCTATCAGCCCCCTCTGTTCCCTGCCCAGGAGGAGGAGGTCGGAGTCCCTTCAGCACAAGCATTCATCCGGAGATGTCTACGGACCTGGAGGCGCGCTCGGAGGGCCCTGCTTCGTTCCACAGCCAGGATAAAACTACATGCTGATCGTCATCGCAGCACGGCTCCACGCTATCGGCAAGGTCAGCGCGTGTGGCTTTCCGCCCGCGACATTCCCCTGAGGGTGGATTCCCGCAAGTTGGCCCCTCGTTTCATTGGTCCCTTCCCCATCGCCAAGGTGATCAGTCCTGTCGCTGTGAGGCTGAGACTGCCCTCCACTCTCCGTCGTATCCACCCCACATTTCATGTCTCACAAGTTAAGCCCTTCATCCGCAGCCCCCTCTGCCCTGTCCCCAAGCCCCCTCCTCCCCCCCGCCTCATTGATGGCTCAGAGGCCTTCACGGTGCGCCGTTTATTGGATGTGCGGCGCCGGGGTCGCGGACTTCAATACCTCGTGGACTGGGAGGGCTATGGTCCCGAAGAGAGGTGTTGGGTCCCAGCTCGGGACATCCTTGACCCCACACTCATCCAGGAGTTCCACCGTCTCCATCCCACACCACCAGTTGGGACGCCAGGAGGCGCCCGTAGGAGGGGGGGTACTGTCAGGGTTCCTGCGTGACCTGCTCTCTATTGTGCCCCTGCTGGTCAGGTCTGGTGACAGCTGTCATTTGTTTTTGGTTTTGTCATGTGCTTTTGTTTATTTTGGTCTTCCATGTGCCCTGGCCCCGCCCCTCACTTATTGTGCTCACCTGTGTCTCGTTGAAGTAGTATTAGTCTGTCTATTTAAACCCTGCCTGTTCTACCCTTTGTTTGTCAGTTCGCACCGCCTTCCACAGTGTGTCGTCCTAGCCTTTTGTTATCCTGAT
Source organism: Chanos chanos (assembly GCF_902362185.1). Classification (NCBI taxonomy): domain Eukaryota; kingdom Metazoa; phylum Chordata; class Actinopteri; order Gonorynchiformes; family Chanidae; genus Chanos; species Chanos chanos. The sequence goes on from NC_044502.1 coordinate 14,336,011, forward strand.
TGTCTTCTGTTCTTGACCTCTGCCTGTTTTTTTGACTTTTTGCCTGTTGGATTTTGCCTCTTCTGCCTGCCTGCCTGCCTTGCCCTGTACCTGCTTTTGAACACTTGCCTGTCTCTGGATTTTGCCTTTGCCTGCCGTTTTGGATTGTTTGCCTCCCTCTGACTGCTCTGTGGTACGACCTCTGCTTGTTTTTTGGATTCCGCTTTCTGCCTAGTGTATTGAAAGACTTCTGCCTGGCACAATAAACATTTTATTTATTCATCAGTGAGTCTGCAACTGAGTCCCCTGTTTTCCCTGACAATATCTCCCTCGACCCAACCTACGCTTTCATACACATGTCCCTCTTAAACTTCAGTTGACTCCCCTGGGGTTTTCCTGGATGACCAAACCAACCTACTCCACCCTGCATAGATTCAAAATCATGCTGGGAAGCGGTGGGATCATTGTTAAAAACATTGTGAAAATATGATACTGTGAATCATTTCCAACCATTAACCCTCTATCATGTGACACTCAATCAAATGCCACCAAAAGTGTTTGTATTTTTATATCAATTTAATCCAATAATCAGTATAATGGCATGACTGAAAAAGTATTCAACTCATCTCAGTGTCATTCAGCCTCTCTGCTAAAATAATCGTGGATTTTGTTTGCTGCTTTTGACCAATGAGTCATACGTTCTTCACTAAGATTAAAGGGAAATATTCAGCATCATATCAAACATAAAAATGCAGCAATACATATATACACAGATATATATATATATACACACACAGACACACACACACACACACATATACATACATACATACATACATACACACACACACACACACACACACACACATATATATATATATACATACATACATACACACACACACACACACACACACACATATATATATATATATATATATATATGTCTGTGTGTGTGTGTGTGTGTCTGTGTGTGTATATATATTTTGTTTCTTTTCTCAAATTTGCTCACCATTTGCTGTCTTGCACAGATGGTCCTAGGAATGTGAACGTTTCAGTCAGTTCCTCTGGTGAAATGGTGGAGGGCAGTTCAGTGACTCTGACCTGCAGCAGTGATGCCAACCCACCAGTTCACACTTACACCTGGTATAAGAGGAATGGAGCTGAAACCTCACTGAAGAGATCAGGACAGAACTACAGCATCACTAACATCAGCTCTGAGGACAGTGGACAGTACTACTGTAGAGCTGAGAACAGGATTGGAAACAGCAGCTCTACTGAGATACACCTGAATGTAAAATGTAAGTACATCAGAATACTGACTTTTCAGCAGAGAATATGTATGATAACATACAATTTAGAAACAAAGGGCATAGAGCATAGGACAAAGATGCAGTTTAAACAAAATCTAAAATAAATATGTCATGCTCTTTTAGATTCCCCAAAGAACATGAGAGTATCAGTCAGCCCCTCTGGTGAAATAGTGGAGGGCAGTTCAGTGACTCTGACCTGCAGCAGTGATGCCAACCCACCAGTTCAAAATTACACCTGGTATAAGATCACTGATAACAAAACCTCTCAGGTCGGCAAAGACAAAAACCTAAACTTGACTTTGACACATGATACCAGTGGACATTACTACTGTGAGGCACAGAATCAGATTGGAGTTGAGAAGTCAACTGCGTTTTCAGTTGAAATGTCAGGTAAGGTTTGGTTGATACAAATAAAGTTGGGAAGTAAATTGAGAGGGAAATTTGTGTTCAGATTGTTATGAAATGACATTTATTAGTGTTTACTTAAGCACTGATAGGAATAATTATAGGGCTGAATTATTTCAGTGGATGATACATGTAAATGTTAAAATGTAATTATTCTCTCTCTCTCTCTCTCTGTGATCAGTGAAGGTCAGAACTGTCGTGTATGCTGCCATTGGAGTCCCCGTTCCTGTGGTTCTTTCAGTATTTATCATCGGTTTTCTATGGAGGAGGTGAACATTTCATCTCATTGTGTTCCCATTTACATGCATCCTCCTTCACCAAATTTTTTTCACTCATCTGTACAATTACAGCAGGCTCCAATAAAACATGATCACAGTGTACTAAATTTTTCTCTTGCATATTTATTTATTTATGCTTTCTTAACAACAGGAAGACATCCAATTCACCTGAACACACAGGAAGTCCAGACAATCAGAGACAGGTGAGCAGATTAGAAAATGCGTCACATGGCTTTTGAATGTGTAGCAGATCTTTGTACCTCTCTTTCTCTCTCTCTTAAGCTGACTCTGGTTCAGTGTATGATAATGTCTCAGCTGTGGCCATGACCTCTGACCCCACACAGAGAGTGAACATTGATGATCAGGGTGATGTTCACTATGACAGTGTTCAGTTCAGTCGCTCTAAGAGAGAGGAAGTGTCTCTGTACTCCACAGCTCAACATCCACAGCCTGACCACCAGGAAGAGGATGTGCAGTATGCTTCTGTGAAGATCAGCAGGGCCAGTGCTGCCCCCCAGTGAGTAAATCATGTCACTGCAATATATGGGCACTTCTGTTTGTACATTGTCATCATAGGTCTGTGCTCATCACGGCTCAGAAACTCTTCTGTGACTGCTATTAATCTACATTATGTTCTCCAGGTACTGACTCCATGTTATTAACTGTTACATTGCTTTGATCAATTATCAGCATAGTGCATTTGATATGCAACTACTTGGTGAAACATTTTTTTTTTTCTTTACCTTCAGGCCTGTGACAGCAGGGTCATCTGAGGATCCATCTGTGATCTACAGTCAGATCAACAAACATAAACCCTGAATATGATCAGCCAGTCAGCACTCACTGTCACCTCAGGTAGTTCATGGTAACGTTGGAAAATGGTTCACTGAAGCTGACCAGGAACCTCAAGATTCTCCTTGATACAGGACTACAAAATTAACACTTTAAATGACTTCTGATATTAGCATGAATATAAGTATTATTATTATGTTTTCGAATGTACACAGTTTTTAGCTAAAAGGCACTTAAATATCCACTATGTCCTCAAATGAATTTTAGAAGTTTAGAAAAACAAACAAACAAATAAATAAATACATAAATAAACAGATAAATAAAAGGAATAAATATGAATATAAGTCTAGAAGGAATGTCTTATTGTGGGTTGTTTTTTTTCCATCACAGCATGAGTCAAGAACATAAAGTACTCTGTAAGGAGCTTTATGACTCCCAATACTGGCCCCAGTACTTCAACTGTTTGGTAATGGCGTGTTAGTTATGCAGTAAAGTTAGTGTTGAAATACTCTTTGTATTAACCACAATGTGTAAATGCAGATCTTTGTACTTTGCACTGCTTAAGATTCTTCACAGTATGAACAGGTGGAATCTCAGTTCCACAACCAAATGATCAAATCCAAACCCTGAGTTTGAACATGCAATCATATCTCATTATGATCTCAGGTAGTTTATCTTTTGTAGGTGGATAATGATCACAAACTGGATAGAACAGGACTATCAGCACAGTGAAAGTATCTCCGATGTTTTCCTGTTGTAGTGCTCACGAATGATAAAAATATGTACATAATGACAGTTGATTTGTTTTTGTTGGCTTCATATTTATTTGTGACATAATTCTTGGTTGTCTTTAATATACAGTACCGAACTCTCTTTATCGTGTTCATTTGAATCTAGTCTTATTTATGCTAATGATGCATGTTTTGGACACTTCATTGTGCTCTATGAGGCTACTTTATCATATAAAATTGTTAAATTCATTTCATGCTTTTAATTACGGAGAACTGATTACTGACTAAACCTTTAAACCTATGATCCCCTGATTAGATAGATCTTTTAACATTTCATCAAATTTTACCTCCTGTCCAAGAGCTTAAACAACTGGAGACTGTAACAAATATAACAATGATACGGGGTGCAAAAGCTGGACAGATTCTAATCCAAGACATCAACAAGAGGCAAGTCACAGGAACAGGTACAGTTGGGCATACATTTGATAGACTACTATTGCCAAGACAGGAGATCAGAAATGACACAGCTGACTACAATCAGAAAACAGGAAGATAACACAAACAGAATGGATTCAAAAGCCACAGAGTACACAGTGGGAAAGGGAGACTTTGCAGAAATGTATAGGAACTATAAAAGAGTATTTACAATGAGTACGTGAATAAGGAAAAAGTTTGACTGATAATTAGGAACTTTGTTATAATGGTAACATAAGCATATTTAAATTGTGCTTTAGTGTACTCTGCTGAAGTGAACTTTGATGACATAATTTCCTGCAACGACTTTGTCTCCTCCCGCACCGACTCCAGCCATTCAGCGATCGGTGTTGCCGGTTTACTAATCATCGACCTGTCCCTTCATCATTCACACCCGTGTTCACTTTGTTTTCCCTGATTCCCCCCTCTTTATAAACCTCACTGTTTCCCACAGTCGTCGCGAAGTCTACACTTGCCCACGTGTATTCTGAGCGCTCTGTAGTTATCTAAGACCAATTCGTAATCTTGTTCCTATTGTTATTCTGAGTCTTAGTCCTGGTTTACATTCCAGTTTAAGTTTACCTTTTGCTTTTCTGTTTGTTTTCTACTTAGTGTTTGAATCTGTGTTTGCTTGTATTTGCCTGGTTCTCATTAAAAATACAATCTCTGCACTTGCGCCCGGTTTCCTGGTGACTTCGTGACATTTCCTAATGTTAAAGCTTATTTAAATAAATGTAAATGATCAGTTTCAGCGTACTGCTAAAATATACATTAAGAGACTAAATATTTTCAGTTTAACATTGGTGATACATATTTACTAAATCTTTTGTTTGGCTATTTTGTTTTTGGGGCAGATTTAAACCCAATGTCCAACACAGGTTTAGGTCATAAAAAAATCTTGGGACATATTTCTTTGAAATAGATTTTCTGAGATCAATAAGATACTTCTGTCCTACATAAGGGATACATAACTGTATTTTTAGGAATCTTTCAGTGACTTTTAAATGTAGTATAGACACATTTAGGTTGTAGTTCAGTATATATACTAGGGGTGGATGACTTGGTATAAGAATTTATTTTATTATAGGACATGTTCCATACTTTGTCTCACTAATTATTTGAAAAGTCTGCATTATGGTGACCTTATAACGATAATAAATATACCCGTTTACAAATGTAGAAGACCTGTGGCTTACAGTAAAAAAGAAACCAGAGTAGGTAGGTACAAAATTTTTGTTTTTTCACCCACAGAAACAACTTGATAATGAAATGACCAAGACTGAAAGGAGGCCACTGTCAAGTGCCGGCATATCAAACACCAAACAAAGTGGCATATAAAAGATGACCATAACAAAATATAGGTTTAAATAACAAATGGGCTAACACATGCACTGGATTTTTATCTTTTTAAGTTAGGTTGAATCCCTAGAAGCTATAAATGAAAGGCAATATGGAATAAACATTATTCGCTGAACAATTCCTTAACATTAATATAAAATGAGCATTTTAATGCAATGAAGTGCAAAACAATGTCAATGCAAAGTAGAATAAAATGTACATTTTGGATTAAATAGAATGGGATGGACCTAAACAGTTAACAAACAAACAACTGCAGAGAGACCTAATGGGCTCTTAGCACTGCAGATAGGTCTAATCTTTTGGCTAAACCAGTGGTTCTCAACTCCTGTCCTGAGGATCCCCCTGTCCTGCATGTACAAACTGTAGGTCAGGACTGGCACACCTGATTGCATTGATCAATTACTCATCAAGCCCTTGATTAGCTCAATTAACTGTGATAATGAAGGGTCAAAACAAAGACATGCAGGACAGGGGGTCCTCAGGACTGGAGTTGAGAACCACTGGACTAAACAATTTCACAGTGTTGGCAAATCATGATTTATTGGGAGAAACCAAGCAATTCTATGTAAAATCAGACATTTAGCACCCCCATATAGCCAGAATGAAATGATCATTGTTTCACAACCACATTTTCCGATGATTTCACTGTAACGTTGGCAGTCGAATCAGGCTCCTTATATCGAATTGTCAAATAGTGGAGTATAAGCAGTAGAGTACAAGCAATGTGTGAACATAGGCATATGTCTTCACCGTTATCTCAATACTGGGAGCACTCTGTTATTACAAAGAATAATCAGCTAGGCCCCACAATCATATGGTGTAATGTTCCTCTGTGGCACACATGTTGAACAAATGGTGAGTGTCCTCTCATTCTTTTCAATATTTTATCTATAATAGCACATTGCCAATGAGTATATTAACTGACTATGAACTATGCTACGTACGTTGTTATGGTTTACAATTTTTGAATGATTTTAATTCAATTATATGTTCAAATTTGACCTTAACCTGTTCAAGACAATGACATGTGGTCAGCCAGGCAAGGCCTACCATTGAAATTACGCATGGGTCAAAATAGGGACAATGTCAGCATGTTACCTGTTACCTAAGTTACTCAGTAGTATAATAATAGTAGTAATAGTGGTACTAGTAATAGTAGTAATAATGTCTCCAGTCAACTATGTTATCTGTGAAGTAAGTTACCCAGTAGTATAATAATAGTAGTAGTAATAGTAGTAATAATGATGTGTCCAGTCAACTGTGTTACTTGCGTCAACTAGGGCTGCCCCATAATGGTCAGCCTAACTGTTAGTCGATGAGAAGAGTCTTAATGGACCAAGTTTTCATTAGTCGGTTGGTCGCAGGAACAAAAAAAAGAAAGAAAGAAACCTCAAATTCCATTCAGGAGCTGCACTGTGTCATTAAAAAGTTATTACACGTTGTCGGGCAGAAAATCAACTAAGGTGTGGGATCATTTAGAGTGTGTAAAGGACAACCCTAAGAAGTTGACATGCAAACTATGCATGCAAAGATCATTTGTCAACCTCAAACATGACTTATCTGAAACATGTAAGTAGCCTAATGTTATTATTCCATTATGTTATATAATGGCCTAATTGTGTGGTGGCCTGGGAGAACCCATTAGATATCGCTGCCACTCAGATACTTCAATCCCTATACTTTACCATGGTATATACAGTTTTTAAGAAAATAAATGGGATATTGTCCATTTTAAGCATTTCTGTACATTAGGTAGTTAGAAAGTGAGAGATGGCCAGCTGCTGGTTAACGGAGCTTAACATTCTAGTGTCCAGCCAAGGCCAGGAGCTGGCTCGCTGAAGTTGCGATGGTTACACTGGAAAGGATTGTCATGTTGATTAACAGTAAAGTGCTGGCAGCAGGGTTGCCAGTAGTGTGCTGTTAATTTTACAGGTCTCCTACTGTAATCTACTTTGCAGTATGTTACTATAATAACACCATGTACTGAATTACAGCACATTCCTGTGATTTCTTGATTTAATAGCAGAGTACTGGCAGCAGGGTTGCCAGCATATTACCGTTTTTTCAACAGTTTGCTTACTGTAAACTTAATTTACAGTTTATTACTGTTACAATACCATGTACTGAAACACGGTATATGGCTTTATTGTATTGAATTTACAGTATAATAGTGGCAACAGGGTAGCCAGTACAATACTGTTTTTTCACATTAACAATGGAATTTAACTATAGTCCCATATACAGTACCATGTAATCATTTTTGTAAATAGAGCATATCACTGGCAGTACTGATGACAGCCAATTACTAAGAATCTAGCACTGCCTATAACGTAACCTCGATTAGCAATTTTAATGTGATATTCTATACAACATGCACATACTGAATGAATTAGTTAACTAAAATGCAGCAGTAAAACATTCTATGGAAAAGAGAGGAGAATAGAAAATATAAGATCACTTATGTAACCTAACATTTATTTTAAAAAGGCAGCACCACCTAAAATATTTAATTCATTGATACAAACAAACTGGTTTTTCCATTACAGTTGGAAATTTCAGGTGTGCATAACAGAACATGGCAGTTATGTATTCATTCATCAAATGTGATTACACTAATCAACTTTTTAATCAACTTGGAGGAATGGTGCATCTTACCACTGTGAGGATCTGTGAAATCAGCCTTACCTACAAAATAATAATAAAAAAGTTAATGCCACTGCTGTACTCTCCCGTCACATCCTGGCAAGATAAGAGAACTGTGTGAGAGTGCTGCACGCTACGCTCAAAAAAAATAATTTGTTGAATGAACACAATTTAACCATAGCACAAATTTCCACTTGAACAAATCAGGTGAAACTGGTGTGTTGTTATTATGTAGCAATAGCAAAAACAAGGGAGATACTCCAAGAACATGGCTTAGTAACTGACCCAGCCAAGTTAACTCAGAGTAGCAAACCTCCTCACAAAAATAACCTACAACCTTGGTCTACTAGAACAATGAAGCCAGAAGATTCTTTTCTTATGCAATTGTTTTCTATGCTTTCTGAATTAATCTAGTCAGATTGACTGCACGACTTTACATTTACACTACTCTACAAAACATTCCACACCTAATTTACTATTCCGGTAGGAGGGTACTACATCTTTTATGAAGACAATTACATTCACGGTGCACAGTTACTGATCATAAGTGTTAATCAATACAACACAAAGAGTAAATGATAAACAATACACATGCACGTCTACTAGACACAAAAAGGGAAACATAAACTGAACAGGGGCTAAACAGTCCATTGCCCCAAGGCATGCCGGGAAGCTCCACCCATCTACCCTGGGAGTATCGAGCAGGCGCAGTAGCTAGCAATATTTGCATAATTGATACAAAGTAACTCATCCTTCTTGAATCAATATATGTTGATCTATTTCATCAGAATGTTTGTTACTTTACATTAAAGACAACAAGAATGAATCATGTAACAAACACAATACATTCAAACATATTTCTATTTTGGTTATAAAACACATTCCTTTGTTGAGTTTTTTGAGTGTAGATTAGTTACATTACTGATCAGTCAGAGTTTGTTTAAAGATGACGACAGTAAACAAACATCGCCAGACAGATAAAATGTATTTCAATTTACCATATGATTTGCTTATAAAGTGCAGGATTCAGATGGATAATCCTCGAAAGAAAGTGTGCCTCCTCTAGCAATACTGTAGCGTTCTGTATTTGCAGGGCCTCTCTGCTGTTGATTCTAACATCACCCCCCAGAATGCATTGCTATTCTCAGTATATTGTCGTGTTTTATGGGAAATGGCAAGCTGCCCATAAACACTGCCCAGACTGCGTTGTTTTCTACCGTTTTAATGGGAAACAGTCTGTTACTGTGAGAATTTGGCTTTTTTTCTTACAGCATTTTGTTACAGTGAACAACACAGATAAAATTACGTTAGTCGCACTCAAGAGCACAGAATTGGGTAGGGACAGTTGGGACATGTCCCTACCAACATACAGCTACTACTGAGTTGTCCCTAGCAATAATTTTGATAAAAAAATTTAAATGTAACCACTGTTGTCCATCAGTGTCTAGTCAATGTATTTGGTACACAAATGGTTAACAGATCTCGTTCTCTACTGCAAATCCTGCCTCCCTAACCCTAATATCGCTAATAGGATTGGCTTTGGCATTTGTTGCTAACGTGTGAAAGGCTGTAGCTACATGGTTGTAACAAACGCCAAAGTTCCGTCAACTGTACATGATGTACGTGTAGGCTAAGTGAGGAAGACACCATCCTTATACTAACAGTGCTGTGCATGAAAATACAGGACAAATCACGTCTCATATTGATTCAGTAAGGGACTATAGTGCATTTTATTTTTCAGTACGGGACGAAAACAAGTAATTTCATAAAGTTTACTTTGTTTTAGTCTTTGCTCTATTACTGTGTGTTGTTTTTATTCAAATGTAGCCCACAGGTCTTAATGTACATACATACATATGTTAATAAACCATTCATCTGTTTTTGTTGTTGCTGATCTTGTTGTTTGTCCCTCCAACCTCCTGTATTAGCTTGTGTTGTGGACTGCCCATTTGCGCTTGGATCTCAGACAGCTTTTCCTTAGCTGTGCTGCTTGATTTAAAATGCCCCACAATTCTGCATGCCCGAGCGCAGATGTCTTCAAGCTCTGGGGTTTGCCCAAGTGACTTCTTCACCATCAGATTGAGACTATGGGCAAAGCAAGTGATAAGGCGCAAGTTGAGCAGGGTTGCACAAGAGATCATAATTGCAGCTCAATCTGTGACCAGGCTTCTTACGTTGCCTTTAATTCCCCACTCTGCCATTAGCGTGTCCTTGGCCTCAGCTAGGTGAGCTGCACTGTGGGTTTGAAGGAACTTATTAACTCCCAGAGGAACAGTGGATAGCTTCACCTCTTCTGTGAGGAGGTGGCATGTCACAGCCAGATAAGCATCTATGTTGATGGAGGTTCACATGTCAGCTGTTATGCTGACTGCTGAGACATTCCTGATCTCAGCCACAGCCTTCTCTTTGGTGGCCTTGTATTTTGTCTCCATCATAGTCTTCAAGGCCTTCCTACGAGGGATGGTGTAAGCAGGATCCAGTAGTTTAACAAAAGGCCTTGAATCCTTCATTTCCTACAAGTGACAGTGGCTGGGCATCCATCACAATCATATCCAGGAAGGCCTCATCCAGCTGTTGGTTTCTGGATACTGTCAGAAAGAACATCATGTAAATATTACTTTCTTTTAATTACATGTTTTTATTCTATTTTATGTACTCTGTACTTTTAATTATATTTTTGCTTTTATCATTTTTCATTCTTTAGTACTTTGTCTTTATTTTTCCTCTGGATGTTTCCCCTGCTTTTATGTATGTAAAGCACATTGAATTTCCTCTGTATCAAATGTGCTATGTGAATAAACTTGCCTTGCCTACATGAGCAGTGAATTAAAACAATGATGGAAAATAAGGTAAACCAAAAAATACCAATAATAACATCAATGTGACAAATTCAATACATGAAAAGCAGATCAAAGTTTGAAGAAAAAGAGAAGTCAAAGAAGAAGAGCAGATTTAAAAGAAAATGTTTTACAAGTGTAAAGGAGATTTTAAAGGTGATTTTCAGAGTGACTGGGGGCAGCTATAGAGAAATCCTATTGCCTAAAGTTTGGTGCTCGGTCTTGGTGGGATGGGACAGCAGATTAGGGTGTGTTGTTGAAGGAGGTATAGAATAATGATAAAAATAATGAAATAAAATTAAATAATACCAAAGGAACGACCTCCATCATTGCCTTGATCACTGCCGTCGGGTTGGGGTGTTACTGTGTTTTCATGCTTGGAACAAAGGTGCCTCAGCATTGACAAGGTGTTATTATATGCCTTAAAATAATGAAAAAATAGTGATTGTATTGAAATATGACCCTGAGCAGGATTAAGCAGTTAAGAGAATGGATGTTAATAATAAGCTACAATATTGCTGTCATGACAAGTGAAAAGTTCCACAACAGGAGAATAGTATTGTATTTACCTTTTTGGGGGATAACAGGTCGAAATGTACCCACACTCGCAATCGTCTCTTTCCAACAGTTTTCCATAGTTTATATCCATATGTGTCTCGTCTCACTATAAGATAGATGACCAGTTCTTTTATGTCCCTTTATAGCATATGGGATACGGGATGGTGCCAAAACTTCGAATCAGTCAAACCCTCTGGTGTTTCTGTGACGTATGAAGCTTCGGACGTCATCAGTCACGTGGTAATAGCAATTTGATACAAGCTTCAACGCACTGTTTCAAACCCGTATGCTTTGCGAAAGTGAAACGAGCTTCAGAGCCTCAGCATCAAATGTCCCATTATTAATATATACCTTTTTTTAAACACATCCAAAAAGTATTTTGAAAGAGTACTACAATTACACATTTAATATTCCTGAAGTGCATACTTAATTGTTTAGTGCAACTTAAGTGTCTCAAAATAACATATTACAGTAGCATTTAGTGTATTTAATTTGTATTAGAATTTACATCAAATATAACTTAAATATACTTAAGTTCAAATAAGTTGTTCCAAAATAGTATGGATTGTATGATGTGATGTATAATGATATTCGCACAACGACGAAATCGCCTTACAACACATTTCTCAGATCATATCCCTGTCGTTAAGCGACGCATGACTGTACTTAACATATTCATTCATTAATCCCATTACTGATGATGTATTTTGTGAGCTCCTCAATTACATTTGTAATGATCATGTCAGGCACCCCAAGCATGGACAATTTCTCTTTGAGTTTTGAAAAGAGATGTGACTGAACAACATTATGAACTTCTTGGACCTCTCCAATGATAGTCTGAATTACTGACACTGGTAAAAATAGCTTAGCCTAAAGCTTCAAGTAAAACATACGCAAGTTCTTCAAAAAGAGGTGTTCATCCACACTATCATAAAGTCCACCTGTCTCCAGCAGTGCATCATTCTCAATGAGAGAGGTGGGGGGCTGACTTATAGATTGGGACGAGTTTTCAAACCGTGCTTCTAGGGATGGGTGTTGAAACCCTGCCTCATGTGTATGTTCAGCCAAACTGTTTACGTGTATTCTTGAAATATGAGATACAAATGTGGATTTTAAACCAAATGCTTTCTCACAATCCCTAAAAGGACATGTTATTTTCCAGCCCTGTTGTATAGGGCCTTTCAAATGATTAAGGAACTCCCTCAGATTTGTAAATGTAATCTAACAAAATTGTTATACCCCTTATGATCTCTGTATAGATGAGTCTTGGGGGCTGCAAATTTTCTGAATGCACAGGTACAATCGGGTACACTGTAGAATGTTAAAAAGTGAGAACAAGAAAAGTGTTATTTTCATAAGGCACCACCCTTGATTTCAGTTTGTTTTACTGTGAACCATAGAGTTACATCATTGTAGAGATGTATATCCAATCCACTAGAGGGTGCTTCAGGGAGTGATGGGAACAGGACGTGAGTAATAGCTTAACGGCAGAACAAACTGCAGAGAAAAGCCATTGCTACAAAGTTTTATATGCCTTATTGAATCCAATCACAGGAGTATATATGTCACAGAGCCTTGCCTGGACCCAGGCACGGCAGTTACATATTGGGGGCTTGTCTGGGATCGGCGCCATCTACTGGCCCACGCTGATTGACTGTGAACTACAGGGTTGTGACTTCTAGATCAATGAGTTGAGTATTGATCATCAGGTTCCCAACATGGTAGAACTGTAACTACTGCTCAGAAACATCAAACAACAGCTGTATCAACTGGCTGGTGCTGCAAACATCTAAGTGCTCTCCAGGTTAGCAAGAGCATGCTGGGGGTAGTGACAGGCGACTTGCCAGGCGTGGATGCGTCAGAGATGGAACTCCTTTATTTTGTGATCGACTTCATGGGAAGTGATGCTTTGCAGGACATGGAGGACCAAGGACTGTCTCATCTGTTAGCCCTACAAGACCTCATCAATGAACTGCAGCGACCCACCGCAGATCGAGAACAGAATGAGAGAGAAAGTGAAGCGGTGGCAGTGACTGTTGAGAGCACTGACATTGTCACTCCTATAACCACTACACCAGTTTTAAAATTGAGTACTCCTACGTCAGCACCCACAGCTGTGGGTGCTGATGTGTGAGATGGGACATGTTGGAGCAGACAAGGTCATCCATCTTGCCCGTGAGCGGTTCTACTGGCTGTTTATGCAGCGAGAAATAGTGGACTATGTGACCAAGAGGTGTACTTGCTTAAAGCAAAAGTGTCCCATTTTGCCTCCATCACCTAAAGTGCCCTGTTTGAGTTAGTCTGTGTAGACTATCTGCACTTAGAGCGTAGCAAAGGGGATTCTGAATATATTCTCATCCTAGTTGATCACTTCACACGCTTTGCCCAGGCCTACCCAACACAGAATAAATCTGGGAAAACAGCAGCAGAAAAGTTCTTCCAAGATTTTATTCCTTGTTTTAGGTACACTGAGAAGCTGCCTGATGACCGGGGTCATAAGTTTGAGAACACCCTTTTCCGAAGACTACAACAACTGGAATTTCTCACTCAAGGACCTCCCCATATCACCCACAGGGCAGTCCTGGGGTAAGGTTGAATAGGACGCTCCTTCAGATGTTGTGGACCCTCCATGAGGAAAAAAGAGTGTACGGAAGGAACATTTGCCTCATATGATCCATGCCTATAATTGCACTGGCTATTCTCTGTTTTTCCTCTTTTTGGTCTAGCACTGAGATTGTCAATCGACTTGATGTTTGGCCTCAAAGCTGACACAGAAACATCTGACCATCAGAGTTTTGCAGAGAAGTAGGCTACGTGAATGTGAGAAGCTTACCAGATTGTGGCTAAAAACTGCCAGAGGTCTTCTGTCAAGAGTAAGAAGTACTACGACAAAACAGTGAGAGGTTCTATACTTCAAGTAGGTGACACAGTTCTCGTAAGGAATCTCTCCCAAAGGGGAGGTCCAGGGAAACTATGCGCTTGCTGGGAGAAGATGATGCACTGGGTTGTGGAACGGATTAGAGATGGACCAGTGTATAAGGTGCAGCCAGAAACTGAAAGCAAGTCTCTCCAGGTATTACATCGCAACCTCCTGTTGTTGGTCAATGACCCACCCTTTGAGAATGAACTTCCAACACAAAGATTGTATAGAAAAGAAAGGTAAAAGAGACAGCAGCCAGTTCAAAACTCTGTAGAGCTGTGAAGGACGAGTTCAGATGAGGAAGACCTTACTTACAGTGGAGGACTCTTGGGTGAGGTTTCATGTTCAGAAGGGTGCAAACACAGTGAGAACAGATTGTCTCAAACTCCAGATGCTCAACCAGCACTTTGTCCAACAGCCAGTCAGTTTTGTCCCACTGGAAGACATATAGAACAGCTGATACCAGAAGATGCCACAGAAACTGATGAGCTTGATAGATCATATCGTGAAAAAGTGCCTGATGTAAGCGACTTGGAAATGCAGGAAGAGGAAAGGGTATCCGATGATGGAAAATAAGAAGAGATTGAAGAAGAGGATGATGTGGACCATGGAGAGGGAGTTAGAAGATCAAGTAGAGTCGGGTGGCTAAAAGAAATGTTGACATATGAGACACTAGGCCAACCAGTATACCGACCCTGTCAGGCTGAAGTAAATGCTCTTATGTGCAATCCTGACTACTCCCTCCCATTGTTACATGGTTTCACTCCATGCTATATACCTCAAATGTATTGTGTGTGTAGTGTGCCACACAAGCTTACAGTTGCTGAAGTTAACAGTTTTGGAGGTTGTGAAACTTAGAAATCAAAGTAAAACAACAAATAGGAAAACCATCGGGAGAACAAGAAAAATGTTATTTTCATAAGGCAACACCCTTGATGTCAGTTTGTGTCTATTTTACTGTGAACCATACAGTTATATCATTGTAGAGATGTATATCCAGGCCACTAGAGGGCGCTTCAGGGGCTGATGGGAACAGAACGTGAGTAATGGCTTAATGGCAGGATAAACTGCAGAGAAAAGCCATTGCTACAAAGTTTTATATGCTTTACTGAATCCCGTCACAGGGGTATATGTCACAGACCTGGGTGCGGTGGTTACAACACCACAGGTAAAAAAGGGGCAGTTTGGTGCATTACTGTGAAGTAGCGCTGGCCCCAAATGTTCGCCTATTCGGATATTTATTTGTTGGTTAGGTATTTGCCCTGCGATGCACTGGCGACCTGTCCAGGGTGTTTCCCCGCCTTTCGCCCTATGAGCGCTGGGATAGGCTCCAGCACCCCCCGTGACCCTAATCAAGATAAGCGGCTTAGATAGTGAGTGAGTGAGTGAGTGGTTAGGTATTCGTTTTCAATTTTGGAATTCGGATATTCCTTTTTTTTCCTTTTGTATTGCTAAATGTGGGCCATCAATAAGGGCAAAATACATTTTGCACATTCTTGTACTATATTTATACATTTTAATTGCACTATTAAAATGCGTGTATCTGCTTCAACTACTTAACTTTACTGGCGTTTATTGAAGACTCTGCAATAATAAGAGATCCACGTCTATTCGCAGCTGAACTGACCAGGAAAATCCACCATGTTTCCCCCCCCAAGTAGCCTACTTAACAAACATTATACACCGCTCTTTGGTGCCAACTGAAACAGGAATCACTAATAAACTAAGTTCAACATTGTCCTTGCAACCTATGATGGGAGAGCACAGTCTAAACAGCAGTATCACTGTGAATTCAGGCTACTATGATCCGAAAGACAGCTTGTTTTGATCATTTATGTTTAATCTAATTCGTAAACAGATGAACATGCATAATGCAAACTGAATTCACTAAAGCAACCTCACATTTTTTTTTTACCCATGTGCATTCCTTTTCATAGCCTGCAGAAACAATAGGGCAATAGGGCTCTGGAGCTCAAGGGGGGTACTCTGAGGTGCTCCCTGACCCGTTTCAGTGCTTTGGAGCTACAGAGTTACCAACACCCAAAGCCAGATATCCCCCTTGTAATTCTGGCTCGGGGACTCTGTAAAGTTCCAGGCTGTGGAGCTCCAGGGGGGTGCCCCAAGAACTTCCATGAGCAATTTGTGGTGGACTGGGGCTTCACCCCATGGTATGGAGGTATTGGAGTACTAGGCTCTTGAGCTCCGAGGGGAACCCTGGGATGTTCCTCAGCCCGCTCGGGGTGCATTGGAGCTTCGCGGCCGTTGTTGTCTGGTGACACATGTCCCCCTTGTAATTCTGGCCTGGAGAGTTCGTTAAGTTCGAGGCTCTGGAGCTCCAGGAGGGCACCCTGGGATTATCCCTGACCTGCTCGTGGTGTATTGGAGCCTTGCGGTCACTGGGGCCCAAAGCCAGATTTCCCCCTTGTAACTCTGGCCTTGGGACTTTGCAAGGCTGCAGGCTCTGGGGCTCCACGGGGGGCACCCTGGGATGCTCCCTGACCTGTTCCAGTGCTTTGGAGCTTTGCAGCCACTGGTGCCTAATGACACATTTCCCCCTTGTAATTGTGGCCTTGCGATTTTCCAAAGTTCCAGGGCCTGGAGCTCCAGGTGGGGGTGCGCCCCGGGATCCTCCCTGAACTATTCAGACTGACTTTGTGCCCCTGTCCCTGCTATGGGGGAATTATTCATACCTTGTATTTACAGCTTTTCAAAAACCCATATTACCTCCTATGAATTACACCTTTGAATGAAATAAATTCTGTCATTTCTAAGTGGATATAAGGATGTTGAAATTTTAAATACAGATTTATAAGGAGCAAATACAGATTCAGGGTTATGACATCCTTAAAATAACAGCTTTATCCCTAGAAATTAAGCCTTAAGTTCTTGGATGTTCCAGCCCTTCAACAGTCAGTCCTGGTGTGCCTTGACCTGCCCAGTGAACCATAGCACTTGGGCCACCTGGCTGTCAAAAAGTCGGGAAATCGAAAAATTCGTCTAAAAACTAAGTGTCAGGCCACAAGCACGAGGACAGATTTTCTAATCTTGCAAATCCAGATTTTTTTTGGATCCCCATTCTAAGTCAATGGGCTGGGACAAAAATGCCAAAAATGCCAATGGGCTGGGACAAAAATGCCTTCGCAGTGCATCACACAAGACAGATTTGTGAAAAATGTTAGAAAAATCCACCTGTGTTTGGACTTGCGCCAGATTTTCAAAATTGCTTTTATCTGATATCACCTGTAGTTGTCTGGCAGATGAAAATATCAATGGCCAAAATGTGCGGTGGGAAACATGCCAAATAAATAAATAAATAAACTAATTCGACTCTGCATTTCAGCATGACTCCGAGATGTCAAACACACAAATGGACAAGTTTTAAGAGATTAAACAGTGTTGTGACTTTGATATTGGTTTCAAAATATTGATGTTAAGAAAAAATGGAAGATCTACCATCAGAACACAACTTGCCTGTCATTTCACAATATGTTACTGTGGAAAAATGCTGTTAGCTACTGTAATTATTTTGGACCCATGATGCATTGCAATATACAGTTAAACTTTGTAAAATGTAATCTTTCAGTCCAGCCTGATTCTGGTTTGCATGAGTGTTTTGGCATTTGCCTGATTGTAACTGTGACTTAAATTTTCTCTGCTGTATTCTATTTGCTAGTAACTGGATCATTGCCTGCTTAAACCTGAGTACCCCCTTAAATAAATAAAAAAATATGCTCCACACACGCATCCAGTCTCCTCATCCTTATGTGACAGCTACAAGTATAAAATTGAATGAAATCTGCTCTTGACTCAACAGATACGATGATAACTGTACATCCTATGGATATGTCTTTTACTTAGAATTGGACTGAATGGGAAACTCATGTCCATAAACCACCATGTGCTGGAGTTATGCATTTACATCCCTCAGCATATTTCGACTTATATCATAGTGTACAATTTCAAATTAAACACCAATTTTTTTACTTTTCTGAGGGACTAATCGGAGCAGACACAGTGACAGAAAACCTGTCTCTGGAAGTGGTGTCATACTGAGCAGACACAGGTAGGGGAGTAGTCATATTTGACAAAACTACAGGGAAATATCTCTGAAATATTACAATGTGTACAGAACGAATACCTTCAAAATACAAATCTGCTTCACTCTGAAGAGTGCAAAGGCTTTTTGGTATTGACATCCCAAACATCAGAGAAGGTAAAATTATATCAAAACAATTCTATTCAGTTAAATGTTTCAGTGTGTAAATAAGTGAATGGTGCGACAGTGCAAGTTTATACTGTAGCTTTTTTTTTTAGTCTAATAGATGGCATTACAGAATTCTGGTATTTATTAAAGAAAGTATCACTTACTTGAAAAAAAAATTCCAATAAACCATGGGAAACCAAAAGTTAATACACTTAAAGTGAAAACAGCTGGATCAACTTCACTGTGTTGTTAAAAACATAGTTTCTATTCTTTTTACATGTGAAGCACCTTTTAATATGTAACCCATGGATTTTAGGAACACACAGGACACAACACTTTCTTCACGGTTCTTCATTTTGGTTCGGATGTTGCAATGGCAAAACCTTTGACCTTCGGTTCAGGTTTTACTTCAGAAAACGAAGGCCATTATCTATCAGGCTAATTGAGTAAAATAAAAAACTTCAACAACCAAAATACAGCAGTGGGCTTGCTTAAATTTCTTGAAACTTACATCATTCCCCACACACATCTGTCTAACATCAATGTTAGACAGATGTGTATGGGGTCTATGTCAGGGTTCCTGCATGAACTATTTTCTGTTGCGCCCCTGCTGGTCATGTCTGGTGTTAGCTGTCATTTGTTTTTGGTTTTGTCATGCGCTTTTGTTTATTTTGGTTTTCCATGTGCTCTGGCCCCGCCCCTCACTTATTGTGTCATTGTGCTCACCTGTCTCTCGTTGTAGTTGTAATTAGTCTGTCTATTTAAACCCTGCCAGTTCTACCCTTTGTTTGTCAGTTTGTACCACTTTCCCCCCAGTGTGTCGTACCAGCCTTTTCATATTGTGATTGCCTTCTGTGTTTGACCTCTGCCTGTTTTTTGACTATTTTTGCCTGTTGGATTTTGCCTCTTCTGCCTGCCTGCCTGCCTGCTTTGCCCTGTACCTGTTTTTGACCCTTTTGCCTGTCTCTGGATTTTGCCTTTGTCTACCGTTTTGGATTGTTTGCCTCCCTCTGACTGTTCTGTGGTATGACCTCTGCTTGTTTTTTGGATTCTGCTTTCTGCCAAGTGTTACTGAAAGACTTCTGCCTGGCCCAATAAACATCTTATTCTTTCATCAGCGAGTCTGCAACTGAGTCCCCTGTTTTCCCTGACAGTCTAATTTTGGGAACCTGAATAACTTGTAACCTTACGCACACATTTACACATTTGAACAGCTGCTGGTATAAAGATTCATGACACTGACATACTGAACTTGGGAAACTCCAGCTTTCCACTCACACTTGAAGAAACCCCGTACCACACACTGCTTCACAACTAGTGCAGTCCACAAAAAACAACTTTTACTAGGCATGCTGTATCTAAATATACTACACTGCTTCTAGTGACCAACACACAACAAAAACTTTGCCCTTTGGAATACAATAACTCAAATCTAAATATTCTGTCGCAGTTACTATACAGAATTACCACTTGGCCACAAATACATCTCACTTGTCACTCACTCATTTACTCATTCATTGTTTACCCTCCCAAAAGAGTTTTTGAAATTGTTCCCCGTTACATTCTGTAGGTCTTTTTATTGTTACTATTTTTTTTTTTTTTAATATTGTAATTTGTTCTTATCTCTAATAGCCAAATTCCAAGATATGCAACAAAGAGCATCCCGGATGGATTTAATACAGAACGCAATACTGCTCTCCTCATGATGGAGCGATTCCGTATTACAGGGGACGGCTGACAACCTTATCCACCACTCTCGCTCAGACTCTATACTTATATTTTTCATTCAAGGAAGGACATGACACTAAATTAGCCTGTGATGTAGCACTAAGAGAGATGCAATTAAAGCATGCTGTATCACCTTTAACATAGTCAAACAAAATGACTTTTGATAAAAAGTTAGTTTTTACCTGTTGTTTTCTTAGCTTCATTTTCTAGTGTGCTGTTTAGTTACCTAAAAACATAATCCAGATAGAGTGTTATTTCTTTAACTGAGTATGGTTGTAATGGCTTGACTTTGATTTGAATTGACTAACGTCTCTCTCTTCACTATTTTGTTTATCACTGGCAAGAGGAGTTAAAACATTGGAACCATCAGGGACAAATAAGTAGTTAAATGGAACAAATGAAATAGCCAGCAACCACTTTCATTGCACCAATTTGTTATAAAGAAGAACAGGTTTAAATTAGCTCAAGTTACCCCCTCACCAACATGCCCCACCCATACAATACTCAGACCTAATAATCTATGTCTGTGATCTAATTTGAGGAGATGAACATTGACAGAGTAGCAGAGGTGCTAGAGTGGTTACTGGGATCTTTGAAACTGTGTGTCCATAAGAGGTTCATGGATAAAGACTTGAAACATCTGCTGCAGTACTCTCTTTCTTCGATCAAAACGAGATTCTCTGACAGCATGTTATCTCCAGACAAAAGGCTTATCGGTCCTGGGATTTTCTATCCAGAGCTAACCCCAGAACTTAGGAGGTCCACACAATGGGTAGGCTTATGACTTCGACCTCAGGCATATGAAAAGAAATTTGATTATAACAGCATGGATCATCACCCATTTTTTCTTAGTCATCCATGGTGATGTGGAAACAAGTAGGCCTAATTCCAGTGTCTCTCTCCTGTCATTCCACATGTAATTTTAATATCCTGGAATCTCATGTATAATGTCAAGGCAAAATACGTTATTTTAAGAGACATTCTTAAACATATCACAAGATGAGTAATGTTGCTCAGATTCTGTTGACAGTATATTTGATTTTCTTAGACACGTATGCAAAACTGGTACGCACTAAGACCCAGTGAATGCTCAAATGATTTGAGGTGGCGGGATACATAACAGGTGTCATATAGACATTGAGTCACTTCATTTTATAGAATGTTTGCTTTCTGACCAGTTTAAATGTGGAGTTTGCTCAGTGTGTCATTTGTGACTGAGGAGCCACCTGTGTCGCCAGGCTGGCTGGAATCCTCCCTAAGCAGTTTGTGTTCTAATCTAGGTGAAGCCCTTTGCTGTTGTGTGGAAATACTGTCTTAATTCAGCCTCATGAATTACTGGAAGTAAGTATATGTATATATAAATATAATGTTGTGACTGTGGGTATATGTTTGTGTAGAGCTGCTGGTTACACAAACATTTGCTTCTCAGATGTGACGTTATAGTTAGAGGAGTCCTGCTTATTTTTACAGTGTACTGGCTCCAGTACAGCAGGAAGACGCTGTATCTTAACAGACATGGTAATTATTTACATGGCTCTGACTAGTTGTCTTTTATTGTACAAAAGGTTAAGGACGAACTGTGTGTCTACAGTGAAGGAGGACTAGCAGTTAAATTCATTTAACTTAAGTGTGTGTCTTTGAATGGTAATCTGTCTATGCTATAACCTTCGATTCTGTTTTATATGTATGAATGTGATAGCATCGCTCCCTGCCTACAGTGTATGCTTTTGTATTTGTTTCTGGTTTTAGTATGAACTGGTGGTGCAGAACTGTACTGTAGTAGTCTAAGTAGGTATACAAAGTGATGCTCTATCCTCTTGGATGGCCTGGAGAGAGAGTTAGAGAGAGCCATTAGCTCGGTTTCAGCACGACTATACAATGATAAAACCTTTCCCTTTGTTGTTCCATAGGTTGCCGCCACTCAACAGGTAAACAAAGCAGCCAATGGTACACACACTTGAGTGTTCCTAAAATGCTTTTTGGCTATGCTGTCACTAAAATCTCTCTCTTTGGAGAGTCATTTTCTTGTCCCCATCAGTCAGTCTATCTATCTATCTATCTATCTATCTATCTATCTATCTATCTATCTATCTATCTATCTATCTATCTATCTATCTATCTTTTACTGTGTGTGTGTGTGTGTGTGTGTGTGTGTGTGTGTGTGCTTGTGTGAATATACTCTTTTAAATGTCTTTTAAAAGAGAACTGGAGGGTGTAGAGCAGAAAACACATCATGGTGAGAACACATCATAGTACAGAGTGGAATGAAAAAAATTATGTCACTAAACTTGGCCTCCTCTTCTAATTCACTTGTCAGCATTTCTTTAGTTCATTGTTTCCCAGTCCTACTCAAAAGGCGCTTTCGCACCGGAGGAACTTTTCCATAGTTCTTAGAACTGTTGGAGAAAGTACCCCCTTTTTCGCGTGTTCGCACCACAGGAACTTAGAACGATCATAGTTCTTAGAACGCTGTTTTGAGGGGCTTTTTTTAGCTCCTACTTCAGGGTAGGTACTTTCGCAGCGCAATAGGAACCTTGTGACGTAGGTGTACAACCATTGGTCCAGACGCAGGTATACGATGATTGCAACCGCCATTTTTAAAGATCCGTGCAAAATATAAAGTCTTAGAACGTATTTCATTTAGCTTTTGATATTCATGTCTAAAAATGTCTGGAATTGTAGGAGGGGACACATAGTTTTTATGTTTTATTTTACCGGTATTTTATAACCCCCAACAGTGACCATTTTGCAACGTTCCTTTTGGAGGTATTTAAAAGGTCTTAAAAGTCATTAAATTTGTACTTCAAAATGTGCAGCTATCCTGGTTAGTCGTAAACAACAGCTCTTAGCTGCTATACCGTCGGCCGGCTTACGTCACTTCAGCGTTCCTACTGGTGGTGCGAAAGCAAACAGAAAAAAGGCCCTAGAACGAATGTAGTTCTAGGGGAAGCTCCACAGGGGGTAGTTCCTATCGAATTAGACCCTAGAACTGTTCGGTGCGAAAGCGCCTAAAGATGCCCAGAGCTCTGCATACTGTGTGTGTCTCTTTCCCTGCTCCAACACACTAGCTTAAACTAATCAAGGGCTTGATATTTTGCTGATTAGATGAATGGTAAGAGGCCTAAAATCTGCAGTTCTTTGGCCCAATGCTGGGAAGCACTGTTGCAGCTGACATCTGAGAGAAGTGTGCATTTGCCACCACCTCGTAGAGATTATACAGTAAAGTACAACAGCATTGACACAGGCAGACAGCAGCTTTAACCAAATCACCTTCAGTTCCATTGTCATGTATCGATAAAGGACATTTACAGCATGTTTAACTATAAAATAACACAATGTTATCAGAATTTTGTAACAAGAAATATAATGTACAACTCAGGATCATGACTGGGTAGATGACTGATGTATTTCATGTCTTTTCTGCATAAAATAGGGTTCATATAGATATTTCATTATCATACCTTGTAATTTCATTGTATGTGCTTGAAATTAAATTATAAGTTAATTTACATGTACTTGTATGTACTCTTCCATAAAAAGACTGAATTTGCACACATTTTTATTTGTTAAATCACTATGCACAGGGACCAGTTTTGACACGCGAGGAGAATGTTTTGACACTGAACTTTGAGTCCTGATGTCATCTGAGCATTAATGCTAAATGTGTGCTACTGCCAACTACTGGAAGACAGATATCTGGGACAATCCACAGACAGTCTATTAGTATAAACCAGCTTCCTCTGGAGAACACACGGACTCTGATACCTTCAGAGAAGGTAAAGCTGTAGCAATGAAATCCAATCTATTCTCTTAGATCTTTTCAGGGTGCATATCAGTAAATAGCCTTCACTCAGAATATTTGTTATAGGAAGTCTGGCTTAAAGACAAGAAAATGATATGTTTAGCATTTATGGTCCAAAAAGCTGTCAGTGTGGCTGTACAACAATGTACTGTCTGCAGTAAAAGATATTGTACTGTTCTTTAGATAAGTTCTTTTGGCTGTCAGAGTGTGTCATATGATATAAAATCTAACTGTTTGTGTCTGTTAATTTTAAAACAGATCATTTCCAGTAGCAAGAATGCCTCCTCCTGGTGTGTGTTTAAGTGTCCTATCTGAACGTAGTAAGAGACACGGTCAGGGGTCTCATGATGCCCCTCTGAAATTCATGGACCAAGACTTCAGACATCTGCAGCAGCATTGTCTCATGAACAAACTATGGTTCACCGATGGCATGTTCCCCCCAGACAGAAAGTCTATTGGTCAAGGGGTACTGAGTCCTGACCTGCTTCCAAGAGTCAGGTGGCTGAGACCACAGGTAGGTTTGTGCCTTCATCCTGAAACATGTAAAGTGTAATTTGTTTTAAACCCTGTGGGTCAACACCCACAGTTACATATGGTGTCATGGAAGTAAGGAATTATGATAAATTGCATATTTCAAAAGTCCTGAGAAACTAACGATGTGACCACATGCTATTCAGTCATATGTTCTTAATATGTCAGATTATTGATGAGTGGTAATGATATTAGAATTTGTCTTTACATGTGCTTTTTAATGTTGTTCATGTCCTTAGGAAATTGTTTCAAACCCTTGCTTCATTCTGAAAAATACGTCAAGGTTTGACTTTGTTCAGTCAAGTTTCTTGGGTAAGTTAAACAGACCCTCCTCTCTAAAACATCTTAAAACAGATCATAAAACAGATAACATGACTTAGTGCACACTCAGGACAAAATTTACATACATGATATGTTTGAACCTCATGGTTTCACAGCAATTTGTCTTTATTCTTTTTATTGTTAACAGTGAATTGTTTTGAAAAGTGAGCACATTATCCTGTAAATAAAAAAAGGGGTTAGGAATGGGTCAGAGTGGCTAACTATAAACAGATTTTAAAAGGTTTTAACAGTGCAGAATTAAGTGATGGTGTTTTCTCAGTCCCCGTGACCCTAATTAGGATAAGTGGCTTAGATAATGAGTGAGTGAGTGTTTTCTCGGTTAAACACTATGATCTCACTGTTTATGTCCCAGTCCTTAAGATTAATTATTTAATAAATTGCACTGATCAGCACTGTAACTTTTTAAATGCACCCATATGGTTTCCAATAGATTTGGGATGAATAGAGTTACTAGTGAAATTTAACTAGTAAACAAACATAGTGCTGGCTACTTTCAGCTATCTTATTGTCAATTTCAGGTGGTAGTTCACACGGTATGTATTGAAATGCTAATATGAATGTCTTAACAGAGGTGATGTAGTGTACAGAAATATTCCCATAACTCAGAACTTTATCTGACATTTTGTCATAAAAAAAAGTCATAAGTCAATTAGTTATACAACTGATCTTTCACCATTTGCATGGTTATGCTATGATCTACTTGGATTTCTGCGCTTGTCAGCGAACACTCCAGTTAATCAGCCTGTAATTAGTAGTTTATCAAAAACTGGACATCCCTATTTCAAATAATGAGATAAGATGATGAGATAGTATTCATGCTCAAAAGTTGAATTTAATCTGTAAATAATATAGGTTGTTTAATTTGATACCTGCATTTTAACATTTTTAAAAATGTTTAAACGTTTAAAAATTAATAAAATTAACAAAAATTAATAAAAATTAGTAACTTTATTTTGTGTGTATTTGTGTCAAGGTAACTGCTGGTTTCTAGCGTCTCTTGGATCACTGACACTTCATAGACCAGTAATGGATCATGTTCTTCAGACTGGACAGACATTTCAAGATAATTATGCTGGGATTTTTCGCTTCAGGGTAAAGTATCTTTTCCATTGTTGCATAGTAATGCATCCTGCAGTTCATCAAGTGAAACTCTCATTTATAACTAACCTCCCTGACTATTGTGAGCTTGGGGATGGGATTTTGATAAATTAGCTGCTGTTAATATGCTAATATGCCAAAAATGGCGGATTTGCATGTTAAAATCATATTGAATGTTATCTGACTTTAAAGCATGTAGACTGCTCATTTAATGTCATGGTTTGAAGTGAAGAGGATGAAACAAATGCTTCTTGGAACTTACAAGTTAGGACTCAGGCTTCAGGTATACACAACAGGTTGACAATGCACATCCAAATCAAAGAGGAGGGAAAAACCAGGAATATTTACACAGAACAGAGCAAGACTAGGTTAACCAAAAACAGGTGGAACTAAGGATTCACTAACTAAGAATACAGGAAGTGCAACAAATGTAACATAAAATGGCCAACAGAGGCGGCGAAAGAGAGCCAGGGTGTGACAGTTGTAAAGATTTCAGATTTCTGGCATGGATATAGTCTAGAACTGTGAGGCATGTTATTTGGTTGAAATGGGATAATAGGAAAGCAAATTCTTCCCCAGTCAGGGGCGTACATATGTAGTCTGTTCAGCAGTTGGAAGGGAGGGGGTAGGAGCCTATAGATAATCAAGTCCTTTGTCCTGAAAGAGGCATGAAAATATCCACAACTGTACACAAGAAATGGTCCCAAAGTATGAGCTAAGATAATCTTCAAACATTTAGAGGATGTGGATAAAGCAGAAGCAGGCAGAATAAGCCCCTCCCTGTACTGTGACAGATATCAGGGTTGGTTTACATGGTCTTACTAATGGCTGGAAAAAGTAAACAATACAGATTGGACACTCCCAAGTCCAAATGGGGGAGGCACTACAGAGAGTGGTGGAAACAACCTGTGGGACTTCAAGATCCAGACAGATAAACAAGTAAACGCTAAGATACTGTGATAACAGATAAGGCACAGAACATGGCAATGGTAATAGACGTGGCAATACCAAGTGACGGTAACATCAAAAAGAAGGAGTACAAGAGGCTGAAAAAATACCAAGAGTTGAAAGAGGAACAAGAGAGAATGTCAGAAGTGAAAACCAAGGTAATGCTATTGGTGATAGGAACATTCTGAGCTGTGACCAGAAGATCCTAGAAATGACCACATTGATCTCAGTCCAGAAGAGCACGATCTTAGCATCAGCAAAAATGATGTGCTGCATCCTAAAACTCCCAAGCCTTTGGCCCCAGCCAAAGGAAGATCACATCCACAAGGAAGAATAAAGGTGAGACAGGAATGTGTGCTGTCTACCTCAAAAGGAAGTCTCTAAATTCTCATTTTCTATGTGTAGGACCCATATTTCAGGCCAGGTATTAATTATGACAGACATAATTGTTACAACTATGTATTATGGTGACATATTGCTG
Organism: Chanos chanos; assembly: GCF_902362185.1. Classification (NCBI taxonomy): domain Eukaryota; kingdom Metazoa; phylum Chordata; class Actinopteri; order Gonorynchiformes; family Chanidae; genus Chanos; species Chanos chanos. The sequence continues at coordinate 14,363,434 of NC_044502.1, forward strand.
TCTTGACCCCTTTAAAAATAACAGTTGTTTTCAAATCATCATATTCTTCCACTGTTTTGACAGTTCTGGCGATTTGGAGAATGGGTTGAAGTTGTGATTGACGACAAGTTGCCCACACTTGACGGAAAACCGATCTTTGCTCATTCAAAAAATCTAAATGAGTTCTGGCCTGCTTTGCTGGAGAAAGCTTATGCCAAGTAAGACCTGTGGTAAACCTCTGCTAAGTTCAGCCCTTGTGGAGACTACAGTTAACTAGGTGTGTTTTCGCTCTCTTAGGGTCTGTGGATCTTATGCAGACATGGATAAAGGTAACATGAGTGAAGCACTGATGGACTTCACTGGTGGACTGGCAATGACCTTTCAGCTGAATGAGCCACCAGAGCAACTATGGGAGCTAATGTGTAGAGCAGGACAGTCTGAATCTCTGATGGGTTGTGTCACTCCTCCAGGGGCAAGTGTTTAAGTTTAGTTTAAAGTTTTGACAAACCAATCTGTTCGAAGCTCTATCAGAAAATGTGATAAGGGAATGTATGTGATGTCGATTGGTTATGCCATACCATAAAGCCCAATTTATACTTCTGCGTCGAATCTCTGCGTAGGCTCTGTGTAGCCACGTATCCTACGCCGTAGCCTACGCCATAGCCTATGCCGTAGCCTGACGCACACCTCCCTATGAAATGTAACTACACATCGCTGCGATGTGTGTCGAAGTGGACCACGACAACTGTGATTGGTCTGCTTGTTAGGATCACCCCTTCTCCTCAGTCGGTTCAATGGTCGTATTCACCATCTCCTCCGAGGTCTTCTCTTTTTTCTGTGGTGCAGTAATTTCAGTAAAAGTAACTGTTGTTCAACATTTATTAGCTCCAACGTGAACCACTCAGTTTCAGTCGCAATTGAAAATTTTCAGCAAAATGGTGAACTGAACGTTCATTATTTTGAGAGCTTCATTTGTTTGTCCCCCAAAGTTTAGAAACTCCTTCCTCTGAAACCAAAACTTGTTTTACAGGTATTGCTGTGCAAGGACTCAATTCTGACTTTTTATTTAACATTACTCCATCACGAGGAAATCAACGCAGTGGCATAGAAATCCCACCGCAAACTAGAATTTCAAGGTTTCATTACAGAGCGATGCAGACACACCAACGCAAAAGTATAAATGCTCACAATGACATAAGCCACTCGCGTAGGGTACGGTGTAGGCTCCGCGTAGAGCCTATGCAAAAGTATAAATCAGCCTTAAGTCAATATGTGATAAAGTGACGAGGACCAGTCAGACATTAACTGTCCTGCACGAATTTGTTTTAGGCAACATGGAATAACAGCTTGTTGCCCAATGGTCTTGTAAAGGAACACGCTTACACGATCACAGGCGTCATGGAAGTAAGTTTAAACTTATGAATTTGTCTTCTTATATATGACATTGTGGCTGATTTTCCTTAAACAAAACAAAAATATATATTTTTAACTTTTAAGATATTGCATGATAATTACTCATGTGTTCCATGCTGCCTGCTTAATTAACAGGACATTTAAATGTAAAGCATTTTCAAATGCACGTCATTATTCCCCAGATAATGAATTGAAGTTTTATGACCATGCATTGGGTTTTTAAAGCAAAGTTATTTTAATAAAGGTTTTAATGATTATGTAAATGATTTTTTACATAAATTATTGTTTAAGTAAAATGATTAATGATGCTCAATGTAGGTAATAAGCAACAGTCGCCCAGTTAGACTGGTGAGAATATTTAACCCCTGGGGCTGTATGGAGTGGACCGGTGACTGGAGTGACCAGTAAGAACATAAACCTTATATTCATTATTCAGATTCATTTAAGCATTTTTAAATAGTTTTATTTGTTCCTTAGCTTGATCTTACAAACAGGTTTTGGTACACCTGTTCTGTTTTTGGGAGGGGGGGGGGGCGGATTACCTATTGAAAAAGTGTACAATGATATACAATAAACTGGATTTGTGTTGGAGATCAATACTTTTGTCGAATCATCATGCTTTCAATCCAAATTGAATCTTTGGTTAATGATACCTCAGTCTGAGTGCAAGACCAAGTCACAGGGTTATATAAACACACTTACAAGTAATTTAATATTGATGAATTGGTTGTTCATGTAAACTAGCATGAGCGTAAGTAATCAAGCGTTCTGATGAAGCTAGAAGCAAATAGTTAATGTGAGATCATTTGGATAACAAAACCTCATCTCTGAGGGTGCATTCTGGTGAGATGCCTATTGTAATTTGATGTTCTCTCGGGTGTCTTATGATATGATTTGCTGACAATTTTGCAAATTGAAATGGGGGTCTCTGTGAAATTCTAAGTAGTGAGCATTGTTTTTATATATGTTGCCAAACACCATTTTGAATTGCAAAGATATACATTCCTCTCAAAATATTTTATTTTATATATGTAGGTCACCAATGTGGAAAACAGTGAATGAAGAAACTCAAAAATTCAACAATATAATTGACAACGGCGAGTTCTGGTAAATAGACGTTATCCTCCAGGAGAAGAGTCCCAAATCTTGTACTTCTTTAGTATAGTTTTTTTTAAAAATGTTAATTTCAGAAAAATTCAAAATTAATATGTTGACCGCTGTAGGATGTCCATGGAAGACTTCCTGAAAAACTTCACAGAGGTGAATATTTGCAGTCAAAGCATTGATGTATTAGCCGGCACTCCTGCCAGTCACTGGACATCTCAATTCCATCATGGCAGATGGGTAGTAGGAACTACAGCAGGTGGCTCTACTAATGACCTAGGTACATTTTCTTGTACATTCCAGGTAGATTCTACAAAAATCCCACAGAAAAATTGCACATTTCGAAAAATGTAAAAAAAAAGAGAAAGAGAGAGAGAGCGAGAGAGAGAGAGAAAGAGAGAGAGAGAGAGAGAGAGAGAGAGAGAGAGAGAGATGCTTTTTTCTCATTTCACTGTTCATGAAAAAAAGATTGTGATTTTTTCTGTTTTTTTTTATCTTGTTTCCTCACACACAGTAAACTGAGTTGATTAAAATGTGTATTGTTTTGTCTTGTAGACAATTTCTGGAAAAATCCTCAATATTGTGTCAGGCTCACAAAGATGGATGATGATTCTACAGACAAGGATCCAAACATCCTTGTGTCCCTCATGCAGAAGTCTGACAAGAGACACAGGCATCTAGCAGCTTATTTCCACATAGGCTTCAGCATTTATGAGGTGGATTTCCAGCATAAGATTTTGATTTGTTTTCTGTCTATGAGACAGACAGTCCTTTACTTGTACCTGGTCATATATTAACAACAGTTTTTTCCCCACCCCTCTTCCCCCTGACTCTTACAGGTGCCATCACATGTAAGTTTTTGACTGTATACAATTTATCTGAAGCACTCATACCTGCTAAACGTGGTTTGTTGATAGAGCTTGTCTCTTTCACTCAGCAGGGCTTTTAGCCATGTAAGGTCATTTATTGAATCATACTTTGATGAAGGCATTGTAGGAAATTACTCTTTCAATAAACTGAAAAAAATCCTTTTATGATTGATAACTGTATCCACTCTAACCACTGTATCATTCTATGTCCAGCTAAAGGGGCAGACAGCAAAGTTCCCTGCATCTTTTTTCAAAAGACACCCTCATGTTGCGCGAACCAAAAAATATCTGAATGCTCGTGAGGTGACTGAATCCTTCAGACTAAAATCTGGTGCGTATCTTGTTGTCCCATCAACCTTCAATCCAGACGAGACTTCTTCCTTTATCTTGGCCGTCTTCTCAAGGACAAACGCCCAGGTTGAGTGAGTATCAGTATTTTTATTTTATTTTTTTACTTTTTTCTTTTTAGTTCACATAGTTACAATAATCATGTTTGGTTTTTGAATTGTTATGTCTTATGTTAAGTATTTACATAATAAAATATTTTAATGCATTTATTACCTTTCCTAAGAGAGAATTCCAATCATAAAATGGACATAACAAAGGTACACAGAACCTATACATTTTTTTCCCTTTAAACTTAAATATCTTTTATTGCCATCCAGACAACTGGTTTTGTTGTGAGAGAACCAATAATAATCTCCTATTTTTAGACCATTCCTGCTAATAATTGGGCTGAAAATGATCAGAGAGCATCACTATTTCTTCAGTACACAGATCAGGTAAGGTTAGAACTTTCTCTAACCCGAGTTACTCTTTAAATCAAACGGTAAAGAATTATTATTGTGGACCAAACATACTTGAATTGAATGCTTATTTCTGTTACAGTATGAGGAAGTGGATGCAGAACAACTTCAGAAATTGTTGAATGAAAACCTTCTAAGTGGTAAAATTTAAAGGGGTTGGGAGAGTTCACAACATGTAGTAGGCCAATGTTTGCCTGTATGTATGTATGTATGTGAACTGTAAAAGTTTTTTTTCTTTTAGGATTTCCACAGAAAAAGGCAAACTTCAGCTTGGACTCCAGCCGCAGCATTGTTGCAGTGATGGATGTATCTTTCATAGCTTACAAAAAGAAGAAAAATCAATTAGTGTCACTAAGCAATTAACAAATGTCAAAACAAAGTAAGAGGACAATTCCTCACAAATATAGCCAGCCGTACCTACACCCACATGACAATGGATTTCACTGCTTTTATGTGCTGGTTGGTTGCTTGTGTTAGGGACAGTAAGATACCATAATTGAGATAAAGATATAGATATCATCATATCAGCCACTGAGATTCAACCATAATCCTAAAGAAGGGTCATCTATCAAAAAGAGAATTTTTATATACTCAAGTATTAAAAGTATTAATAAACAAAATATCTGGGGAAAAAAAATTGTAACAAACTGTAACTATCTTTGTCTTACAGATTGCTTTAGGATAATTTATAGTCTAACACTAGAACAACTGTAGTTTTCTCCATATCTTACTGACAGTTCCAATTTCCCTCACACCTACTGACTTACTGTTCAATGTCATATGACTTTGTTTAAATGCTTGGATGTAAATGAACATAGAGATAATATCTGAGAAATGAAAAGTATTTAAGATAAAAAAATTTTAAATGAACTGAAATTTTTATTATTTGTAGTCTGTTTGAAATGTCTTCTTAACTGCAGTCTATGCCAGCTGTCTGTCTCTGGACGACTTAATGAAGATGAATTCATACGTTTGTGGAAACGAGCAGTCCTGTACAGGGTGATGAGTCAAAGGGCCTGTAATATTTCTGTAATATATGGTACATTTTTATAATCTATATTTACTAAATCTGTTTTTTCCTTTTGTTTTCAATATGTTTCACAGGACATCTTCTATTGTATGGATGTTTCTCGGACGGGAAATCTATCAATGAATGAACTGAGAAATGCACTCCAGGCTGCAGGTGAAGGCGTCTTGCAACACTGGCCTATTTGGAGAAAATGTCATTTTACTGGAGCTTCGTTACTGAGAAAAAGAAAACAATGGCTCATAAACATGAATCACAATTTACAAAGGATCCTCATTGAACTCCAGATATAACTAATGATTACTAAAATTCTAATCTTGACTCTGCATATTTGGGAGTTGATAGTGTTGGATTGATGAACTAAACAGAGAATATGGAGGACTGTTCTGACATAATGAACGCTCTAATATTGTTCTTGACACCTGTCTCAGGGTTTGGTCTGAGTGATCACATGCTGAACCTCATGGCCTTGCGTTACGGTGGCTCAACTGGGGAAATGTCACTGGAGAGCTTCATTTGTCTAATCTTGCGTATGGAGTCTATGGCCAGTAAGTCCAAAACTAAGTACATATTTTAAGTCCAAAATATATAAGATTGTGCCCAGCTGGGACATACTTTTTTAGTTTGAGGTATAGTAGTACCATTTAACATGCTCTTGTTTAAAGTTTATGACAAAAAAAAAAAGCACAAAACAAAACAAAACAATATAAGTGCATGTAGCATTTTCCACAGCGTTTCAGACTGCTTATGGAGATGGAATATACCTTGTATTTGAATCTCTTAGAGAAAGTGAAGGTAAAATTTGAATCTGGGTATGGATGTCTCATTGCACAGTCAAAAACCATAATAGTTTATGCTATGTCTTACAAGGACTGCTCAGGGCAATAAACTTTATTTGTCTTGGTTCCTTGACATGTTGCTGTGTGTGCAACTTTATTTTTGCACTTGTTTTTCCCAGGTGTGTGGACAGTGTGATTTGTTTTTGTAATTTTGCCATTATAGGGCAATAACAATTCATTAAAGTTTTCAAGGTTGAAAAGGTAGAATCCCACCTGTTTTTCTCTACAGAAATATTCAAAAAAATTGCTGCTGGAGGAGAGATGCATCTTGGAGAAAATGAGGTAGAAATATCAATAATTTCTCTGTACAGAGCAAATGCCTCAGAGATTTAGTCACTGAGTCAAACCAAGAAAGAGAAAACATATGAACGTCAACAGGACAAAATACAGTGGGAACCGCTTATAGTGATCACGTCTGTCCGGGTGAAACTGATCACTATAAGCAGATCATTATAACCGTAATGTATAGTTATTACATGAATATAAAGTAATGAAATGGACAACGTCGCTATTGTAACAACCTCGCCTCCTCCCCTTGCCGGTTTCAGCCATTCCGCGCTCAGCGTCACCAGTTTACTAATCACCGGTCTGATCGCCCTCCTTCTGCACACCTGCCCTCACTTTAGTTCCCGATGATGCTTCTCACTATTTAAACCCCTCAGCCGGATCAGTCAGTGCGAAGTCTACACTTTCCCTGTGTTTACTGAGCCGTCTCGTGTTTCGTGTTCCGTGTTCATTGTTACAATGTTTGCTTGGTTACCTGTTCACCCGTTTTTTGCACTCTGTTCCCCTGTTAACCCTGTTTGAATTCAGTCTCTTTCTGACTGTTTATTTGTCATTAAAGTCTTCAGTTCACCGCACTTGTGTCCAGCACAGTTGTCCTTCCTGACAGCTGTTGATGGAAGTTTTTCGACTTTTTCAAAATAAGGCCCTACAGCTGTTTCAAACGCTTTTCAAATTACAGTACTGTACAAATTAAATTACTGAACTGTGTATAATTCAAATACACTACAATATAGTACAATACTGCATATAAAATATAGCTTATTGTAGTTTCAAATTATAATTAGGTTATAGCCTAAAACGTAAAAGTATTGTGCGGTTTACAAAATACGGTAAAGTCAATAGTGCAAATACAGACTTCCCGACTTCCCATGGCTTGGCCCGGTTTTCAGTACATTTATCAATTTTTAACAGAATTGAAAACAAATTGTAGGCTATCAATGCCAAACTAGTACCAGACTTTGAAATCAAACATATCCTTAAAATATTCTGAGGAACACTGCCGCATCTCGTCGACTCGTATTTGGCAGTTTGTCATAAACTTCGATGAGTCTATGTTTGTCACGGAGAGAAAATGACTTTTTTCCCCTCATGATTTCTGTGCACTCAGCATTAGCCTCAAGCGGCTAGCCGGAAGCAGACAGGTTACCGCGAGACAAAGTAAGCCTATAAAAGTGAGGTTTTAAATAAAGGATTACCGTAGTTTTAATTTTTATCCATATGTTGTCATGTATGAAAAGACACAAAATGAACACTGTAAGTGGACTACTTGATTACCATAAGCAAATTATACAGCACTGTACTTGTATAGAAATGATTCTGTCCCAAGCTACTTGATCCATATAAGTGGTTGATCACTAAAACCATAATCACTATAAGTGGTTTCCACTGTATGCATCTGAACCCATTTGTAGGTGAGGGTCAGCAGATTCAATATATTTTTTGACAAGAAATTTTGCAGTTAGGAGCCAGAGGGACTCTGAATGCGGTAGAAACATCTTCAAACATTCAACATTACCTTACATATGAGATATATGAATATGGTCTGTGTGTCATCTAACTGCATGATAGGTAACCTGCTTCATGACTAGATCTTCTTTTAGCCCTGTAAGAATATCTACTGTATCAACTGGCATCTGAACTAGAGCTGTTTCTTTCTTATTTCAGTGGATGTATCTCACCATGTACTCTTGATTGCAACTCTGACTGGACTACAGAAATCAACACTGTACTGCAAGTGAAATCATTTTGATGGCCCATGTACTGTCAAAGTGCAACTACAACAACCCAGACCTAAACGTAATCTGGCGAATTTTTAATCATTAATCACGTTTTAACAATGATTCACTACAAATAATTTTGCTCACAAAGATGCCTGTTTCCCTATGACTTACAATCACAAAGTTTGTCACTGCATTACAGTGTACTTGTCATTGCCCACTGTGACCAGTGTGGATGAAATTTCTCAGCATTTAAATGCAAAAACATGCATGCAGTGGAGAGGAGACAAGATGTCAAGAGACAGAAAAGAGAGCAGACTGACCTACTTAGATAAAGTCGATTGTAAACTGTGGCGTCAGTCCTATTAAATCCTAAAAACATTTAGTGTTGTTATCTGTTGTGTAATCATTTACTACTGGCAATCAAAATGTTGATGTCTGAAGGCAGTTTGTTTTAAGAATGTACTTTTCATAGCTGGACCTGACAAAACAGAGGACCTGTCACTGAATCAAGACAATAATAAACGGACAGGAAAATGTAACTCGATTAAATGATCATGAAAATATGGTTGTTGAAATGCATTCACGTGTTTCCTCTACTACTCGATCAGTTTAATGAGTCTTTAGAAATGATAAATTTGAAAAATTTGGTAAGATAGTTGTTAAAAGATAATGAATTAACCTAGTTGAATCAGATTCATTAAGTCTTGCCTATAGTTGACTAATTGTCAAAATATGGCTTTTTTTTCTTTTTCTTTGTCTTTTTCTTTTCTTTCTTTTTTTTTTTTGCTCATTGATCCATATTCTCATTTGCAACACTGGCCTTCATTTTTCCCACACCTGACAAAAGAACTGAAACACCCAATTAAACAGTTTGCCTTCTTGACTTGGCATATGAATTTATTTTATAATGGGACGTGTTCTGTCCTTTTTCTCACTCATTATCTGAAAAGTCTGCATAATGGTTACCTTATAACAACAATATGCAATGTAAAACATTTCATGTTGGTTAAACTTAAAACCTAAGTTCACCTGCTGCCTTGGAAACACAAGTCAACTTGAAAAATACCATTGTTTCAGTTAAAAAACTAAAGTTGAAAAAGCTGATTTAACTACCAAGCATTTGTTTTCTTAACATTGTTTTTAAAGTTTTCAAAGTTCACTTAACTTTTGATCACTTGTTGTTTCAACTTAGTACTGTGAGTTAAAACATTTTCTTATATATATTTCATTATCCATGAGAGAAAATTTTCCTTATCTTGTCAAAGAAACACACATCTTTGCACTATTTTAAGTCACAGTTTCAAGTTCAAGTGCAACATGTCCTTCTGATGATGGCTGCTCAACCTCTGATGATGACCGCCCAATTTCAAAGCCTGACCTTTACTGGCACATTGAAGTAATCAAAAATAAAACAGCACTCATAAGTACATTCCTCCAGAGTCATACAAAAAGAAAAGCAAGGCAGAATTAAAAGCTCCAAGTTTCAGGTATTTTGAATGTATTACAGGACAACATAAATATCTGTTCCAGCAGCAAGTGATATGAGTCCTTTAGACATGTATACAGTTGAAAGTAACGCTTTGAAAAGTATGTTAAATATCTTAAAATTTTCACAATAGCACTGCATTTTCAATCAAACCTCCACAATGGAGGAAAGGATTGGGGATATGAAGCAGTTCTCTATTTCATTACCAGTTTTCCTTTATTTCAGCCTCACTCCACATATTGTTGAAAAATCACACATCCGTGATTACACAAGTATTTCATTTAGTGAATATTTGTTTTTTAATGTTTGATTCATATTTAGCCATAACAGTGTTTCAATGTATTTGTGTGACACAAAAGCAGCATCGTGGTTCTAGAAATGGATTCATTTTTTCAATAAAAATCAGTACACCTGTGATATAATATGACAAAGTAGAAATGTGGTATTTCATATTTTTTATGTTTGCATCTGCAAAGAGTAATACATCACAGGCAGAGAATCATTTTAAATGTATTATTGTAGCTACAATATAGAAAGTTGTTGAAAACATACTACTAATACTTACGTAATGCCACTGGAGAAATGTTTTGTTTTGTTTTTTCATAGGAATGATCCACTGAGCCTGAAATCATTATTTCACATTATCATACCTCTGTTCACAAAATATTGCCAAGCTGTTATACACATCATACTCCTGTGTAAGGAACCCAGTGAGGCCTCTCACCAAACTTGATTTTAGGAGAAACAAAATAACAACATTACAGTGCTGTGCAGTCACCAGTAGGGGGAGTGCAACACTTCAAAACCCTGTCGTTTACCACAATAATTGAGAGCGGTGAGAGAGGTTCCTCTTCCTGCAGTAGGGTTTCATCATTTAGTGAATTCTTCACACATAGCAGTTCTGTTTTTGAGACAGGCACTTCAACATCTCACAACTCTACTCCTCTAAGTAAGTACATTATGATTTTTAACATCTAAAATTGCAAATATATTAATTTTGTATTTAGTATTATAAACATACCTTTAGTGAAACGTATGACTACCATAGATGAAAAAAAAATCTTTGCAATAATCATGGGAGGTGAAGTTACTGGGTTACTGCTGAGCTGACTGAACTTGACAAGAGACTTGTACTCTATGTAAAGAGCTAGACATGTAGGACTTGACTAGAATGAAAGAAAATATGGTCATGTGATGCTGATTCAACCTCTCTTTCTTTTTTTCTCTCCTTTGTCTCTGTCTCTTTAACTCTCTTCCTCATCGCTAAAAGTATTTGACGGTTAATGACATTAGTGTTAATCACATGACTCATTGTTTGTGTTCATCCAGGAAGGCTGATCATGTCTCACTGCAGTGTAGCAGAACAATAAGTTGTTTGAACATCTATGAACAGCTTCACTGACCCTACATTTATGCTGTTGGGAATATACCAAAGAAGCTAGAAGATTTAGGTCATGTGTTTGCCTTAAAAGGCAAGAAAAAAGAATTGTAACTCCTTGAACTTTGAAAGTCACTCTGTGTTGATCTATAATATCTTTATTTTCATATGTAAAATACCTCTCATCCCTTTACAGACTTAAAATTACAATGTGCCTGGAAGCTGCTGCAATAGTATATGTCTTAATGCTGTGGTCTGTTCCAGGTAAACCAATAGATGCCCATATCGCTTAACCAAAAGAAACTAGGGGACATGAGGAGAGTCTGTACAATATTAAATCTCAGAATCACTGAAACGTTTATTAGCCTCTCCATCGTAATATTAAAAGTCTCTCCTCCAGTTGCTGCCCTGGAATTCCCATAGGATGCAGATGAGGAGACTCTGGAGTGTGCACCCCAACAGCTGGCTGAAAGTGATGTACAGGACAGAGTAGTGGACATCCCTGGTTTACAGGAGGAGTATGGATTTGACTTCATGTTTCGGGAACCAGGACCAGACCATGATCAGTTCACAGCTGCTCCAGCTGCGATGGCACAGCCTCCCTCAGCTGCTATGCCGGTGATCACGCCCCCTGTAAACTTTTTCTTACCTGGTGCTCAACTCACACACCCACAGCCTGTGCACATGCAAACACACTTATACTCCTTTCGCCCTACACACACAGATGTTTCTCACCTCACACATACACAGTCTGCTCACAGAGAGGCACACTCATACTTCCTCTGCCCCAGGCACACACCGAGGGTTGCATGTAACTGGGATGTTAACAGGTGGACGAATCCTTATTTTGCTTCTCAGTCTGAGTACTGAAGTGATGTGTTTTTTTGTTCATTTTCAGGCCTTATACTGCTTTGTTTTTGAAAGACTTATGTCTGTAATCACAGCCTAGACGATTGCACGCAATTTGGAGAGCCTATAATGCAAAGCCTTTTGCATGCAATGTTTCTGTAAGTTATTTATAACTTAGTCACAACGCTGCTTTGTCACTTTTTCACCCGACCCATCCGTACCTGTGATATTTTCTAGTAAGTTTACCCAAACCTGCCCCACCCACGGGTCAACATGTGGTACCGGTGGGTTATGGGTCGATCCGCGCATCGCTACTGGATACTGTAAAGTTTCCTTTCTATTATGGTCTGAGGGCAGCCCTTATTGCAAGGTGGGGGGGGGGGGGGGGTGTAATGATTGGCTTATGATGACGTCACATTGTGGGGCCAAGGGGGTTGTCACCTTCTACTTCTCTCCCTGCTACCTGCACATCATGGGTTGGCATGCTGTCTCGCGGATATGTGATCATTTTTGATGTTCTGACGGTTTACCCTTTTCTAGTGATGGTCCTGTTAACCATGCATGAGCCTATGGTGTAACAGGTCCCGCAAGGGAGGACTATTACAGATATTAAAACCTGTTTAAACAGGAAAAAGTCTGTCTCTCTCAGGCATTCTCCTTCTCTTTATTTAACATTAAAATATAGAAAATCATCTTATTCTCACACATATATAGGTATGCAGAGATATATTATTATATGTATTAATTATACATATATATTGTGTATCATACATTCTTTAAAGCTTAAAAAAAAGAAATTACTAAAGTCACATACAGTGACATAGTCTTAACTGATTCATTTAGCATATTGGTTAAAATATACTTATAATTTACAAGGACAGCTTTCCATATTAATCTACTGTTTCAAAACATGAACAAAGATACTTTTGATAGATATTTGTTGTAGTCGTGTGTTGTTCGATTTTAACAGAACAGATAGCCCAACCGATAGCAAACGTGTAGTACACTACACGAAAGTTCTCATAATTGCGTACCATACTGCATACTAGCGTGTGGAGTAGTGTGCAGTATACAGTGTATACTAGGCTAGTATGCAGTATGCAGTACGCTAGTATGCCATTTCGGACACAGCCAGAAAGTACGCTAGAATGAGGTAATCAAATTGAGCCACATTTTTGCACGTGAGCTTTGTAATCGCGGTTTAATGACGACTACCTGTAAATATACACAGCTGTACAAAACCCGAGTGTGCCAACATGTTACTTACGGAAATTTTCCTCTCTTTTATTAATACTAAGACTTCTAACATTTAAATAACGTTTACAGAACGTTTAAAAGATTCCTGATAACTACACATAGACAAATATTTTTAGTAATTTAAACACAGCTTCTTAAGATCTGTACAGTGGCTATCCTTTACACTTGAAAATCTTCTCAGTCACAAATGACCGCGTCAGAAACGCCCCTTTTTCCAACCGAAGAAGTATGTCACCCGGGTACTATTCACATACTACTCTATGCATACTATGTATTTGGACGTACTCCTAATGGTGGCGTACTGTTTTGACGTACTATTTAGTACGTTAGTATGCGGGACGCAGCATTAATCTTACAAATACTGTTTACAAATTCAAATAGTCAGGTAGCTATCTATACAGAACAGGAATTAATACACAAAACATACATTAATTATAAAAACAAAACCTATTAGAAAGAAGGTAATCGAGTGTTTTGACATTGATTAACTGTTTCTTCAAAATAATACGACTCTGCTCCGCTAGCATTATGGATAATTACGGTCACATTAACAACTCTTTATCGCTAAATTTTTACATACGAACATGAAAATGATTTAATTAGTTGTTGAATCACAATTTATATGGAACTGGGATGTTATTATCACAATAATACAAACCTGTTTAAACAGGAAAAAGTGAGCGGAAAGAGAATACGCGACTATCTCTCTCAGGTGTTCTCCTTCTCTGCCCGAGAACGCGCACAACTTTCGGTTAGATAAGCGAATAAATGAAACACTAGACAAACAAATGTGGCAACACTTTTTTGTGTCACAATGGCCTACATTGTAATAAATGAAGAACAGCACTATCCCTTTGTGTCCGACTGAATTATGTCAACTTTCCTCGTGAGGATCAATAGCCAGATCCTTACAATATATAGTACACAACTAGTTTGCAAAAATCATTCCGCTAAGAATGTGCCTGTTCTTTATATGCTTTCCCCTGAATGTTTATTGGGTTTTTATGGTCATAAAATGTTGCAATCACAAGTGATTAATTATTACCATGATAGGCTGATGAAACAATGCTGTCATACAGTTACATGATGGGCTATTGTAAAGGTCTCATGCCTTGGTGTGTTTATGGCATCACAACATCCTGTTGCTGCTTTAAAATGTGTCCTGTTGTAATGAAAGACAGAACAAATCAGTTCTTTGGTTAATGACAGCCAAAGAAGAATGGCTCACTGTAGCTAAAGAATATACAGGGTTTCAAGCAGATATATAACAATAGCCTTATCCTGCAACTGTCAGGCTACTGATAAACGTGAAGTCATAAGAAGTTTTTGGCTAAAGTTGGGCTCAGTGATGCATTAGCTATCCACTTAACACTATTTGGAACATGATAAGATCTCAATGGTGCCTCAGATAAAGTCAGCATATTCTAATATTCTTAAACTTAACACTGTCGGTACATTTGAAGAGAAATGTATATTTCTAAATACAGATTTTCACATTAATATACAAATGGATCTACTTCACTGCATTGTTCAAAACATAGTTTTTATTGTTTTTACATGTGAAAAATCTTTTATACTCACTTGTAACTCAATCATTCACTCATTTTTTCTTGAAAAACAGCATTTAACTGCTCTTCTTTTGACATTTCATAAAAATAAGCATTTAAACTCTTAACCTGGAGGACCACTCATTCCTTTCATATACTATAACGTTTAAATAAACAACAATGAATTTTAAAAATGTGAAAAAGCACAGGAATTCAAAAAATGCTGAAGCCTTGTTCTGCACCTAGTACTATAATTTCATTAAGCAGTGAAAAGTAATATGAACAAAAATAGATTTCATACTTAAACATAAATGGCACCTACACAATCTTTATCTGCATTATGCCATCATTGTATTTAGGCTGTGTTTTACAATGTCAAGTTTATGTATGTGGGCTGTTTGTGTTACCTCAGTATTATCACTCACTCTCACGCATTATCTACGCTGCTTATCCTAAGTAGGGTCACGGGGTGTGCTGGAGCCTACCCCAGCATTGATTGGGCGAAAGGCGACGAAACGTCCTGGACAGGTTGCCAATCCATCACAGGGCAGACACACAGACAAACACATTCACGCATTCATTCACACCTAGGGGCAATGTAGTATCTCCAGTTTCCCTGACCTGCATGTCTTTGGAGTGTGGGAGGAGACCGGGGCTCCAAGGGGAAACCCACACAGACATGGGAAGAACATGCAAACTCCGCACTGAAAGGACCATGGCCGCCCGGCTGGGAATCAGTATTATCAGTTTACTCTGCAAATTTCATAATTCAAGTAAACATATCGTACTTTCTTAATTTACTATCACAAATTATTGTAAACTTATAGCAAACTCTCTATTCCTTGATATTAGTATCACTGTGGTAATCAGTGGCAGAAGCTAAATCAGGGACAAATGTAATTCATGTACAAGCAAATCAGACTACTCTGATGTCATCTATACATACATGTTAAGTTCAGGTTTCATTTAGAATCACGTGCAAGGAATTCTCACTCCAGAGGAGAGTGGTGTGAAGTCCATTAAACAGCACTGATATGATTGCAGTGAGGCAGCCAGATTGAAACTGGAACAACCCACATTTAGGTGTGTTACAGCTTAGTTAGAGCTCAGTTGGATGAGTAATGTTGAACTTGGTTAGATGAGTAATGTTGAACAAATTCTGTTGACAGTATATTTGATTTTCCTAGACACGTATGCAAAAATTGGTATGCACTACGACCCAGTGGACGCTCAGGTGATTTGAAGTGGCAGGATACAGTACAGGTGTCATGCGGACATTGAGTCACTTGGATTTCATTTTGTAGAATGTTTGCTGTGTGTCCAGTTTAAATGTGGAGTTTGCTCAGTGCGTCATTTGTGACTGGGGAGCCACCTGTGTTGCCAGGCTGGCTGGAATCCACTCTTGGCAGTTTGTGTTCTAGTCTAGGTGAAGCCCTTTGCTGTTGTGTGGAAATGCTGTCCTAATTCAGATTCAGCCTCATGAATTACTGTAAGTAAGTATATGTATATATATATATATATATAGTGTTGTGACTGTGGATATATGTTTGTGTAAAGCTGCTGGTTTTGCAAACATTTGCTTCTCAGGTGTGGCCTTATAGTTAGAAGAATATTGTTTATTTTTACAGTGTACCAGATCCAGTACAGTAGGAACACTTATGCTGTATCTTAACAGACAAGGCAATTATTTACATAGTTCTGACTACTTGTCTTATATTGCATGGAATGTTAAGGAGAGACTGTGCGTCTACAGTGAAGGAGGACAAGCTGTTAGGTTCATTTAACTTAAGTATGTGTCTTTGAATGGTAATCTGTGGTAAGGTTAATGTTATGACCTGTTTTATATGTATGAATGTAATAGCATCCCTCACTGCCTACAGTGTATGTTTTTGTATTTGTTTGTGTTTTAGTAGTATACTTGTATAAACTGACTGTGCAGAGCTGAGCTGCAGCAGTCTAAGTAGTCGTACAAAGTAATGCAGACCTGCCAACCTGTACGCATTTTCCGTACCAGGTACGTATTTTGACATCAAAGTACGCTCGTACGATTTGTCACTCTAAAGTACGCAAAAATCTGGTGACGTCTTGTGAGTTTGACCAGTTGTGTAGTACTCAAGTCTACGGCAATGAGTACCTAGCCTGCCGAAAAGCAAAAGAAGAAGAAGAGTTCGACTAATCATAGTGCTGGATTCGTTCCCCTTGCCTTCACCCACCTACGGAAAAAAATATTCGCAAGCGTAGATGATTGACAAATGCGTTATGTCATTTTAAGAGACAGTAGCTGGAATCCACAAACCGACAGCAACACTCTTAACCTTAACTTTATCCCTCTCGTTCCCCCTCCTCACTCTGGCTGGCTCCTCAAGAGGGGACCGTTAGCCTAACGGTACGTGTGTATTAGCAAGATAGCTTGCTTGTTCACCAGTCATTTAAGCTGGCACAGTAAGTTATACTGTCCGTGAGTCGCAAATGGTTAAAGGTAACTTTTCACAGTATTCATAATATTAATTCGAAGTGCACTCGGAGAGCGCAGACCCCCGCCAAGGCCGACAGTCTACTCGGCCCTCAGTGTTAAGGAAAGTGGAAAATAATACGTGGATCCGCTCCAGAATTTAATGGGTTCTTCCTTGTCCCACGCTACTCCCTTCCACTAAGTTTCGTCAAAATCAGCTTGGTAGTTTTTCTGTAATCCTGCTGACAGACAGACAAACCGTACCGAAAACATAACCTCTTTGGCGGAGATAATTATTGCAGCCAAACCCGTCATCGTAATGAGAGGACCAGATCTTGGCACCCCCGGCTGAAAAGAAGCGAATTCACGCGCTGCAGTAATTTTTGGGCAGTTATCGGGAGAGATGACCGTGCCTCTACATCTCCACACTTCCCCACCGTGCATTCTGCCCAGTCTGCAATACTGATGTCTAAATTTGAACTGAGTATGTAGGCCTACCCGAAAATAAAAACTGAACCATTTACAGTAGCTTAGTGTAAACCCTGGCAGGATAAGGTTTAATGAATAAATAAATTACACAGTTAGATAAATAGGCAAACTAATAGCAGCACAACCAATGAAACAGGTTTTTCTCAGTTTGAAAGAATAAATGGTCCAACAGAATGTCATTATTTTTTCATACCTAGACAACCTGTTCAGTTTTTATTTTCAGGTACACACTCAGTTTGACTTCTGACATTAATAAGTGAGTCGGCTATCCAAAATATGCTATGTGTTATGTCTGTTTTTGGACGCACACATATGTACTTGAGCTGAATTTTTTTTCGGGGTAAGGTGGTACTCCAAGATTTTCTTCAAGATTGGCAGGTTTTTGTTTGATTTCAGTATGAGTGTACAATGATAAAACCTCCTCCTTTATTGTTCCAATTATTTTTTAAACAGTACAGTTGCCAAGCCTCAGAGACAGAGAGAGCTATTTGTTTGGTTTCAGTATGAGTGTACAATGATAAAACATCTCCCTTTGTTGTTGCAGTTATTTTTAAACAGAACAGATGCCCTGTCTTAGAGATAGAGAGAGCTATTTGTTTGGTTTCAGTATGAGTTTACAATGATTAAACCTCACCCTTTATTGTTCCACGGGATGCTGCCTCTTTGGCAAAAATCATAATCATGATTATTTCGGTCGATATTGAGATCATGATTATTCAACACAAATACTTATTGACTTTGGAAACATCATGCATTTATTGAACTTTGAAAAAAAATCTCTGGATGTTCTTGAACTTTGAATATAATTCAACTGAAAAACATAAAAAATGTTTTTAAAAAAAGAGATAAATAAAACAAATAAGGTGTGTGTGTGCGTGTGTGTGTGTATATATATATATATATATATATATATATATATATACACACACACACGCACACACACACACACATACACACATATATGTATGTATACATACAGTCATGCGTCGCTTAACGTCCACGATTAGTTCTGTGACATAGGACATCATGTGATTCGGACGTTGTGCAAACACCATATACATAGCAATTGTTTTATATACTTTAAAGCTATATGGGATACTATAGTGTACCTGTATTGACTAAATACAAAGATACTGTACACATACAGTACTTTATTTCAGTAATATTTTCGAAAGAAAATTAAACAGAGATAACGCTACAACGCTCAAGAGACGCCGCGATAAACGCGACTGGATGCTGCTGCCTACTAGTCTAAACTGTGCACTGTTATACGGTAAACTTATTTGTAAGTAGTAAGTATTTATTTGTAAGTTGGGAAAATTCACATCAAAATAACCATAGAAATTACAGTCCAGTACATACAAAAGCCAGTAACACAGGCGTTTATTATGACTGTTAAGACATATGTATTATAGGTTATTTGTAGCCTGCTGTACCATTATATGCCTGGTAGCTTTATATTTAAGAGACATGACATACATATGTTGCGTGCGGAAGCTGTTGCATTCGCTACGTCCGGTTGCATTCGCTATGTCCCGTTCTCACATCGGGATTTCTGAACTCTGTTATAACCGTATGGGACCACGGACGTATATGCGGTCGGACGTTGCCCGAACGGCCTTTATGGGCGCATGACTGTATACATCTAAATACATTTGAATAAATAATGCGGCACAATTATCGTTTTATCTCGATTATCTTGTTTTCAAAATGGTTGGAAGCCAGAATAGTAACTGAAAATAAAATTCGATTAATCACCCAGCCCTACAAAGCAGCCAATGATGCACACACTGGAGTGTTCCTAAAATGCTATGCTGTCTGTCACGAAGCTCTTTTACATGCCGAGTCATTTCTTAGCCCAATCTATCTATCTATCTATCTATCTATCTATCTATCTATCTATCTATCTATCTATCTATCTATTTATCTTTTACACTGTGTGTGTGTGTGTGTGTGTGTGTGCGTGTGTGTGTGTGTGTGTGTGTGTGTGTGTGTGTGTGTGTGTGTATGTGAATATACTCTTTTAAACATCTTTTAAAAGAGAACTGGAGGGTGCAGAGCAGAAAACACATGGTGAGAACACATCATGGTGCAGAGTGGAAAATGCAGTCTCATCTGCAAGCAGCTGAACTTTATTTTCTCTTTTGTTTTCTTTTGTTCTTGCTTAATTGTACAATTGAAAGATTTCCCCAGAAAATCCTATAGACATCCAATATAGATATAAGTGAACTGGATGCACCAGAAGTAAACTTGATATCTATTTACCAAGAAGGCAGTCTTAACTTGTAGTTAAATGTTATTCCTGAATGCAGAGCTTGCTCATAGTAAGCAAAAATTTGTAACTGAATATGTCGCTGGCCTCTTCGTATTATTCACCTGATAGCATTTCTTTAATTCATTGTTTCCCAGTTCTACTCAAAGATGCCCACAGCTCTGCATACTGTGTGTGTCTCTTTCCCTGCTCCAACACACTAGCTTAAACTAATCGAGGGCTTGATATTTAGCTGATTAGATGAATGGTGAGAGACCTAGAATATGCAGGCCCAATACTGGGAATCACTGTTGTAGCTAGCATTTCAGGTAAGTGTGCATTTGCCGCCACCTAATGGAGATTATGCAGTAAGGTACAACAGCATTGACACAGGCAGACAGTAGCTTTCACCAAATCACCTTCAGCTCCATTGTCATATATCGATAATGGACATTTACAGCATGTTTAACTATAAAATAGCATAATGTTATCAGAATTTTGTAACAAGAAATATAGTGTACAATTCGGGATCATGAATAGGTAGATGACTGATGTATTTCATGTGTTTTCTGCATAAAATAGGGTTTGTATACACTGCCTTTGCAAAAAAGTAGCTGTTTGAATTTGGAGCCTCTGGAGGTAGTGTTATGATCTGGGGTTGCTTCAGTTGGTCAGGTCTAGGTGCAGAAATCTTATAGGGCAATAAAATTAAGTCAGCTGAGTACCTGAATGTATTGAATGACCAGGTCATCCCATCAATGGATTTTTTTCTTCCCTGATGGCATGGGCATATTCCAGGACGACAATGCCAAGATTCATAGGACTGAAATTGTGAAAGAGTGGTTCAGGGAGCATAAGGAATCATTTTCACACATGTATTGGCCACCACAGAGTCCTGCCCTGATCTCCATTGAAAGTCTTTGGGATGTGCTGGGGAAGACTTCACAAAGTGGTTCAGCTCTCCCATCATCAGCAAGATCTCCACCAAAAAAGAATGCAACTTTGGACGGAAATAATTGTTGTGACGTTGCATGAGGCTGTCGAAACAATACCACGTGAAATGCGTGCCATAATCAAAGCTAAAGGTGGTCAACGAAATATTAGAGTGTGCGACTTTTCTTTGGCCAGGCAGTGTAGATATATTTCAATATCCTACCTTGTAATTTCATTGCATGTACTTGAAATTATAAGTTAATTTACATGTACTTTTATGTACTCTTCCATAAAAAGATTGAACTTACAGGCATTTTTATTTGTTAAATCACTATGCACAGGGGCCAGTTTGGACACGTGAGGAGAATGTTTTGACACTGAACTTTGAGTCCTGATGTCATCTGAGCATTAATGCTAAATGTGCGCTGCTGCCAACTGCTGGAAGACAGATATCTGGGACAATCTACAGACAGTCCATTAGTATAAACCAGCTTCCTCTGGAGAACACAAGGACTCAGACATCTTCAGAGAGGGTAAAGCTGTAGCAATGAAATCCATTCTATTCTCTTAGATCTTTTCAGGGTACATATCAGTAAATAGCGTCACTCAGAATATTTGTTATAGGAAGTCTGCCTTAAAAACAAGAAAATGATATGTTTGGCATTTATGGTCCGACAAGCTGTCAGTGTGGCTGTACAACAATGTACTGTCTGCAATAAAAGATATTGTACTGTTCTTTAGATAAGTTCTTCTGACTGTCAGGGTGTGTCATATGATACATAAAATCTAACTGTTTGTGTCTGTTCATTTTAAAACAGATCATTTCCAGTAGCAAGAATGCCTCCTCCTGGTGTGTGCTTGAGTATCCTATCTGAACGTAGTAGGAGACACGGTCAGGGGTCTCGTGATGCTCCTCTGAAATTCATGGACCAAGACTTCAGACACCTGCAGCAGCATTGTCTCATGAACAAACTATGGTTCATTGATGGCATGTTCCCCCCAGACAGAAAGTCTATTGGTCAAGGGATACTAAGTCCTGACCTGCTTCCAAGAGTCAGGTGGCTGAGACCACAGGTAGGTTTGTGCCTTCATCTTAAAACATGTAAAGTGTAATTTGTTTTAAATACTGTGGGTCAACATGCACAGTTACATATGGTGTCATGGAAGTAAGGAATTATGATAAATTGCATATTTCAAAAGTCCTGAGAAAATAACGATGTGACCAGATGCTAGTCAATCATATGCTCTTAATATGTCAGATTACTGATGAGTGGTAATGATATTAGAATTTGTCTTTACATGTGCTTTTTAATGTTGTTCATGTCCTTAGGAAATTGTTTCAAACCCTTGCTTCATTCTCAAAAATACATCAAGGTTTGATTTTGTTCAGTCAAGTTCCTTGGGTAAGTTAAACAGATCCTCCTCTCTAAAACATCTTAAAACAGATCATAAAACAGATAACATGACTTGGTGCACACTCAGGACAAAATTTACATATATAATATCTTTGAACCTCATGGTTTCACAGCAATGTGTCTTTATTCTTTTTATTGTTAACAGTGAATTGTTTTGAAAAGTGAACACATCACCCTGATTAATTTGAACTATTGTTTTTTTTATTATTATTAATTAAAAAAATGCTTAGGAATGGGTCAGAGTGGCTAACTATAAACAGATTTTAAAAGGTTTTAACAGTGCAGAATTAAGTGATGCTGTTTCCTCAGGTTCAGGACTTAAATGTTATGATCTCACTGTTTGTTTATGTCCCAGCCCTTAGGATTAATTCTTTAATAAATTGCACTGATTAGCAGTGTAATTTTTGAAATGCACCCATATGGTCTCCAATAGATTTGAAATGAATG
Organism: Chanos chanos; assembly: GCF_902362185.1. Lineage (NCBI taxonomy): Eukaryota > Metazoa > Chordata > Actinopteri > Gonorynchiformes > Chanidae > Chanos > Chanos chanos. Next base: position 14,385,981 of record NC_044502.1, read on the forward strand.
AAGTTACTGGTGAAAGTTAGCTAGTATACTATAAACCTGATTTTTGACCATTTGCATGGTTATGCTATGATCTACTTGGATTTTTGTGCTTGTCAGCACACACTCCTATTAATCCACCTGTAATTAATAGTTTATCAAAAACTAGTCATCCCTATTTCAAATAATCAGGTAAAATCATGAGAGCATTTGTGCTTAAAACTTCAATTTAATCTGTAAATTTCATTAAAAAGTTAATATTATTAATTTTATTTTGTGTGTATTTGTGTTAAGGAAACTGCTGGTTTCTAGCCTCTCTTGGAGCACTGACACTTCATAGGCCGGTAATGGATCATGTTCTTCAGACTGGACAGACATTTCAAGATAATTATGCTGGGATTTTTCACTTCAGGGTAAGGTATCTTTTCCGCTGTTGCTTAGTAATGCATCCTACAGTTCATCAAGTGAAACTCTCATTTATAAATAACCTTCCAACTGTTGTCAGCTTGGTGACAGGATTTTGATAAATTAGCTGCTGTTAATATGCCAATATGCCAAAAATGGCAGATTTGCATGTTAGAATCATATTGAAACATTATCTGACTTTAAATGAGCAGTCTACATGCATTAATGTCGTGGTTTGAAGGACGTTATGGATGCATGTGCAGGTTTGTCAGTTTTATTTGAATTGAAGAGGATGAGACAAATGCTTCTTGGAATTTACAGGTTAGGATTCAGGCTTCAGGTATACACAACCGGTTGACAATGCAATTCCACATCAAAGAAGAAGGAAAAACCAGGAGTATTTACATAGAACAGAGCAAGACTAGAGCCATTTCTCAATACGAACTACACCAAGTATGTTCTCCCGTTCTTGGGAGTTCGGACTTGCAAGTTCAACTTGGGAGTCTGGACTCTCGATGACACGGGAGGATGCAGTACGCTCAAACTGCATTCTTGCTGGTTAGAGGCTCTGGAGCTAGCTAGCTCAGTCTGCTAGTAGATGTCACTTCTCCGAACATTAAGGACTTTTAAGGGGGTGCTACCGACCCATATTCGAATTCTGAAATATTAATTTCTCGCCTGGAAAATCTGAAAAACTACATTTGGTGACAGAACAACAGTCCTGATACGAAATTTATAGTCTTTTGGTAGCTCGTCTTCTGCTATCGCAACTTCTGTGAAATTGAATGAAATTTGTTCGGGGAAACTTGACTCTCCAGGACCACACAAGTCACCTCCTGATGCATCCTTGATAAAACCCACAAATCAAGAACACATCCGGGTATTTGATCTGTTCTTGGCTAGATGTGAACTTTGAAATGGAACGGTACTTCGGCCATGACTGATGACATTTCACAAGTCCACAGGAACACAAGTACAGAGAAGAACACATTTTGAGAAACGGCTTAGGTTAACCGAAAACAGGTGGAACTAATGATTCACAAATTAAGCAATCAGAAAGTGCAGTATAAATCTAACTTAAAATAGCCAACTGAGGCAGAAAGAGAGAACCAGGGTGTGACAGTTGTAAATATCTCTCTCATTTTCCTGGCATGGATATAGTCTTCAACTGTGAGGCATGTTATTTGGTCGAAATGTGAGAATAGGAAAGCAAATTCTTCCCCAGTCAGGGGCATATACATATCGTGAACTGAGATAATCCTCAAACATATAGAGGATGTGGATAATGTGGAAGCAGGCAGAATAAGACCCTCCAATGTACTGTGTCAGTGACAGATATCAGGGTTGGTTTACATGGTCTTACTAATGGCTGGAAAAAGTAAACAATACAGATTGGACACTCCCAAGTCCAAATGGGGGAGGCACTACAGAGAGTGGTGGAAACAACCTGTGGGACTTCAAGATCCAGACAGATAAACAAGTAAAGGCTAAGATACTGTGATAACAGATAAGGCACAGAACATGGCAATGGCTATAGATGTGGCAATACCAAGTGATGGTGACATCAAAAAGAAAGAGTACGAGATGCTGAAAAAATACCAGGGGTTGAAGAAAGAGCAAGAGAGAATGTCAGAGGTGAAAACCAGGGTAATGCTCCAGCAGAACCTAGTGTTGACCACACTGATCTCAGTCCAGAAGAGCACGATCCTAGCATCAGCAAAAACGTTGTGCTGCACCCTAAAGCTCCCAGGCCTTTGGCCCCAACCAAAGGAGGATACCATCCACAGGAAAAAAAATAAGGGTGAGACAGGAATATGTGCTGTCTACCTCAAAAGGAAGTCCCTAAATTCTCATTTTCTATGTGTAGGACCCATACTTCAGGCCAGGTATTAATTATGACAGACATAATTGTTACAACTATGTATTATGGTGACATATTGCTGTTTTGACCCCTTTAAAAATAACAGTTGTTTTCAAATCATCATATTCTTCCACTATTTTGACAGTTCTGGCGATTTGGAGAATGGGTCGAAGTTGTGATTGATGACAAGTTGCCCACACTCGACGGAAAACCAATCTTTGCTCATTCGAGAGATCTAACTGAGTTCTGGCCTGCTTTGCTGGAGAAAGCTTATGCCAAGTAAGACCTTTAGTAAACCTCTGATAAGTTCAGCCTTCCTTCTGGAGACTACAGGTGTGTTTTCGCTCTCTTAGGGTCTGTGGATCTTATGCAGACATGGATAAAGGTAACATCAGTGAAGCACTGATGGACTTCACTGGTGGACTGGCAATGACCTTTCAGCTGAATGAGCCACCAGAGCAACTATGGGAGCTAATGTGTAGAGCAGGACAGTCTGAATCTCTGATGGGTTGCGGCACTCCTCCAGGGGCAAGTGTTTAAGTTTAGTTTAAAGTTTTGACAAACCAATCTGTCCAAAGCTCTATCACAAAATATGAAAAGTCAATATGTGATGAAGTGACGAGGACCAGTCAGTCATTATCTGTCCTGCATGAATTTGTTTTAGGCAACATGGAATAACAGCTTGTTGCCCAATGGTCTTGTAAAGGAACACGCCTATGCGATTACAGGCGTCATGAAAGTAAGTTTAAACTTTCTTCTTATATGCGACACTGTGGCTGATACTAGAGACTTTCCTCAAACTAAGAAAAAAAAATTTTTTTTGAGCTTCCAAGATATTGTATGAAATTACTCATGTGTTCAATGCTGCCTGCTTATTTAACAGGTCAGTTTAACGTAAAACAACTTAAACTGCACTTCATTGTTCCCCAGATGATGCCTTGAACTTTTATGGCTGCGTATGTGTTTTTAAAGCAAAGTTATTTAAATAAAGGTTGTAATGATTATGTCAATGATTATTTACATAAATTATTGTTCATGTAAAATGATTAATGATGCTCCATCTAGGCAATAAGCAATGGTTGCCCAGTGAGACTGGTGAGAATATTTAACCCCTGGGGCTATATGGAGTGGACCGGTGACTGGAGTGACCGGTAAGAACATAAGCCTTATATTTATGATTCAAATTCATTTAAATATTTCCCTTATATTTTTTCCTTACCTTGATCTTACAAACAAGTTTTGGTACACCTATTCTGTTTTTCAGGGTGTGCATAATGACCTACTGTAAAAGTGTACAATGATATACAATAAACTGGATTTGTGTTGGAGATCAATACTGTTGCTTTAAATCCAAACTGAATCTTGATACCTAAGTCTGAGTCCAAGACCAGGTCACAAGATTATATAAACACACTCATAAGTAATTTAATAATGATCAGTTGGTTGTTCATGTAAACTAGCCTGAGCGTAAGTAATCAAGCGTTCTGATGAAGCTAGAAGCAAATAGTTAATATGAGATAATTTGGGTAACAAAACCTCATCTCTGAGGGTGCATTCTGGTGAGATGCCTATTGTAATTTGATGTTCTCTCAGGTGTCTTATGATATGATTTGCTGACAATTTTGCAAATTGAAAGGGAGGTCTCTGTGAAATTTCAAGCAGTGAGCATTGTTTATATATGTTGCCAAACACCATTTTGAATTGCAAAGATATACATTCTTCTCAAAATATTTTATTTTATATATGTAGGTCACCAATGTGGAAAACAGTGAATGAAGAGACTCAAAAATTCAACAATATAATTGACAACGGCGAGTTCTGGTAAATAGACGTTATTCTCTTGGAGAAGAGTCTCAAATCTTGTACTTCTTTAGTTCAATTAAATCTTAGATCTTTTCCTGCTGTATCTTTTTTTTTTTATTTCACTTCAGAAAAAATTCAAAATTAATATATTGACCTCTGTAGGATGTCCATGGAAGACTTCCTGAAAAACTTCACACAATTGAATATTTGCAGTCAAAGCATCGATGTATTAGCCGGCACTCCTGCCAGTCACTGGACATCTCGATTCCATCATGGCAGATGGGTAGTAGGAACTACAGCAGGTGGCTCTACTAATGACCTAGGTACATTTTCTTGTACATTCCAGGTAGATTCTACAAAAATCCCACAGAAAACTTGAACATTTAAAAAAATATAAAAGAGAGAGAGAGAGAGAGAGAGAGAGAGAGAGAGATGCTCTTTTCTCATTTCACTGTTCATGAAAAAAAGATTGTGATATGTATGTATTATCTTGTTTCCTCCCATACACAGTAAATTGAATTGATTAAAATGTGTATTGTTTTCTTGTAGACAGTTTCTGGAAAAATCCTCAGTATTATGTCAAGCTCAGCAAAATGGATGATGATTCTGCAGACAAGGATCCAAACATCCTTGTGTCCCTCATGCAGAAGTCTGACAAGAGACACAGACATCTAGCAGCTTATTTCCACATAGGCTTCAGCATTTATGAGGTGGATTTCCAGCATAAGATTTTGATTTGTTTTCTGTCTATGAGACAGACAGTCCTTTACTTGTACCTGGTCATATATTAACAACAGTTTTTTCCCCACCCCTTTTCCCCCTGACTCTTACAGGTGCCATCACATGTAAGTTTTTGACTGTATACAATTTATCTGAAGCACTCATACCTGCTAAACGTGGTTTGTTGATAGAGCTTGTCTCTTTCACTCAGCAGGGCTTTTAGCCATGTAAGGTCATTTATTGAACCTTACTTTGATGAAGGCGTTGTAGAAAATTACTCTTTCTATAAACTGAAAAAAAAATCCTTTTATGATTGATAACTGTATCCACTCTAACCACTGTATCGTTCTGTGTTCAGCTAGAGGGGCAGACAGGAAAGTTCCCTGCATCTTTTTTCAAAAGACACCGTCCTGTTGCACGAACCAAAAAATATCTGAATGCTCGTGAGGTGATTGAATTCTTTAGACTCAAACCTGGTGCGTATCTTGTTGTCCCATCAACCTTCAATCCAGACGAGACTTCTTCCTTTATCTTGGCCATCTTCTCAAGGACAAAGGCCCAGGTTGAGTGAGTATCAGTTTTTTTTTTCATTTTATTTATTCTTAGTTCACATAGTAACACATAACCATGTTTATGCTTTTAATCGTTATGTCTTATGTTAAGGATTTGCATAATAAAACATTTTTAATGTATTTATTACCTTTCCTAAGGGAGAATTCCAATCGCAAACTGGACATAACAAAGGTACATAGGACCAAGATTTTTTTCTATCTAAACTTAAATATCTAGAAAAAATTTAGAGAAAACCAATAATTAATAATAATCTTTTATTTTTAGACCATTCCTGCTAATAATTGGACTGAAAATGATCAGAAAGCATCACCATTTCTTCAGTACACAGATCGGGTAAGGTTATAACTTTCTCTAACCCGAATTACTCGTGAAATAAAAGGATTATTATTGTGGACCAAACATACTTGAATAAAATGCTCTTCTCTGTTACAGTATAAGGAAGTGGATGCAGAACAGCTTCAGAAATTGTTGAATGAAAACCTTCTAAGTGGTAAAATTTACAGGGGTTTGGAGAATTCACAATATGTAGTAGGCCAATGTTTGCCAGTATGTATGTATGTATGTACATATGCATGTATGTATGTATGTATCTGTGTATGTATGTGAACTGTAAAAGTTTTTTCTTTCAGGATTTTCACAGAAAAAGACAAACTTCAGCTTGGACTCCTGCCACAGCATTGTTGCAATGATGGATGTATCTTTTATAGCTTACAAAAAGAAAAAACTCATGTAGCGTCACTTAGCAATTAACAGATGCCAAAACAGTGTAAGAGGACAACTCCTAATAAATATACCTAGCCGCACCTGTAGCCACATGAAAATGGATCTCACAGTTCTTATGTGTTGCTCAGTTGCTTCTGTTGGGGACAGGAGTGGTAAGATACCGCAGTTGAGATAAAGATATAGATATCATCATATCAGCCATAGAGATTCAACTGTGATCCTGAAAAAGTGTCATGTATTAAAAAGAGTACTTTTATAGACTCAAGTATTAAAAGTATTGGCAAACAAAATATCTGGAAAAAGATGAATTTGTAACAGACTGTAGACTATCTTTGTTGCTTTAGGGTAATTTATAGTCTGTAGTTTTCTCCATATCTTACCTGCAGTTCCAACTTCCTTCACACTTACTGACTTACTGTTCAATGTCACATGACTTTGTTTAAATGCTTGGATGGAATAATATCTGAGAAATGAGTAGTATTTAAGATAAAAACAAAATTAAATGAACTGAAATTTTAATTATTTGTAGTCTGTTTGAAATGTCTTCTTAACTGCAGTCTATGCCAGCTGTCTGTCTCTGGACGACTTAATGAAGATGAATTCATACGTTTGTGGAAACGAGCAGTCCTGTACAGGGTAATGAATCAAAACGCCTGTAATATTTATATAATATATGGTATATATGGTATGGTAATATATAATCTACATTACTATATCTGTTTTCTCCTTTTGTTTTGGATATGTTTCACAGGACATCTTTTATCGCACGGATGTCTCTCGGACGGGAAATCTATCAATGAATGAACTGAGAAATGCACTCGAGGCTGCAGGTGAAGGCGCCTTATAACACTGACTTATTTGGAGAAAATGTAATTTTACTGGAGCTTCGTTACTGAGCAAAAGAAAACAATGTCTCATAAATATGTATCACAGTTTACAAAAGATCCTCATTGAACTCCAGATATAACTAATGATTACTAGAATTCTAATCTTGACTCTGCATATTTGGGAGTTGATAGTGTTGGATCAAAGACTGCTCTGACATAATGAATGCTCTAATATTGTTCTTGACACCTGTCTCAGGGTTTGGTTTGAATGATCACATGCTGAACCTCATGGCCTTGCGTTACGGTGGCTCTACTGGGGAAATGTCACTGGAGAGCTTCATTTGTCTAATCTTGCGTATGGAGTCTATGGCCAGTAAGTCCAAAACTAAGTACATATTTTAAGTCCAAAACATATAAGATTGTGCCCAGCTGGGACATACTTTTTTTAGTTTCAGGTATAGTAGTGCCATTTAACATACTCTTCAAAAAAAGCAAAAAACAAAACAAAACAATATAACAGCATGTACCATTTTCCATGGTGTTTCAGACTGCTTATGGAGATGGAATATACCTTGTATTTGAATCTCTTAGAGAAAGTGAAGGTAAAATTTGAATCTGGGTATGGATGACTCATTGGACAGTCAAAAACCATAATAGTTTATGCTATGTCTTACAAGGACTGCTCAGGGCAATAAACTTTATTTGTCTTGGTTCCTTGACATGTTGCCATGTGTGCATCTTTATTTTTGCAGGCTTATGTTCTTCCTAGGTTTGTGGACAGTGTCATTATTTTTGTAATTCTGCCATTATAGGGCAATAACAATTTATTAAGGTGGAAAAGGTAGAATCCCACCTGTTTTTCTCCACAGAAATATTCAGAAAAATTGCTGCCGGAGGAGAGATGCATCTTGGAGAAAATGAGGTAGAAACATCAATAATTTCTCTGTACAGAGCAAATGCCTCAGAGATTTAGTCACTGAGTCAAACCAAGAAAGAGAAAACATATGAATTTACCTTTGAAAGAGAGCCTTGACAGCAGGACAAAATATGCATCTGAGCCCATTTGAATATGGACTGTGTGTCATCTAATTGCATGATCGGTAACCTGCTTCATGACTAGATCTTCTTTTAGCCCTGTAAGAATATCTACTGTATCAATTACCATCTGAACTAGGGCTGTTTCTTTCTTATTTCAGTGGATGTATCTCACCATGTACTCTTGATTGCAACTCTGACTGGACTACAGAAATCAACACTGTACAACACTGTACTACTGAAATCATTTGTAGTTGTACTGTGCAACTACAACAACCCAGACCTAAATGTAATCTGCTGAGTTTTTAATGTTAATCATTAATCACTTTTTAACACTGATTCACTGTAATCGGAAGCACTACAAATAATTTTGCTCACAGAGATACCTGTTTGCCTATGACTTACAATCACAAAGTTTGTCACTGCATTACAGTGTACTTGTCATTGCCCACTGTGACCAGTGTGGATGAAATTTCTCAGGATTTAAATGCAAAAACATGCATGCAGTGGAGAGGAGACAAGAAGTCAAGAGACAGAAAAGAGAGCAGACTGACCTACTTAGATAAAGTCGATTGTAAACTGTGGTGTCAATCCTATTAAGTCCTAAAAACATTTAGTGTTATTATCTATTGTGTAATCATTTACTACTGGCAATCAAAATGTTGATGTCTGAAGGTAGTCTGTTTGAAGAATGAACTTTTCATAGCTGAACCTGAAAAAACAGAAGACCTTGCACTGAATCAAGACAATAATAAACTGACAGGAAAATGTAACCAGATTAAAATGATCATGGAAATGTGGTTGTTGAAGTGCATTCATTTGTTTCCTCTACTACTACTTGACCAGTTTACTGAGTCTTTAGAAATGATTGAAAATTTTGGTAAGATAGTTATTAAAAGATAAGCATTTTAATTGTTTAACTAACTGGCACACAATTAAAAAAAGGTTTTCACTATATGTCCATGTTTGATGCTGCTGTATTTTGACAACACTTTGCTGTGTCAGTGATATGGACAAGTTACAGTAAATGGTTCACTGTGAATATTTGGCTGAATACTAACATCACTTCACTTCACTATAACCATAATCATATCGGGTCAAGACCGAGTCTAAATGAGAGAGAGTCAAGACCAAGACAGAAAACAAAGAATCCTTTCTGAGATCACTTACTTACCTGTTTATAATAATTGCGTGATCTTATATTTTAAGATGATAATTTTTAACCGTGTAACAGCACCGTAGGATCAAATTAGGTCATGTTATTTACTTTAAGTATAGCCATTTCACTTAATATCACACTCAACACTCTCCAAAGACAAAACAGCATGTAAACCCCACCCTGAGAAGGCTGTTAGACCGTATTTGTGATTTAAACCAGTGCCCATTTTCTGAACAAGCTCGCTTAATCAATGATTTTGCTTTGAAGGTGAAGTTACATGAGAAAAAAAAACACAACTAAAGGCAGCTGGACTTGGTTGAGATCAACTAGAGCAGGGGTGGGCAAATCCGGTCCTGGAGGGCCAGTAACCTGTCGGGTTTTTGTTTTCACCTCTTAGTTACCTGTTGATTTTCACCTTGCAAACAGGTGTGCACTCTCTTCAGCCAGTCACAGATAGTATTTAGTTAGCTGACAAGAAAAACAGCAGGACCATGGCCCTCCAGGACCGGATTTGCCCACCCCTGAACTAGAGTATTTGATGAGACCAAGGGCCAAGACAGAGATAAATCCAAGTGCAAATACCAACTAGTCTAAGACAAGTCTGGAGCACAGTGAGGCGATGTTTCGGAGATGTTTCAGTTTATTCTGTATCATATTTCATGCTTTATAACAAAGTTTGACATACCCGTTTTGATCATAAGAAATGAGTGTGTTTAAGAAAATCATGTACGGTTTTGATTTAAGAGTTGTGCATGAATCAGAGAGGAGATAATCCAAGATATTAAACATGGACTTTCGCTTATACAAACTGCTATGCTGCTTGTATTTTTGTCTAACCAAATTGGAGGAAACAAAACATCTCTTCTGGACATAAGCTGCAGGGTTTGGAGGTTTTGCTCCCGAAAAAACAGAAAAAACATCTTGAGTCTGAGACTGGACTCGAGTCCTACAGCCCTGTCCTGAGGTGATATTGATTCTTATCAGTATGTCTCCAGATGGTATGCATGCGGCCACAACATCGCGTTGAGCCTGGCATTTGTTCGATGTGATGCCGAGTGGTTTTCGCTTGGATGTGCACTGGTCTGGAGCACAGTGAGGCCTGGGAAATAGAGAGGAGAATTTCAGATCAAGGGAATCAGGGCCAGAGAAAGGGTCAAGGAAGAGGATGGCTTAAACAGCTCTAACACAGTATTTACTGATGGTGCAATAAAAAGGCTAAAAAATTTCTGATGTTCGTCGCCAAACAGTGTAGAAATAAAAAATAAAACAGCACTCATAAGTACATTCTTCCAGACTCAAAAAAAAAAAATGAAAAGCAAGGCAGAATTGAAAGTTCCAGGTTTCAGGTGTTTTGAATGTATTACAGAGCTTGGGTAGAACAGGATTAGGGTTCATCAACATACATATCTGTTCAAGCAGCAAGTGATATGAGTCCTTTAGACATGTATACAGTTGAAAGTAACGCTTTGAAAAGTATGTTAAATATCTTAATATTTTCACAATAGCACTACATTTTCGATCAAACCTCCACAATGGAGGAAAGGATTGGGGATATGAAGCAGTTCTCTATTTCATTACCATTTTCCTTTATTTCAGCCTCGCTCCACATATTGTTGAAAAATCACACATCCATGATTACACAAGTATTTCATTTAGTGAATATTTGTTTTTTAATGTTTGATTCATATTTAGCCATAACAGTGTTTCAATGTATTTGTGTCACACAAAGGCAGCATTGTGGTTCTGAAAATGATTAATTTTTTGCAGAAAAATCAGTACACCTATGATATACTGTTACAAAGTAGAAAACTGGTATTTCATATTTTTTATGTTTGCGTCTGCAAAGATTATGATACATCACAGGCAGAGAATAATTTTTAATGGATTACTGTAGCTACCATATAGAAAGTTGTTGAAAACATTTTTGGAACCCTTGAAAATGCAACAAGAACTCTTGTCTCCAAATTACAGTGGTAAAATACTACTGCATCAGATCAGCTGTTGCTGTCCAGCAGAGGTGTACTTCTTTAACCTCCTTATTGGTGACCTTTTCACAAGTCCTCACAAAATGACACATTTCCATGTTGAACAACTTCTGCAAACCTCACAACCATAAAACCATACAAGCCATTTTAAAATGGTACAGTAGTCAGAAATTTGTTTTTTAAAAATGTCTATACAGTTGAATTATATGTCATTTTTGTCACAGCTGCTTCCAGACAGCCCTGGGTACAGTCACTCCTTGTCTGGCCACATTCTGCCTCCCCTTCACTGTTAGTCTCACCTGGATCTCATCGACTTTTTATCCCCTCATTCTTTGAAGTACTGAGTGTTCCAACATGGTTTACCATGAGTTACAGGCACACTAATCTCCACAGCCCACAGACTAAATAAGATAAAAGCTTACAGGAATAGGGGTGTAAACATGGCCTTATGTGTGTATGTGTGTGCTGGTATATGTGTGTGTAGGTGTGTTTGTGTGTGAGTATCCAGGCTATATTTGTGTGTATATACATGTAGCTAGGCTAAGAAGTTTGAAGGCTAAGAAGTTTTAATCAGTTTGCACATTGGGGTTTGTCACACTATGGTGGTTGCACTAGGCCAAATATTGTACAGAAAAGTGTGGAAATGATTCTACTTATTGCACATAGACCAGAAAGGCAGTGAATTAGCACTGCAATTGTGATCTCTCGCTCATATAGGGGAAGTTGTTTCCTCATACAGCGACTTAGGGACTGAGATTAACATTAACTTGTAGAACCATCTCCATTCTATTTCTTTAAGTCTCTCTCTGATTCATGATAGTATGAACAGGTGAAATATCTGTTCTACAGCCAAATCAAACCAAGGAACCAAATTATCAATTCCAAACCTTGAGTTTTGACATTGAATCACAGTTCGGTTTGACGTCAGGTAGTTTATTATATGTAGATTGATAAGTGTCACACACTGGATGGAACAGGACCATCAGCACAGTGACAATTACTGTCTGAATTATGAGAATGTGTCTGTTTATAAAAGGATTAGAAATGTGTTTTTTGCCCTGTCTGACATTAGCCTCATATTTATTGGCAATATAATTCTCTGTCTTTTTACGGTTTGGGTTGATATCTTTAATGTTGACTTCTCTGTATTGTTTGCAGCTGGATTTGGTCTCATTTACAATAATAGTGTGTATTTTTTAAATGCTTCTACTACTTCTTAGGAAGAACTGACTATGTACACTATGCTTGTTCAATGCTTTAAAGCCACACAGTTCCCCATGCTCAACATAATTAACATTCACACTGAACTTGGTCACATCCACACAGCTGAGGCTAAAAAGGAAAATTCACTCCGTAGCAGAATCCACCACTGAATTCACAACTCCTCCCTAAGTCCTTCACTGTCCTTTCTTAAAATGGACAAATAGACATGCTGCACAATAATTTTTCATATCATACCGTGGTATGTGAATGTAACTTTTTAGTATTATGTATTTGTACTGTATGTTATCGATGTTAAGAAAAAGAGAAAACTTCATGTTTGAAAGTACAGCTCAAACTACAGACTCTGAACATGACAGCTAAATGAACTCAGAGGTTTTGAAAGTAAAATGTTAATTACTGTATTCTCCATGTGTATCAGTTCTTTTCTCAGATGAAGCTGTTCTATGTAAGAGAACTTTAACAGGAGGCCTAAACACACCTGTGGTAATCTGAAAGGGTTTAGATAAGTTACAGTAAAATTCATTTAAAACTTGAAAATGATGTGAAAATAACGTGAAGTAATGCCTGCTCTCTCTATTAGACCAGTGCCATGAAAATGTGAAGACAGTGAGAATGGAGTATGGAGCCTGTTACATGTTATTCTAAATACAAACAGAATAAATGATGGTAAAGTTCTTTAGAGACTAGAATATAAATATAGTTGCGAGCAGCAATGTGGGGACCAAGCAGAGTAAAGTCACCATGACCACTTGATCTGAATATGTTGAAAGCACTGATAGTGACAATTAACCTGACACTCACTTTTGCTAAGAGAAACACATGAACACTTAAGAGGCAAAAATATGTCTTCGCTTATTGCGGCGCCCCCCCCAGAGGTCAAATGACACATAATTTTTTGCATGTCCTCAGGAAGGTATCTCAAGTTCATACACCAAGCTTGGTGTCAATACATCATAGTGTTGCTGAGATATGCTCTCACTTCTTGTTTGGCAGCTTCGCTGCTGAATTTTAATTGCATGTAATGGCTGAATGGTTTTGCAAATCGAAAAGCCAACAAATAACTTTTGTGATGCGTGGTCTGAGGGTCATCTGTGCCACTTTTGGGGAAGACTGGACAGAATTTGTGGCCTGTGAAAATTTTTAAACTTGAAATGCAGTATGACGGCTGCATCAATTAGGTTGACATGACAAGTTGACATGACTAGGTCTTTGGACCTCCCACAGCAGCACCAGACATGAATCAGTTATTTCAGGCAAACACGTCAACAGTTATTAGCAAAAATACATTTTTGCTTATTGCAACGTCCCCCAGTGGACAAATGACACAGACTTTTTCTGTACATCTGCTGAATGGGGTCATGAGTCCATGTGGTTTTGATACATCAAACTGTCGATGAGTCATGACCTCACTTCCTGTTTGGCAACTTTGCCGTCAAATATGATTGCAATGATAACAAGAAGAAGAAGAAAAGGTAGAAACACAATGGGTGCCTATGCAGTTTCACTGCTTGGCCCCCAAATAGGAGAGGTGACTCTTCCTGTATTAAAGATTGGTATTCACACTCAGCAGTTTCTCTTTTGGAATGAAAAAATCTGAAATCTCCACACTTCACTGTATCAAATCTGTAACAGTGAGTTTAATATAGAAAAGGTTTTGTGTGTAATCCTCTGTTTCTTTAATGTAAGTGAGTGAACTGATTGCATTTATATTCAACATTGTATGAACACATTAACAATTAAAGACCTTTGGTCACCATTTTAAAACACACCATGAATTTTACATTTTAGTTACAAAAATATAAAAATATGTTTTGAAAATGAGTAAGTCATGGGTGATCGACAGTAATGCTTCTTCATGTTCATCATGTCATTGATGTTCATAAAATGTACGGAGATGTTTCGGTTTATTTTGTATCATATTTCATGCTTTATAACAAAGTTTGACATACCCTTTTTGATCATAAGAAATGAGTGTGTTTAAGAAAATCATGTACGGTTTTGATCTAAGAGGTGTGCATGAATCAGAGAGGAGATAATCCAAGATATTAAACATGGACTTTCGCTTATACAAACTTCTATGCTGCTTGTATTTTTGTCTAACCAAATTGGAGGAAACAAAACATCTCTTCTGGACATAAGCTGCAGGGTTTGGAGGTTTTGCTCCAGTTCTACACAATCAAATCTGCTAATTATAGTCCTCTGACATCAGGGAATACCAGAGTAAAGTATGTTGCTTTAAAGCTGAAATTGTGATGAAGCTGAAGTTCTCTCTCTGATATAAGACGAGCACAGATTGTCAGAGTCTGTGTTCAGGAGAGATAGGAAAGGAAGAGTGTTACCTGGCACTGCTTGAGGAGTTAGAAATGACTCTTTACTGTTTTTCAGGATTTTTCTTTGGCCTTAGACCATTTATTAGTGACTCATTGCTTGACTGACATGCTGATGGATTTTAAATACAAGCTTGGCTATGCAGCTATCTTCGACATGGAAGAGTGGAAGCTATGTCACAAATTGAAGGAGACTGGATGGAAGTGCAGTCAAATTTTTCATTCTAATTGTCATCTGAATACTTTGTCAATAAACAGTCAATAGACTTAAAGGAGATGCACCACAGTGGGTAGTTGACCATCAGGAGAAGTGGAAGGCAAACCCAATGTTTTGCATGGTTCATGTATCTTTTTTAGTCTGTCTTTGACCCAAGCCTATTTCAGCTCATTCAACAAGGTGAAACCAATGCTTCAGATGACCATGCTAAGGTCCCAGTTCCTGCTGCTGAGATCCATGTGGTGGCTCCAGTCTCATTCCCAGCAGCTCCAGTGCCAATCCTTCTTCCTATAACAGAATCTGCCGTTCCATTCCCAGCTCTTGTTGCTGCTGAAATTGTGTTGGTGTTGGTTCCTGATGCTTCTGAAGCTCCAGTTCCTGTGTCTGCAGTAGTGCCTGATGCTCCAGTCCCTGGTTCTTTTTCTGCAGAGGCTCCTGCTACTGCTCTTGTTCCAGTCCCAATCACCTCTGAGGTTCCAGTTCTTGTTCCTGCTCCTGTAGCTCCAAGCTCCCCACCAGCTTCTGAGCCTGTTGTTCCACAGGTCACCACACCTGTAGCACAAGCCCATGCCCATCCAAAAATGGTGTCAGCGAACTATAGAATCTGCATCGCAGTTTGTTACAGGATCAAATCCACAGCGATGACAAAGTCTCCAGTGCCAGTTCTTGTCCCTCCTGAGTGGCCTCTGGCTCCAGCTCCTTTGCTGGCCTCTGTTCTCATGCCTGTTCCTCCTGATTTGCCTCCTGAATCCTGTGATCCAGCTGAATCACCTCCTGTCCTAGTACTCGTTCCTCCCAGGTTGCCTCCTGTCTCTTAGGATGTCAGCCTTTACCAAGCCTCAAGTTTCAGTTCCCATTTCTTAAAGGCTGTAGGCCTTTGCAGTTCAGCTGCCTGCTCCACCCCAGCCTCTAGCCTTGTCACCTGCCAGCTGGGCTGCTGCCAGCTTAGCCCAATTTCTTAGTCCTGTCACCTGGATTGATGTCAGCAATACCCCTGGTGTCACCAGTCCCATTGCCTAAGAGTCCAGTCCTCGCAGTTCAGTCACTTTGGTTGTCCCCCAATCTGCCTGTGTCGTCATCTCAAGCATGCCACAGGTCACTGCCTGCTCCACCTAGGCGCCTGGTCTTCCAGTCCAGCCATCTCCATTTATAGGGGTACAGGGATATTTGGACATATAGTCACAAACCAGTTGTTTGTACTGAGATGTGCTTTTCCCGGTTAGCTTCCCTGTTCTCTGTTAGAAAACCTGTTTCCTTTCTGTGCATAGCCTGTTACTTGACTTCCAAGATTGCCTAGCCCTCAGTAGCCTGTGTTTGTGTATCAGACCCTGCTTGTTTTGATTTTGCATTTGTATAACAATTTGAATTAAAGGTTTCCCTGCACTGGAATCATGTCTCTCTCAGTTCATGACAGTATATTATTTATTTCTGATGTTACTGTATATGCATTTTGACTCATCCCTACTTTTGTTATTAAAGGTTTTAGAGTACATAATGGCTTTATGGTTTGTATTTTTCATGTTAATGTCATATCTTTTCTTTAGCAGAAAAGCATATACTTCACAGAGTTGTCAATGAGTGTTGTCTATTTTAATACTGTACTGAAAACAAAATGTATTACAGTTGTATGTAAATCCAGTATAATTCTGATTGAAATCCAGTAATCAGATAAACTTGTATTTAGTACAACACTCAATAGTCTTTTGTGTTTACACTTTTAGGCTATGCTGGAATTGTTTTTAACTGAAAAAGCTGATTACTATTGTATGGCACAGACTCAGGTTGTCACTCAGATCTAAGCTGTAGGATCTTTTGAAATTACAGCAATGATACGCTCTAAATGAGGAATAATTATATGCTTTACAACATTGTTGAATACTCCACTCTGATTGGTTTGCTGAGTATTCTTATTTTTGGAAAATGAATGAACAGCAATCATTATTTCACATTATCGTTTCCCTGTTCACAAAACATGCTCCTGTTTAAGTAACTTATGGCTCTCACGGGACTTGATTTTAGGATAAACAAAATGACAACATTGCAGTACTGTACAGACATCAGTAGAGGGAGTGATTCACCATTCGCACCACCGGGAACTTCCTCTTTTTTGGTGAGAAAACTCAATTTTTAATCTGCAAGAAGGCTGGGCAGTTTTTGTTGAAGACAGTATTCGTAATGTACTCATATGCTGAAAAAAGAAAAGAAATCCAGCATAGATTCATTTGCATTCCTTCTTTATTATAACTCACACATGGGGTTCAGATGATATGATGATTCAAAAAGGTTGTTTTGAGGTCACTCACCAAATAAGACATATCTAGTTCCTGTATGTGTAGTCTTACTGTGTGATCATGCTTTTTATTTTGGGGAGTTTTACCCTCCCTGTAAAGAAACAGACAGATTGCAGTTGGTCCAGAGTGTTTGCAGTAACTCATGGACTGAATGAGTGCAACCCTGTGGTTTACCACAATAATCAAGAGAGGTGCCTCTTCCTGTATTAGGGTTTGATCATCAAGTGCATTCTTCACACTCAACAGTTCTGTTTTAGATACAGTCACTTCAACATCTCACAAGTCTACTCCTCTAAGTAAGTACATTATGATTTTTAATATCTAAAATTTAAAATATGCAATAATCATGGGAAGTGGAGGTACTGTTTGGGTTACTGCTGAGCTGACTGAACTTGACAAGAGACTTGTACTGTACAAAAATAGCTAGACATGTGGGACTTGAATGAGAGAAAATATGGTCATGTGATGGTGATTCAACCTCAATTTCTTTTTTTCTCTGTTTGTCTCTGTCTGTCTTTATCTCTCTTCCTCATCGCTAAAAGTATTTGACGGTTAATGACATTGGTGTTAATCACATGGCTCATTGTTAGTGTTCATCACTAAATAAAGTTCTAGGAAAGCTGATCATATCTTACTGCAGTGTAGCAGAACAATACGTTGTTTTAACATCTATGAACAGCTTCACTGACCCTACATTTATGCTGTTGGGAATATACTAAAGAAGCATGAATATTAAGTTCATGTGTTTGCCTTGAAAGGCAAGAAAAAAGAATTGCAACTCCCTGAACTTTGAAAGTCACTCTGTGTTGATCTATAATATCTATTTTCATATGTAAAATACCTCTCATCCCTTTACAGACTTGAAATTACAATGTGCCTGGAAGCTGCTGCAATAGTATATGTCATAATGCTGTGGTCTGTTCCAAGTATGAACCCTTTTATGTTCCAATTGCTTCTTTATTAGTGGTATGTAAAATCATGGTGTTTGTCCTCTTCCTCATTGTGTCCTATCTGCATGGATCTTAAACAACTGAAGACGACTCTGTGGAAACTAATTATGGCATGACTACATTGTAGTGCACCATATTTCAGAGCTATAAAACTGACATGAAATCTAAGTCTTTTCATTGTAATATTAATAATTACAATATAATGTTAATAATTGCAGAAGCTAATATTAAATATTGGCTGTCACTAAAGCAGGCCTAAATGCATCAGGAGTAATCTGAGAGGTGAAATAAAGGGTTTGAATTGTGTAATGTTTCATATGTGAATCTTACAGATGTTGTGAGTCAGAATGGCTGGGGTGTAATTTACACCAGTCAGAGCATCTGTGCCTTAAAGGACTCATCAGTGGACATATCCTGCTCTTACACACATCCCAGTGGTCACACAGTCACTAAGACTTTCTGGTTCAATGAAATGACAAGAGGGAAAGAGCCCGATGACCTAATTCAAAAACTGGAATATCAGGGACGTGTGAAATATGACAGTAAAAAGAATCATCACACACTGACAATAACAAATCTAAAGGAGAGTGACTCTGGAGACTATTATTTCAGATTTCTCACTAAAGAAGGAGAGAGATATTATGGCAAACCCCCAGTCTCTCTCACTATCACAGGTAATAAATGACATATTAATTTCAGTCTTATTTACTGAAACAATTTCACTGGGATTGGTTCTGGGGAATTGACTCTGGACATCTATATGTGACTCAGACCTGCATGTGACAGTGAGTCCTGACACAGTGAGAGAGGGACAGAGAGTAACACTGACCTGTAACACCACCTGTACTCTGAGTAACAACCCTACATACATCTGGTATAAGAGGAATGGAGCTGAAACCTCACTGATGGGATCAGAACAGAATTACAGCATCACTAACATCACCTCTGAGGACAGTGGACAGTATTACTGTAGAGCTGAGAACAGCAACTCTACTGAAATACACCTGAATGTAAAATGTGAGTACATCAGAATATTAATTTATCCACAGAGAGTATAAATGGTAACATGTAATTTAGAAACACAGGGCATAGAGCATAGGACAAAGATGTAGTTTAAACAAAATCTAAAATCAACATTTACCATGCATTTATAGATTCCCCAAAGAACATGAGAGTGTCAGTCAGTCCCTCTGGTGAAATAGTGGAGGGCAGTTCAGTGACTCTCACCTGCAGCAGTGATTCCAACCCACCAGTTCACACATACACCTGGTATAAGATCAGAGATGACGTAATCTCTCAGGTCGGCAATGAGAAAAACCTAAACTTCACTTTGACACATGAGTCCAGTGGACATTACTACTGTGAGGCACAGAATCAGATTGGAGTTGAGAAGTCGACTCTGGTTTCAGTTGCAATGTCGGGTAAGGTTTGGTTAAGACAAATAAAGTTGGGGAGTAAACCGACAGAGAAATTTCAGTCCAGGTCAATATGAAATGACTTTTTTTCAAAAGATTTTCAATTAAGCACTGATAGGAATAATTATAGGGCTGAATTATTTCAGTGATAATACATGTAACTGTCAAAGTTTAAAGTTATTCTCTCTCTCTCTCTCTCTCTGTGATCAGTGAAGTGCAGAACTGTTGTGTATGCTGCCATTGGAGTCCCAGTTACTGCTGTTCTTTCAGTATTTATCATTGGTTTTCTATGGAAGAGGTGAACATTTCATTTCATTGTGTTCCCATTTACATGCATTCTCTTTCACCAAATTTCTTTTTCACTCATCTGTACAATTACAGCAGACTCCCATGAAAGATGAATACAGTGTAATAAATTGTTCTGTTGCATAATTATTTATTTATGTTTTAATTTATCTTCACAACAGGAAGATGTCCAATTCACCTGAATACACAGGAAGTCCAGAGAATCAGAGTCAGGTAAGCAGATTAGAAAATGTGTCGCATGGCTTTTGAACATGTAGCAGGACTTTGTACCTCTCTCCCTCTCTCTCTCTCTCTCTCTCAGGATGACTCTGGTTCAGTGTATGATAATGCTTCAGCTGTGGCCATGACCTCTGACCTCACACAGAGAGTGAACACTGATGATCAGGGTGATGTTCACTATGACAGTGTTCAGTTCAGTTGCTGTAAGAGAGAGGAAGTGTGTCTGTACTCCACAGCTCAATATTCACAGCCTGACAAACAGCAAGAGGATGTGCAGTATGCTACTGTGAAGATCAGCAGGGCCAGTGCTGCCCCCCAGTGAGTAAATCATGTCACTACAATATATTGCCACCTCTGTTTGTACATTGTCATCATAGGTCTGTGCTCATCACGGCACAGAAGCTCTTCTGTGATTGCTATTAATCTACAGTATGTTCTCCAGGTATTGATTCAGTGTTATTAGCTGTTACATTGCTGTATTCAATTAAAAAAAGTATCGACATATTGTATTTGACCTGCAACTACTTGGTGAAACATTAATTTTTTCCCTGTGGCGGCAGAGTCATCTGAGGATCCATCTGTGATCTACAGTCAGATCAACAAACACAAACCCTGAATATGATCAGCCAATCAGCACTCACTATCACCTCAGGCAGTTCATGGTAACACTGGACAATGGTTTAGTGAACCTGACCTGGAACCTCAGGATTCTCCCTGATACAAAGTTAAAGAATTAAATGCCTTCTGATATTAAAATGAATATAAGTATTATTATGTCTTTTGAATGTACATAGTTTTTAGCTAAAAGGCACTTAAAAATCCACTATGTCCTCCAATGAATTTTAAACAAGTTTAGAATAGATAGATAGATAGATAGATAGATAGATAGATAGATAGATAGATAGATAGATAGATAGATAGATAGATAGATAGATAGATAGATAGATAGATAAGTAAAGGAATAAATATGAAGATAAATCTAGAAGTTATATTTTATTGTTTTGGGGTTTTTTTTTCGTCAAAGCACAAATCTATTATGGGGAACAGGAGAGTCACTAGTTCAGTCCCTGGGACCAGCAGGAAAAATGTGGGGGGGGAGTGGGTGAACAGCACTTTCCCTTCCCACAACATCCACGGCTGAAGTGCTCTTGGGCAAAGCACTTAACCCCCAACTACCACCCCCTGTTCCTGGTGTGTGTGTGCTCACTATTGGTGTGTACAGGATGGGTTAAATGCAGAAGTTAAATTCACTTCTCACTGCTCAAAAGTGTGTGTGTGGAATTACAGAGATTCTGAATTCTAAATTCTAAGACATTAAGTCAAGAACGTAACATCACTACAGCAGTGCCCTTTGAACTGTTTGGTAATGGCGTGTTAGTTATGCAGTAAAGTTATTGTTAAAATATTCATCGTATTAACCATCATATGTAAATGCAGATCTTTGTACTTTGAATGGTCTTGTAAACCAGCAAAATAAATTCCATACTTTTTTAAATTTGCGCTGTTTAAGATTCTTCACAGTATGAACAGGTGGCATCTCAGTTCCACAACCAAATGATCAAATCCAAACCCTGAGTTTTAACATGCAATCATATCTCATTATGATCTCAGGTAGTTTATCTTTTGTAGGTTCATAATGATCACACACTCGATAGAACAGGACTATCAGCATAATGTCAGTATCTCTGATGTTTTCCTGTTAAAGCCCTCATGAATAATAATAATGTGTCTGCGTACATATGGACAGATGATGTGTTTTTGTACTTCATCAAGTTGGCTTCATATTTATTTGTGATATAATTCTTGGTCATTAATCTGTAATACTGAATTCTCTTTATTGTGTTCAACATAGCAAATGGTCTCATTTATGCAAAAAAAGTGTTCAAAACATGCATTATCATGTTCTATGAGGCTACTTTATCAAATAAAATTGTGAAATCCATTTAACTGTTTTAACACAGATAAAAAAAATGTAAAAAAACAAAACAAACAACTGATTACTGTCTAAACCTTTAAGCCTATGATCCCCTGATCAGAAAGATCTTTTAACATTTCATCATATTTTACCTTCTGTCTAAGAGTTTAAACAACTGGAGACTGTAACAAATATAACAATGATACGGGGTGCAAAAGCTGGACAGACTCTAATCCAAGACATCAGCACGAGGCAAGTCACAGGAACAGGTACAGTTGGGTGTACTCAATAAATAAACTAAATAAAATAACTGCGTCTTAGCCCTCACTTAGCCCTCTTGAAATAGTCTATAGACCATCACTGTTTGGTCTCTAATGATAGAAACACATTTTCAGAGAGTAGGGATGTTAGAAATGTATCACTGTAGCACCACCTTCTGGACAAACACCCTGTATGATGACAAGGTGTATTACAATCATGCCTAGACAGTTTCACATTGTCAGACTTGCCTGTAAATATAAGACATAAGTTATATGAATGCAACATAAACTGATATATCATTATCATTGTGTGTGTGTGTGTGTGTGTGTATGTGTGTGTGTGTGTCTGTGTGTGTCTGTGTGTGTGTGTCATGTTTTTATTATATTCTAAATCAAACATTTGGATAACTTTCACTGTCATATCCGTAGTTCATAAAACATGAAAATGTGTATCTGTGTGAGCACACAATAACATGCCTTGGTACGTGTATTTATGCTGTTTCTACTAGACGTCTGGAACACAATAAGAACTTCAAGTTATAGCAGAAACACGGCTGACTGTACAGGAGTGACTTTTTAGTTGGGCGCCAGACGCCCTCCGGGAGAGTCACAGGGAAAGAGAGAGAGAAAGAAGAAAGAAATAGAGAATAGAAAGTAAAAATATAAGATTAAAATATATAAAAATATAAGATAACAAATATAAGATAATAGGCAAGACTAAGGTTGGCCACTTCTACCACTGGTAACTATACTCTGTCTAGCAGGGCCTAGTTTCATATATGGCCTGTTGCGGCTAGCTCAAATTTCAGGGCAATAACAACAGGGAATGCAGTAAATTAAGACAGTATTCACAAAATAAAAGAAAACAGATTAATTTAAATTATCAACACACATGTCAAATAATCAGCTGTATTT
This sequence comes from Chanos chanos, assembly GCF_902362185.1. Classification (NCBI taxonomy): domain Eukaryota; kingdom Metazoa; phylum Chordata; class Actinopteri; order Gonorynchiformes; family Chanidae; genus Chanos; species Chanos chanos. The sequence goes on from NC_044502.1 coordinate 14,409,087, forward strand.
TTAGGGCTTTAGGTGTCCAAAATAAGAAGAGTCATTGGTTTTTGCCTTGTGGAAATAAGTTAAAAAATAAGTGGATGTACAAGAAAGAGAAATAAAAAGAAAAGAAAAACTGTAGTAACAAACAAAATCAAGACAAAAAACAAAAGAAAAGAAAGAAGCGATCTCCCTAAATTCCGTCACTCATTAAAAGCCGGTCTATTCCATGAACATATCCACTGTATCCAACAGATAACGACAGCAATGTACGAAATAGTTGCCAACCACGTGTGTGTGTGTGTGTGTGTGTGTGTGTGAGACAGTGAGAAAAGGAAAGAAATAGAGTGCTTTTCTAAATGGACTTCTCATGCAGAACGGGATTGCCATCCAACAGTCACTGCAGCAGGACATGCTCAAGAGAATCCATGAGGGGAAAATGTAAAAGGGTAAAATGACGGAAATGCTGTTTTTTGGCCAGGATTGAATACTGACATTGACAGAATGGTTTCAACATGTGAGATGTGCCTGAAGCATCAGAGCAGACAGACAAAGGAACCCATGATCCACTAGCGGAGTGCACCTGAAACCCAGCTGTAATTTAGTCAGCTTGTGTGTGTTGATTGTTTTTGCCAGTAAATAGTTGCTGTCACTTTAACACTAGTATACGACAATAGCAACCGCTTTCAGGTAGGGTTAGGAAGCTATCATACAAACGCACTGGCGGGAGAACACGCGGGTTCAGAGGGGCTGTGCGAAGGCAGAGAGCACATCGGTGGAGTTGTGTGGTCCTCGCCTGAGCTTCGTTATCACCTAAACTGTACGATATTCTCTCGCTAGACGGACTGCCTGTCTTCAGTAGTCCTGGACTCTTCGACACGCTGAGGAGAGGAGCGGTTGGAATTGTACTGGTCACCCACCGGGACAACTTGAGTATACACAATTTTTTTCCCCACATAGAGCTCTATGCAATATATTTTTTGGGCACCCCTTTTTTTTTTTTGGTTGCTTCGTTTTGTTTCCTTTTCTTCTCAAATTTCTATGTTTGAACTGAAGTGCGGTGATAAGGACACCCAGATTTGGCAAAGGAACCATTTCTTCAGATGAGAGACCTTTATGAAACAAATGTGGTAGAATGGACTAAGCAAAGGATTTGTCAGTTGAGTTTGTGTTTAACTGAAGTGTTCAAAGTATCATATAGGAGGTGAATTCAAATGTAAGAACCTGTTTGTTTATTTTGGACAAAAGTAGTGTAATATATTATGGACAGACTGTGTTTTATGGGTTGAACAAATCTTTATTGTGATGTATAATTTACTTTATATTCTATGAGAAGGATACGTTCCAGTCCAATAGTTTTATTGGATTCAGGTAGTAAACAGCTATCAAACCCTGAATAAATTCTTCATTTAAGTAAGTCAATCCAGTTTGCTCATTTTTACCAAATACTGTGATTGGGTTACACACCCACTACCGAGCCCCACAGCTAGCAAAATTAAATTCTGTCAGCAGCACTGGCAGCTTATACTATGATCACTTTTAAAGATATCTTCAACAAACATGTTAACCACAGTTTATGGTGCATTTTAATCAATAGTCCCCTCTAAAACACACACACACACATGGCTGGCTGCCTGCAGAGGGAGAAATACACCCCACTATGCTCTACCTGTAAACAATGAAAGCTCAGGTTCCACAAGATTCTAGAGCAGGGGAGGGCAAATCCGGTCCTGGAGGGCTGGTGTCCTGCCAGTTTTTGTTTTCACCTCTTAGTTATCTGTTGATTTACACCTTGAAAACAGGTGTGCATGCTCTTCATCACAGATTGTATTTAGTTAGTTGACAAGAGAAACAGCAGGACCATAGCCCCTCCAGGACCGGATTTGCCCACCCCGTTCTAAAGTGCAACCATGTAAACGGCAAAAGCATTCTTCAAGCACCAATAAGAATGGGACTGATGCGTCACATAATTTGAAATGTCACAGCTCATAGATCAAATACTGAAGGAATGAAACGGGCAAGTAAGATAGCAGGGGTGTATAAAGTAAAAGTAGAAGTAATTTTGCCAAAAAGTACTAAGTAGAGTTAAAGTATCACTCACTCATTTACAATTTATAAAAACGGTTGTCAGTTTAACCCTACTTGGAGTACTTTTTTTTAGCAAGAGTACTTCTGCTTTTATTTTATACACCCCTGTAAGATAGCATATAGATCATGGATCAAAGAATAGTGGGGCCACTGACCAAATATTTCCACAAACTTTCCACTGTCCAGGTTTTAGCCTTTCTTATAGCCAATGACATGGATTGAGTGTTCCCAAATCTGGCAACCCTTTACAAAATACAGTATCTCTCACAGTTCCTGTGAATAGCGCACAGGCAAAACGTTTCTTCAGTCGCCTTAAACTGGTAAAAACTTACTTACATGCCACGATGAGCGAGGAGTGCCTCTCACAACTTGTCACGTTTTATCGAAAGAGAGTTAGCTACAGACATTGATTTGGATAAGACGGTCAACAAGTTTGCAGGAATGAAATGTCGCAAGGTAAATTTGACATTTGACATTTGAATTTGATGTTGCTAAAATTAATATGGTGAAAATGAAATCTGTATGTCTTTTTTCCCTTTTCTTTACCTTGATCCCATGTCCACAGTTCAGTGATTTGTGCTTGGCACATGATGATTATGGCTATGGCCTGTGCATGCGGTAGCATATGTGTTTGTTATGTTTGCAGTAAATGAAAAAAAAAAACACACACACACACACACACATGTTCTAACAGACATAACAAGCTAATAAAAATGTTGATTTCATGTAATTCACTGACTTTGAATTAGTGGATCATTGATTTCATTTCCCACCAAACAAACTGTTTAGCCTAAACTACAACTTAATAAGGATAGGTGTGGTCTGGAAATAGTGTACCGCAGTGTGCAAACATGTTCTCCTTGGAAATCTACAGTATTGACAATCAAGGACAGAAAGTTGTGTGCGTAAAAAGAACACCCACCATTCAACTGATTCTGATCATTCACATCCATGGGCAGGAAAGGCAAGCTCCGCCCCTGCCATGTTCATTACTGACAGACCTGCAGAGACATGGCAGAAAGTTACCACTGATTTATTTCACCTGAATGGAAGGGATTACCTGATAGTGACTGATTATCTGTCCAATCATCCTGAAATAGCATTGTTTTCCAATACGTCTTCTACCTGTGTGGCCATCTTCACAAGTCATGAGATTCCACAAACTGTCTACAGTGACAATGGTTCCTGCTTTAACTGTGGAACCCAATAATGGGTCAAACTAAACTCACACATGCAGTTAATGTAGTTTTCATGCTTAATGAACATGAAATCCAGATGGTCAAGATGGCCAGTTATACAAATGCCTTTAGAGAGCAGTTTTATTAAATAGAGCAAAAATCTGTTGACAATATAATATCTTTATTACAAAAAAACAAACAAAAAAACCCCAAAAACAAAACAGGAGGATAGACAGACCAGGCAGCATACTAGGACATAGAATGGGAGTGATGAGTAAGGAGGAGAGATGAAGAGAGAGAGAGTAACCAACTTTCCACACCACAGCACACGATCAAACACTATACCTTGTGACTCACTTCAAACCACTGCACTCGGATCAGTGCTCAAAAGAGTAACACGCGTGCCCCAACTGCACCCTGTGATGCCTGGAGGAAAAGGAATAAGAGGGGATAGACTCTAACGGAGGTTAACAGGCATTAGTCAATATCAGTCATGAACATGAACAGAGTGAACATCTACGCACAATACCTTCTAATACCTGCACAATTAGCTTTAATTTATTTAAAACCTAAAGTAGACAACAATCTGCGCTACGACCCAGACGGTGAAGCGATGACCATGTGAGGCTATCCATCACACCAACAACAAACTCAGCCGAGAATCGTCAGACCATGAACACTCAACAATCACATTAGTAACTCGGGTCGCTGCTTGCCTCCCACTACAGCATTCCTAACTCAGAGCCCTAGTCCCAAACAAAAACCACAGCATTTACGTGAAAACCAGAAGTGGGTGCTTCTCAAACCTTTTTTTATAGAATTGGCCCAATTAGTCTAAATTGGAAGTGTCACATCGCATTTTCCACTTGGTCCTAGTGGCTCCCGGTTGCAACTGTGCGGCATTCGAGAAGTATGCAGAACTCTGTCTTTCAGCGTGAAACTTCATGTGCAGTGTATGCTCAGTCAAAAAGCAAAGCCGAGAAAGGAGTTCATATTTCCAAACAGCTGCTTAAGAAAGTGACAGACAGTAAATCAAATCCTTATTTAGCTCTGTTAAGTTACCAAGCTTCACTTCTGGAACATGAGCTATCTCCTGCTGAACTTTTAACAGGTCACAAATTACACATGCTTTCTTACCATGGACAGCTGAAGCAAAACGGGGATCTGAAAGAAAAACAAAGGCACTGGAAAAGAGACAAAAAGCAAATTATGGCAGAACAACAAGAAGTTTGGAACCACTTTCAATGCAAGACATTGTGGGGACTGGAGATTCAAACACCTGGAAGAGGAAAGACACTGTACTGGAGGAAGTAGGCCTAAGATCTTACACTGCCAGAGATTGGAGGAATCGTCAGGGTTCTCTGAAAATGAGAGAGACTCTGCAGGAGCAGACTAATGGAGGAGATACAGTCTGTGATTCATCATATGACCCAGTTTACAATGTAACATCAGAACCAGCACCACTGCAAGACAATGCTGGTCCAGCTGAAAAAACATACTTACCTGTGTTAAGAAGATCCACACATACTGTCAAACCATAAGATGGGCTCAATCTGTAAAAGAAAAGAGGAAAAAACGTGAATCAGGAAACTGACACTGTCTTTCTGAAATGGAATTTGAGAGGAGCAGTTGGACTGACATTTAACATTTAAAGAAAGAGAGAGAAATGCACTTATGTTTGTTTCTTTTAGGAGAGATATGATTATGCAATTTATTTCAGTTGAATCATATGCAAGGGTTTGTTTTTACACAGTTTAATTTTATATAGAATAACTTGTTCTCATGCCTCAAAGGAGACGTGAGATAGTGATATAGTTATCCAGTTATGAAGTAACGTAACCTACCCAGCAGGAGGCAGTGGTCTGTAATTACAGTACCTAAGTGATGTATTTAGGGCGGCACGGTGACGCAGACGGTGGAGCAGGGTTCTTCCCGTGTCTGTGTGCGTTTCCTCCGGGAGCTCCAGTTTCCTCTCACACAGTTTAAGACATACAGGTCAAGTGAATTGGAGACACCAAATTGCCCCTAGGTATGAACGTGTGTGTGAGTGTGTTCGTCTGTGTGTCTGCCCTGCGATGGACTGGCGACCAAGATGTTATTTCGCCTTTCGCCCGATGAACGCTGTGGTAGGCTCCAGCAACCCCCCACGACCGTAATTAGGATAAGCGGCTTTGAAAATGAGTGAGTGAGTGAGGGGCGCATTGAGTGGCTACTTTACGACACATGAACAGCAGCAGAGATTGAAATGTGAGGAGGAGTAACCTCGTGTCTCGAACCTGTAATAAAAACAGTGGTTAATTAAAACAGTTCGTTCAACTAATGTTCATGAACATCACAGTGACCGACGCACATGGAGTGTGTCGGAAATCTGGAGTTCTCTGATATGATCATCTGTTTTGTATGCGCCTATACACGGAGTAAGTTTCGTGTTGTTTTACACACTAGTGGAATAATTATCAGAGGAATGCTTCGTGTGTTCATTGAAATGGTTTTGAATAGGGGGGAAAGATTAATTGATTTAAAATCGAAATCGCGATTTGAAACAATACGATTAGCAAATCGCAAAGGCTGTGATTTAGGATATAAGTTGTGGAGCGCGTCTGACCTAAAGTTCAATGCTGCAGAAAGTTCCATTGAACTAAATGGGCCGTCTCAACTTTCGGAGGTCCGATATTTCTTGATAATGACAGCTGAAAAAAAAATCAATGACTGCCGCCACTGGCAACGGGTTTTGTGCTTCTGATTCACATCTTTGTCATTCCGCAAGTAGTCCTTACACTTATCGTAACGGAAACAAACAGCCTATTATATATCTGCAACAAGGTGAGGAGTCTGCAGGTAGCCTAACATGTTGCTATGCAACACTTGCAACTTTAAAAGTTCTGTTTGCTAGAAGGACTAGCCTATTTTTCTCAGCCGAAGCCACGAAACGGTAATAAAATGAAACATTATGTGAAGTTTCTTTTATCGTTTTGGCAAGTAACCGTATAATAAGCGGCGTCCGGTTCCTCCTGTCAGGATTTATTTTTCGATAATGACCGGCGGACTATAAATTATCCCTTGCATGTTGGATTGTTCTATGTTCTATGTGTTGAGTTTTCAATTCTGTTCTACATATCAATAAAGGATCACGCAGAAGATATATTTGAACGCAGTCGAGTTTATTCTCTCTCTCTCTCTCTTACCTACATGCCGCACTGAACAATAATCAGTAGCCGTTTCACTTTTATAGTCGACGTCACAAATAGAACGTATTACACATAATACACGGGCATAACGAAAAGCATGGTCGTAAACCATTTAATAGTGGGACCAAATAATTTTAACAAATTATACCTTACAATCTAACAGACAATATACCCAATATTATAACTGATGAGAGCGCATAACTTAACACTATGCCAATTAAAAAATGTATTAATGTTGGAAGCAATTCCATATATAAGGACCACGCCTCCTCCCTCGCCGGTTTCAGCAATTCCGCGCTCAGCGACGCTGGTTTACTAATCACCGGTCTGAACAGCCTCCTTCTGCACACCTGCCCTCACTTTAGTTCGCGCTGATGCCTTTCACTATTTAAACCCCTCCGCTGGATCAGTCAGTATGAAGTCTACACCTCCCATGTGTTTTCTGAGCTGTGTACTGAGTATATTTTGTTCCTCCTGTTGTTTGGCTGTTGTTATCCTGTTTTTGTCAATCTGTCTTTAGACCCCTGTTAACCTTGTTTTTGTTCGGCCTGCTGTCTTAATACTTTCTACACCTGTCATTAAAACAACTGTGCACCGCACTTGTGTCCAGTAAAGCGTTTCTTCCTGACACGTACCTTTAAGTTATTATCTCTGCTTTAGAATAAAGAACAGTTAATATTTTGATGGTATCTAACGTGGAAATGCTCCATCACATGTTTTAAATCTATTACACAGTGAATATTGAACTGAAGCTTGACTTTAAAAATTATATCGCAAATCAAATTGAAATTGCAATATCTGTCAGAAAAATCGCAATTAGATATTTTCCCCAAATAGTTTTGAACTTGAAACAATATTGTAATTAGGCCTCTGACTACTGTTATGTACACACAGTGTTAGGGCTCACGCACTCCCTCAGTACAGTGGCGACGGTAATACAGTCAGAACAGACGTCAAATAACTGAACATTAAGATGATTTTTAACCAAGATGCTTTTTATTGGTAGAAACCTTCCACTATGGAAGCCCACTTAAAAAAAGTCAAGTCATACAGTATGTCACAATAATGAGAACGTATCTCATAATCATGACTTAGTATGTCATATACAAAGTCCTAATTATGTGATACGTCCAATAAGTCCTAATTATGAGATATTAAGTCATTATGAGATACTAACCCAAAATTATGAGATATGTTCTGATCATCATGACATTATATGTGACTTTATGTGACTTTAAGCTGTTATCTTCTTGTTAATCAAGCTTGTTGTCCATTTCACTAATGCTAGTTTTTAGGTTTAGTTTGCCAGTGAGATAGCAAGTGAGGCTGTTTTCTTTCTTTAATTTGTGTGAAATGTGTAATTCTGTTAATTTTAGGTTTTTTTTAAATGATTAGTCTGCATAGCTGTTTTCCAGTTGATCTGAAATTTTCATTGGTGTCTCGAGTTTACAATGTACGGATAGTTTAATAATCGACTGCAGTTTCTGTCTGTCATACGCGCATACACACACAAAATTTTAAAAAAGCAAAAAAAAAAAACCACACTGTGTGTTTGAGAGGTTTAAGCGAATTATGTTCACTTTACACTATTGTATCACCTCTATCATTCAAACTTTATCAGTGCAATTTTTCCTGTCACTCTGTATTCTCTGTATTTACTTCATTATTGTGGTCATTAACTGTCTAACAGATTTTACCTGTACACCCAATCAAGCCGTTATTATATAAGTAGAACATATGAAAATTCATAGATAAATACAAAATAATTCTGTTCAAATAAATAGATGTACCAGTGCTCTGATACACTGGCACTTGGACAGTCAGACAGGGACACAGACACAGTGACCAAGAGAGGGAGCTCCAATACACATACTGTTTGGTGTCCAGGACCGGACAACAGAGGAGGGTGACAAACATTAGAACATAACTAATATATAAATACATACGACTATGGTCAAATAAATATAACAAGGGAGATTTATATAGAATTTTTTAGAATTATTTAACAATTAATCATAACAAATAGGAAACACAGGGTGATGTTTGGTCCCCTCTGGCAATTAGGAATGGTGGTTTCCTCCACCTTCCCACAAGAGCCTGCTAAATAGTCTGTGTTTCCACATGGCGGACCAGTCTGGAAAGATAACAGTGGAAGAAATAAATTACAGAAGCTATCAATAACTAAGTTTTTGCACATAACTTAGCAACTAAACGTAAATAAAATGTTGTGGAAGACAAATGATGGATTGTGCTATCATATTTTGTAACTTTATATGTAAGTTGATAAATGGGGTAACAATAAGACTGATGCAGTGGCCTATATGTGCAGCTGTCCCAGACATGACATATTCCATAAGGCTACATGTTGTGGACAGGCACAGTTATGACAAAGTATTGCTAACATTATAATACAACTCACAGACATTCCAGACATGTTACATTACATTTATTTAGCTGACGCTTTTATCCAAAGTGACTTACAAGTGGGGAAACAATTCTAGCTCAAGTGTAGTGAGAGACCTATGAGTAAGCACTAAGTATTACATCTGTTTAAAAGTGCAAGCAAAGAAGTGCGAGTTTTCTTTCAAGACAGAGGCAGGAGAGTAGGTCGAGAAGAACACAGTAGGTGCAAATAAGGCATGTTAGGGTGTTAGAGGTCTTAGGTGTTAGGAGAGGAGGTGCTCTCAGATAAGGTGAGTCTTCAAGAGGTTCTTGACAATAGAGGGGGATGCTTCTGCTCTGATGGCAGTTGGTAGCTTTTTCCACAAACAGGGAACCATAAACACAAACAGTCCGAACTGAGATTGCCTTGTGTGCAGGGATTGCAATGCCATTAGTGTTCCTTGGAGGACCACAGTGAGCGAGAAGGAGCATAAGCCTGTATTAGCGATTTTAGGTAGATAGGTGCAGACCCAGAAGCCACTCTGTAAGCAAGTTTTAGTGACTTGAATTTGATTCGGCCGGCCATGGGTAGCCAGTGGAGGTCAATGAGTAGCGGTGTGACGTGCCCTTTTGATTGAAAACCAGAAGCGCCACTGCCTGGATCATCTGCAGGGGTTTCACTGTAAATGCTGGGAGACCTGTTAGGAGGGCATTACAGTAGTTGAGCTGAGAGATAAACATGGCCTGTACCAAGAGTTGGGTGGCAAACTGAGTCAGGTAAGGCCTGATTTTCCTTCTGTTGTAAAGAGCAAAGCAGCACGACCGGGAGATTGATGTAACATAGTCGGTGAAGGATAGCTGGTTATCAGTCATGACTCCCAGGTTTCTCGCTACCTTGGCTGGGGTTAGGGATGAAGGGGCGATTTTTATGTTGATATTGTGGTGGATAGATTGATTGGCTGGGATGACCAAGAGGTCAGTATCAGAGAGGTTTAGTTGAAGGTGGACTCCTTCATCTATGCAGATATGTCTGAGGGACAAGCCGAGATCCAAGCTGAGACCATGGGGTCATCTGGCAGGAATGACGGGTATAGTTGGATATCATTTGCGTGGCAGTGATATGAGAAGCCATGCAAGCAGATAACCGGACCCAGGGAGGTGGTGTATATTGCAAAGAGAAGGGATCCCAGCACCGAACCTTGGGGCAAAATTTTCATTGCCTGAACCTCAACATACCATGTCTTATTGGTGAAGTTTGGAAGAGCTTCTTGGTTGTCTAAAGTATCCAGCAATGTATTGTTATTCTTGTGGCTACCGACTTGGTATACATCAAGATCACTGACTCCAGTCCTTTCAAAATCTGCATAAGCAATGTCTTTGAGCAAAGCTCTAAGCTGGAGTAGAAAAGTTAAAATCTTCTTCTTTTTCTTCTTCTTCTTCTTTTGGCTGCTCCCGTTGGGATTGCCACTGCGAATCATCCATTTCCATCTCTTCCTGTCCTCAGCATCTTTCTGTGTCACGCCAACCACCTGCATGTCCTCTTTCACTTCATCCACAAACCTCGTCTTTGGCCTTTCTCTTCTCCTTTTGCCTGGCAGCTCCATCATCAGCATCCTTTTCTCAATGTACTCAGCATCTTTCCGCCACACATGACCAAACCACCTCAGTCTCACCTCTCTTACTTTGTCTCCAAACCGTCCAAAATGGGCTGTCCCTCTAATGTACTCATTTCTGATCCTGTCATCCTCATCACTCCCAGTGCAAATCTTAACATCTTCAACTCTGCCACCTCCAGCTCCACCTCCTGTCTTTTCGTCAGTGTCACTGTCTCCAAGTCATACAGTATAGTTAGTCTCACTACCATCTTGTAAACCTTCCCTTTCAGTCTTACTGGTACCCTTCTGTCGCAAATCACTCCTGACATTCTTCTCCATTCACTCCACCCTGCCTGTACTCTCTTCTTCACCTCACTTCTACACTCCCTGTTACTTTGCACCATTGACCCCAAGTACACAACTCATCCACCTTCACCACTTCTGCTCCTTGCATTTTCACCATTCCACACTCCTCCTTCTCATTTACACACATATGCTCCTTCTTGCTTCTAATGACTTTCATTCCTCTTCTCTCCAGTACATACCTCCACCTCTCCAGGCTCTCCTCAGCCCGCTCCCTATTCTCACTACACATCACAATGTCATCTGTGAACATCATAGTCCACAGAGACTCCTGCCTGACCTTGTCCATCAACCTGTCCATCACCACTGCAAACAAGAGAGGGCTCAGAGCCGATCCTTGGTGTAATCCCACCTCCACCTTGAACCGATCCGTCACTCCTACTGCACACTTCGCCACTGTCACACTATCCTCATACATGTACTGTACTTCTCTTACATACTTCTCTGCTACTCCTCATACAAAACCACACCTCCTCTCTCGACTCCTTATCATATGCGCTCTCTAAATCCACAAAGACACAATGCAACTCCTTCTGACCTTCTCTGTATTTCTCCATCAACATTCTCAAAGCAAACATTGCATCCGTAGTGCCCTTTCCTGGTATGAAACCATACTGCTGTTCGCTGATCATCACCTGTCTTCTTAAACTAGCTTCCACCACTCTTTCCCATATCTTCATGCTGTGGCTGGTCAACTTTATGCCCCTGTAGTTGCTACAGCTCTGCACATCGCCCTTGTTCTTGAAAATCAGTACCAGTACACTTTTTCTCCACTCCTCAAGCATCCTTTACCTGTCCAAGATTGTGTTAAACAATTTAGTTAACAACTCCACCGCCATCTCTCCTAAACATCTCCATGCCTCCACAGGTACGTCATCCAGGCCAACTGCCTTTCCACTCTTCATCTTTTTCATAGCTGTCCTTACCTCATCTTTGCTAATCCACTGCACTTCCTGATTTGCTATCACTCTGCCATTGAACCTTACCTCTCTCTCCTTTTCTTCATTCATCAGCTCCTCAAAGCACTCCTTTCTTCTTCTCAGCAAACTCTCCTCACTTGTAAGTACATTTCCATCTCTATCTTTCATTGCCCCAAACCTGCTGCACATCCTTCCTAGCTCGGTCCCTCTGTTTGGCCAATTGGTACAAATCCTTCTCTCCTTCCTTAGTGTCAAGCCTCTCATACAACTCGCAATATGCTTTTTCCTTAGCCTTCGCCTGAACCAGTGATATTTTCTAGTAAGCTTACCCAAACCTGCCCAACTCGTGGGTCAACCTGTGGTACCGGCGGGTTACGGGTTGACCCGCACATCACTACTGGATACTGTAAAGTTTCCTTTCTATTATGGTCTGAGGACAGCTCTTATTTTAAGGGGGGCGGGGGGGTGTAATGATCGGCTTATGATGACGTCATATTGTGGGGCCAAGGGGGTTGTCGCCCCCTGTTTCTCTCCCTGCTACCTGCACATCACGGGTTGACATGCTGTCTCACGGATATGTGATAATTCGTGATGTTCTGATGGTTTACCCTTTTCTAGTGACGACCCTCTTAACCATGCATGAGCCAATGGCCAACAGTGTAATAAATGAAGAACAGCACTGTTCCTTTGTGTCGGGCTGAATTATATCAACATTCCTGAGAAGCTCGTGAGGATCAATAGCCAGATCCTTACAATATACAATACAAAACTAGTTTGCAGAAATCATTCCGCTAAGAATGTGCCTGTTCTTTATATGCTTTCCCCTGAATGTTTATTGGGTTTTTATGGTCATAAAATGTTGCAATCACAAGTGATTAATTATTAATGATCATTTGGTATTCCTCTCACTCAATGATAGGCTGATAAAACAATGCTGTCATACAGTTACATGATGGACTATTGTAAAACAACAAATCAATTCATTGGTTAATGACAACCAAAGAAGAATGGCTCACTATTGCTAAAGAATATACAGAGTTTCAAGCAGATATATAACAATAGCCACATCCTGCAACTGTCAGGCTACTGATAAATGTGAAGTCATAAGAAGTTTTTGGCTAAAGTTGGGCTCAGTCACACATTAGTTATCTGCTTAATGCCATTTGGAACATGATAAGATATAACTGGTGCCACAGATAAAGTCAGTATATTCTAATATAGAGCTCTGGACGTCACTTGACTCTTTTGTATCCACCGCCATGTTGGCTGGAAATGAGTGAGCAAAAATGAATGGGCCAGCGTAGATTTCAAGCCATTAGAGTTCACCGCATACTTTAATGATGAGGACATTTAACGCTATATTGCAAAACTTAGGGTTACTGACCCTTAAAATTCCGCCGGGGTGCTTTTCATGGGTATTGAAAAAAGCATCAGCTAAAAATTGCTTTGCCGTCACTGAAAGAATAAACACCGCTTCAGTTTAGTTGACCTTAGCATAAGCAACAGGCAGTGTAATGTAATTGGTGTGATAAATCGAAGACACAGACTAATTTAACGCTACATATATGTTGGCTTATGTAATGTAATTGGTGTGCCAACTTGTGTGTAGTGTAAACTAATCTGTATCTTTGATTTACCACACCGATTAGCTACATTACACTGCCTGTTGCTTATGCTAACGTTCCAGTGACTACAAAGCAATTTTTAGCCAGTAGACTCCGAAGCTGAATATTCATCGCGAATCCAGATTTCGTCCATTTGTACTTCTCCAGGCTTCTGTAGGCTTTCAAAGAATCTCCAGTGTAGGACAAGGGAAAGTTTATCAAGTAATTGTAAATGTCTGGATACTTTAGGTCTGGTTGTCCAGACACCCCGGGGGCATTTTTGTTATAGTATATCGTAGGCTATGGTGTATTAGAATATTGTTATAGTTATATAAATGTTTAAAGTTTTGTTTTGCAGTATATTGTTCAATGTCCTTGGAATTAAAGTGTGCAGTGAACTCCGATGGCTTGAAATATACGCTGGCGGCATTCATTTTTGCTCAGCTTTTCCTTCCAACATGGCGGTGTTTTGATTTCAATCGTCCAATGCCGGATTGCATGACATCAACTACCGGAGCTCTGTTCTCAAACACTGTCAGTACATCTGAAGAGAAATCTATATTTCCAAATACAACCCGAACCCGAGACCTTCTTGCTCTGAGGGGCGACAGTATTACCCACTGTGCCACCCCATGCAAGGAATTGCAATGTCAAATATTGCAGCAGAGTGGTGTGACGTCCATCAGACAGCATTGATATGAGTACAGTGAAGCAGCCAGATCAAAATTGGAACAACCCATATTTAGGTGTGTTACAGCTTGGTTACAGCTCTCTTGACTACATGAGGCTAACCACTGTTCATTAATTGTTTTATGAACTTTGACAGATTGTCAAAGAGAGAGTCTAGGCGTAAATGTAATATACAAAGAAAAATCTAATAACAGCCTCTGGTCACATCTGGAGTGCTAAGAATTGTGGAATAGCTTCCTGGGGTTTCTGTGTCCTTTCTTTGTGTTTGTGGGGTTCTCATATGGCAGGTTGCTTGACATGGGAGGTTTCAGCATGGGAAACTAAACAAACTCACTTGCAAAGCACACAGTTTGCCCTGTACACATTGTCAATAACTTTAGTACGTGCAAATTCTGTTTCCCACTCCAGTATGTATTTTGTAACCTTTTTGTCAAGTAGATGGAGGACTCTGTGAGGAGGTCCTTTATCTTAAATCCAAAGGTGTTAATTCAAAGGTGTTAATTTCTGACTACATCATTAGGAAAGGATGGTGTCCAGCAAGATAGGTAAAGATGGTGGGAAATCCTCTGATGACTGTCTTGACTATCATTGGATAATCTTTGATATGATTTTGGCATAACCATAGGTGATGTGTGCTGGTTAGCCAGTCAACTCCTGGGACCTGACTCAGTTTGTTGTAAGCTGCTCTCAAGTGGTTGCAATAAACTTATACTGCACCAGACCCCTAAAGACTTCGATTGCTTTTTGAAACTTTATTGAAGTTCATTGAGTTCATTGAAGACTTAGCACCAAAAGAGAAACAAATAGTGTGGCAGTGGGACTCATATCCTGCGCTGACTTGGCAGTCTCCCCCACAAGATGGTTTAACGTGACTTTTCACAGTTTCATAATATTAACTCGAAGTGCACTTGGAGAGCGCCGACCTCTGCCAAGGCCAATAGTCCACTCTTCTATGACATTCAAATGTGCAACTGCAACCACTATATATGTCTGGATATATTTCCAAAACTATTAGAACAAAAAAGTCTGAATGTATGATTGTGAAAGCTAATTTACTGTAGGAAACGACTAGCTATTATGCGCATGTTAGGCAAGCTCACAAGAAACTTTAAATAGGCTTATTTTGGTCATATCGACTTGGAAAAACAGTAAGGATAATTTAGGCATTGCTTATTTCTTACATACCTGCTGTATTTGTTTCTACAGTGAGTTCAGTTCATTTTTACCCTGTCTCACAATGTTAATGAAAGTGGAAAATAATACGTGGATCCACCCCTGGTGCAGAAATTCTTAGGGAGTTACTGGGAGAGATGACCATGCCTCTGCATCTCCAGACTTGCCCACCATGCATTCTCCCCAGTCTGCAATACTGATGTCTAAATTTGAACTGAGTATGTAGGCCTACCTAAAAATAAAACAGAACCATTTACAGTAGCTCTAAATAAACTCTGGCAGGATAAGGTTTAATGAATTAAATTCTAACTGTAAGCATGACCCTGAGGAAAAAAATCATAAAGTGACCCATTTACAGTCGCTTAATTTGAAGTCTGGCGGAAAAGCTTTAATGAATAAATAAATCAAACAGTTAAATAAACAGGCAAACCAATAGCAGCACCATCAGGGAAACTGACTTCTGATAGTAATAAATGAGTCGGCTATCCAAAATATACCATGTTTTATGTCTGTTTTTGGCCTCACGCATGTACATGAGCTGAAATTTTTTTTTCAGGGTAAGGTGGTACTCCAAGGCTATCTCCAAGGTTAAAAGGTTTTGGTTCAGTTTCAGTATGAGTGTACAATGATAAAACCTCCCCCTTTATTGTTCCAATTATTTTTTAAACAGAACAGATGCCTTGGCTTAGAGGAAGAGAAAGCTATTTGTTTGGTTTCAGTATGAGCATACAGTGATAGAACCTCCCCCTTTATTGTTCCAGTAATTTTTTAAACAGAATAGACACCCTGTCTTAGAGATAGGCAGGGCTATTTTTCGGTTTCAGTATGAGCTTACAATGATAAAACCTCCCTCTTTATTGCTCCATGGGATGCTGCCACCATGGCAACTCAATCACGATTATTTTGGTCAATACTGAGATCACAATTATTGAACACAATTACTCAGTGACTTTGGAAACATCATGCATTTATTAAATTTTACAATCTCCCCTGCCCCCCCCCCCCCAGTTAGGCACCCATGGTTGAGTCCCTTCACTTGATACATGTGGGTAGTAGCACTGGGACACAACGGTAGATTGCGCCATTTTTTTTGCGGTGAGGATTGCTGTGTTGCACCTGAGGTGAGTAAGGGCAGCACCCCTGGGCACTCTTCATTGTAGTCTCCCTCTCCACAAGTGCCCTCAGTTCCTTTTTAGTTCTGTTTAGTTTCGGTTGGACTGGCATTTCATACATTTTTGGGTTTAATTAATGTTTTAGATTTTGTAATGGCCTGTCTTATTGAATTTGTGATGTTTTTTCCCTCCTTATTCTTAGGTTTCTGTCATTTGAGTTATTTTGGGGGGGGTTTCTTCTTCCCCAGAAGCTTCAGTCCCTGCCTCTTTGATTAATTTGATCCTTTCAATAAAGTATTTGATTTATTTTGAAAACATGTCTCTGTCGTGTATCAGTAACGAGTCTGTGTGCCACATCAATTTCCAAAACAGTAGTCAAGGTTCCTGGAACAGTGTTTCCTGGAGTGTAATTCCCCAGGTGGTGTAGTCGGTCTTTCCCCCATTCTCCCCTTATTGCCCCATGCCACATATATGCAGTCATGCATCACTTAACGTCCAAGATAAGTTCTGTGAAACAGAACGTCATGTGATTTGGACGTTGTGCGAAAACCATATTATATACTCAGCATTTGCTTTATATACTTAAAAGCTATACTTAAAAGCTATATGGGATACTGTAGTTTACCTGTATTGACTAAATAGCCAAGATACTGTACACATACAGTGCTCTTTTTCAGTGATATTTTCGAGATAAAATGAAACAGATATAACGCTACAACACTCAAGAGACGAGCGACACACGAGACCGGTGATGCTGCTGCCTACCAGTCTGGGCATACACTGTTATAGGGTAAACTTCTTATTTGTAAGTAGGGAAAGTTCACATTAAAATAACAATGGAAAGTACAGTACAGTACATACACAAGCCAGTAACAGGTGTTTATTATGACTATCAAGCAGTGGTGGAATGTAACGAAGTAACGAAAGTATATCTAAAGTTTCTACTCCACTACATTTCTACAATGCATTGCGTTACACGTTACAGTCACATTGCATTTTTTTGTTTGTTTGTTAGTTTTAAAGTAATCAATGGCAAGAGGGGAACTGGTCCACTCAGCCAATCAAAGCAGGCAGGTAATGTTAGACCCTCCTTCAAGCAGCAGCATCAGCAGTGATAAAACACCCAAAATGGATTCGAGAGAGGCCACCACTGAGATTCAACTATTAGACATGCGCCACCCATGGCCTTATTTAAAAGAGTTGTTTGAGATAACCGGTTCTAAAAATGATTCATGGAGATTCCGGTGCCATCTTTGTCTCCCTCGAAAACACGAGATACTAGCTTTCAAAAATTCACCGTCAAATTTGAAGAAACATATTTAGGAAAATTAAGTTGCTTAACGCTACATGACTTTTGCATGTTAAATTAATTTAGGTTAGTGAAGTCTTAGCTTCTTGTTCAAATGCACCACTAGCAACAAGTAAACACGATTAGCTAATGGAGATTATGCAGTAAGGTACAACAGCATTGACATGGGCAGACAGTAGCTTTCACCAAATCACCTTCAACTCCATTGTCATATATCAATAATGGACATTTACAGCATGTTTAACTATAAAATAACACAATGTTTTCAGAAATTTGTTTTCAGAAATATAATGTACAACTCAGGATCATGAATATGTAGATAACTGATAAAATCTGCATAAAATAGGGTTCGTAAAGATATTTAAATACCATACCTTGTAATTTCATTGTATGTGCTTGAAATGAAATTATAAGTTAATTTAAGTGTACTTTTATGTACTCTTCCATGAAAAGATTGAGCTTACAGGCATTTTTATTTGTTAAATCACTATGCACAGGGGCCAGTTTGGACACACGAGGAAAATGTTTCAACACTGAACTTTGAGTCCTGATGTTATCTTAGTGTTAATGTCAAATGTGCGCTGCTGCCAACTGCTGGAAAACAGATATCTGGGACAATCTACAGACAGTCCATTAGTATAAACCAGCTTCCTCTGGAGAACACAAGGACTCTGACACCTTCAGAAAAGGTAAAGCTGTAGCAATGAAATCCATTCTATTCTCTTAGATCTTTTCAGGATATATATCAGTAAATAGCCTCATTCAGAATATTTATTATAGGAAGTCTGACCTAAAAACAGTGGCTTAAAGACAAGAAAATGATATGTTTGGTATTTATGGTCCAACAAGCTGTCAGTGTGGCTGTACAACAATGTACTGTCTGCAGTAAAAGATATTGTACTGTTCTTTAGATAAGTTCTTTTGGCTGTCAGGATGTGTCATATACTATAATATAAAATTCTCATTTTGTCTGTTCATTTAAAAACAAACAGATCATTTCCAGTGGCAAGAATGCCTCCTCCTGGTGTGTGCTTGAGTGTCCTATCTGAACGTAGTAGGAGACACGGTCAGGGGTCTCGTGATGCTCCTCTGAAATTCATGGACCAAGACTTCAGACATCTGCAGCAGTATTGTCTCATGAACAAACTACGGTTCACTGATGGCATGTTCCCTCCAGACAGAAAGTCTATTGGTCAAGGGGTACTGAGTCCTGACCTGCTTCCAAGAGTCAGGTGGCTGAGACCACAGGTAGGTTTGTGCCTTCATCTTAAAACATGTAAAGTGTAATTTGTTTTAAACCCTGTGGGTCAACACCCACAGTTACATATGGTGTCATGGAAGTAAGGAATTATGATAAACTGCATATTTCAAAAGTCCTGAGAAACTAACAATGTGACCAGATGCTTTAATGTTGTTCATGTCTTTAGAAAATTGTCTCAAACCCTTGCTTCATTCTCGAAAATACATCAAGGTTTGATTTTGCTCAGTCAAGTTTCTTGGGTAAGTTAAACAGATCCTCCTCTCTAAAACATCTTAAAACAGATCATAAAACAGATAACATGACCTAGTGCACACTCAGGACAAAATTTACATACAGTACACGTTTGAATCTCATGGTTTCAGAGCAGTTTGTCTTTATTCTTTTTTATTGTTAACAGTGAATTGTTTTGAAAAGTGAAAACATCATCCTGACTAAAATATTATTGACGTTTTTTATTAATTAAATAATGGTTAGGAGTGGGTCAGAGGGGATAACTATAAACAGTTTTTAAAAGGTTTTAACAGTGCAGACTTAAGTGATGCTGTTTCCTCAGGTCCAGGATTTAAACACAATGACCTCACTTTTTGTTTATGTCTCAGTCCTTAGGATTAATTCTTTAATAAATTGCACTGATTGGCAATGCACTCACATGGAATCAAATAGATTTTAAATGAATGGTTACTGGTGAAAGTTAGCTAGTATTCGAACATAGTGCTGACTACGTTCAGCTATCTTATTGTCAGTTTGAGGTGGTAGTTCACACAGTATGTATTAACATGCCCATACAAGAGGTAAACAGAGTCTAAACAGAGGTAATGATCAGTCATTAAAAAAAAATTAGTTATTCAACTGATTTTTTTTACCAATTTAATGGTTATGCTATGATCTGCTTGGATTTTTGTGCTCGTTAGCACACATTCCAGTTAATCCGCCTGTAATTAGTAATGTACAAAAACTAGACATCCCTATTTCAAATAATGACGTAAGATGATGAAAGCATGTTGAATTTAATCTGTAAATAATATAGGTTGTTTAATTTGATGCTTGCATTTTAACATTTTTTAAAAATGTTTAAACATTTAAAAATTAATATCGGTAACTTTATTTTGTGTGTATTTGTGTCAAGGTAACTGCTGGTTTCTAGCCTCTCTTGGAGCACTGACACTTCATAGACCGGTAATGGATCATGTTCTTCAGACTGGACAGACATTTCAAGATAATTATGCTGGGATTTTTCGCTTCAGGGTAAGGTATCTTTTCCACTGTTGTACAGTAATGTATCCCACAATTCATCAAGTGAAACTCTCATTTATAACTAGCCTCCTGACTATTGTCAGCTT
This sequence comes from Chanos chanos, assembly GCF_902362185.1. NCBI lineage: Eukaryota > Metazoa > Chordata > Actinopteri > Gonorynchiformes > Chanidae > Chanos > Chanos chanos. Next base: position 14,429,263 of record NC_044502.1, read on the forward strand.
GGTGATGGGATTTTGATAAATTAGCCACTGTTAATATGCCAAAAAAGGCAGATTTGCATGTTAAAATCATATTGAAACATTATCTGACTTAAAATGAGCAGTCTACATGCATTAATGTCATGGTTTGAAGGACGTTATGGATGCATGCACAGGTTTGTCAGTTTTATTTGAAGTGAACAGGATGAAAAAAATGCTTCTTGAAACTTACAGGTTAGGATTCAGGCTTCAGGTATACACAACCGGTTGACAATGCAATTCCACATCAAAGAGGAAGGAAAAACCAGGAGTATTTACACAGAACAGAACAAGACTAAGTTAACCAGAACAGGTGGAACAAATGTTTCACTAACTAAGAAATCAAGAAGTGCAACACAAATCATACAACATAAAATGACGGAACAGAGGCGGAAAGAGAGACCCAGGGTGTGACAGTTATAAAGATCCCTCAGATTTCTGGCATGGATATAGTGTGCAACTGTGAGGCATGTTACTTTGTCGAAATGGGAAAATGGGAAAGCAAATTCTTCCCTAGTCAGGGGCGTATACGGTGGCTCAGTGGTTAGCACTGTTGCCTCAGCAACAACAGCAAGAAAGCCCAGCCGTCCCAGGTCCTTTCTGTGTGGAGTTTGCATGTTCTCTCCATGTTTACGTGCATTCCCTTCGTATGCTGTGGTTTTCTCCCACCACAAAGACATGTATGCTAGGATTAGTACTCCTGTCAGTCACCTTGAACAAGGCACCGGAAAAAAGACCTGAAGTTGGTCCCTGGGCGCCAGCGGCAGCTACACGCTGCTCCTAGTATGTTGCGGCAGCTACACGCTGCCCCTAGTGTGTTGCTCACTGCTCTAGTGTGTGTGTGTGCTCAGTACAAATAAAGTATTTCTAATATATTTACACTATTCAACAGATGGAAGGAAGGGGGAGGGGCCTAGAGAGTATCAAGTCCTGTGTCCTGAAAGAGACATGAAAATGTCCACAAGTGTATCCAAGAAATGGTCCCAAATCGTGAACTAAGATAATCCTCAAACATATAGAGGACGTGGATAATGTGGAAGCAGGCAGAATAAGCCCCTCCCTGTACTGTGTCAGTGACAGATATCAGGGTTGGCTTATATGGTCTTACTAATGGCTGGAAAAGGAAAACAATACAGATTGGACACTCCCAAGTCCAAATAGGGGAGGCACTACAGAGAGTGGTGGAAACAACCTGTGGGACTTCAAGATCCAGACAGATAAACAAGTAAAGGCTAAGATACTGTGATAACAGATAAGGCACAGAACATGGCAATGGCTATAGATGTGGTATCAAAAAGAAGGAGTACAAGAGGCTGAAAAAATACCAAAGGTTTAAGGAGGAACAAGAGAGAATGTCAGAGGTGAAAACCAAGGTAATGCTTTTGGTGATAGGAGCATTCTGAGCTGTGACCTCTAAGCTGGAAGAGCGACCCCAGCAGATCCTAGAGTTGACCACATTGATCTCAGTCCAGAAGAGCACGATCCTAGCATCAGCAAAAACACTGTGCTGCACCCTAAATCTCCCAGGCCTTTGGCCCCAACCAAAGGAGGATACCATCCACAGGAAAAAATAAGGGTGAGACAGGAATATGTGCTGTCTACCTCAAAAGGAAGTCTCTAAATTCTCATTTTCTATGTGTAGGACCCATACTTCAGGCCAGATATTAATTATGACAGACATAGTTGTTACGATTATGTATTATGGTGACATATTGCTGTCTTGACCCCTTTAAAAATAACAGTTGTTTTCAAATCATCATATTCTTCCACTATTTTGACAGTTCTGGCGATTTGGAGAATGGGTCGAAGTTGTGATTGACGACAAGTTGCCCACACTTGACGGAAAACCGATCTTTGTTCATTCGAAAGGTCTAACTGAGTTCTGGCCTGCTTTGCTGGAGAAAGCTTATGCCAAGTAAGACCTGTGGTAAACCTCTGCCAAGTTCAGCCCTTGTGGAGACTACAGTTAACTAGGTGTGTTTTCGCTCTCTTAGGGTCTGTGGATCTTATGCAGACATGGATGGAGGTAACATTAGCGAGGCACTGAAGGACTTCACTGGTGGACTGGCAATGACCTTTCAGCTGAACGAGCCACCAGAGCAACTATGGGAGCTAATGTGTAGAGCAGGACAGTCTGAATCACTGATGGGTTGTATCACTCCTCCAGGGGCAAGTGTTGAAGCTTAGTTTAAAGTTTTGACAAACCAATCTGTTCAAAGCTCTATCACAAAATGTGATAAGTCAATATGTGATGAAGTGATGAGGACCAGTCAGTCATTAACTGTCCTGCATGAATTTGTTTTAGGCAACATGGAATAACAGCTTGTTGCCCAATGGACTTGTAAAGGAACATGCTTATGCGATCACAGCCGTCACAGAGGTAAGTTTAAACTTATGAATTTGTCTTTTTATATGCGACACTGTGGCTAATACTAGAGATTTTCCTCAGACAAAACAAAACATTTTTTTTTGAACTTTTAAGATATTGTATGAAATTACGCATGTGTTCCATGCTTCCTGCTCAATTAACAGGACAATTAAGCGTAAAACAATTTCAAGTGCACTTCATTATTCTCCAGATAATGCCTTGAAGTTTTATGACCGCGCATGTGTTTTAAAGCAGAGTTATTTAAATAAAGGTGGTAATGATTATGTAAATGATTTAAATGATTTTAAATGATTTTAAATGATTTTGTAAAGGTGAAAATGGTTATGTAAATGATTTTTTACATAAAGTATTGTTTATGTAAAATGATTAATGATGCTCAATGTAGGTAATAAGCAATGGTCGCCCAGTGAGACTGGTGAGAATATTTAACCCCTGGGGCTATATGGAGTGGACAGGTGACTGGAGTGACCGGTAAGAACATAAACCTTATATTCATGATTCAAATTCATTTAAATATTTCCCTTATATTTTTTCCTTACCTTGATCTTACAAACAGGTTTTGGTACACTTATTCTGTTTTTCAGGGCGAGCATAATGACCTACTGTAAAAGTGTACAATGATATACAATAAACTGGATTTGTGTTGGAGATCAATACTGTTGACAAATCATCATGCTTTCAATCCAGATTGAATCTTGGGTCAATGATACCTAGGTCTGAGTCCAAGACCAGGTCACAAAGTTATATAAACACACTTACAAGTAATTTAATAATGATCAGTTGGTTGTTCATGTAAACTAGCATGAGCATAAGTAATCAAGCGTTCTGATGAAGCTAGAAGCAAGTAGTTAATGTGAGATAATTTGGGTAACAAAACCTCATCTCTGAGGGTGCATTCTGGTGAGATGCCTATTGTAATTTGATGTTCTCTCAGGTGTCTTTTGATATGATTTGCTGACAGTTTTGCAAATTGAAATGGAGGTCTCTGTGAAATTCTAAGTAGTGACCATTGTTTTTATATGTTGCCAAAGACCATTTTGAATTTCAAAGATATACATTCTTCTCAAAATATTTTATTTCTTATATGCAGATCACCAATGTGGAAAACAGTGAATGAAAAGACACAAAAACTCAACAATATAACTGACAACGGCGAGTTCTGGTAAATAGACATTATCCTCCAGGAGAAGAGTCCCAAATCTTGTACTTCTTTAGTTCAATTGAATCTTAGATCTTTTTACTCTTTATCTTTTTTTCTAATGTCCTCACTTCAGAAAAAAATCAAAATTAATATCTTGACCTCTGTAGGATGTCCATGGAAGACTTCCTGAAAAACTTCACACAATTGAATATTTGCAGTCAAAGCATCGATGTACTAGCTGGCACTTCTGCCAGTCAATGGACATGTCAATTCCATCATGGCAGATGGGTAGTAGGAACTACAGCAGGTGGCTCTACTAATGACCTAGGTACATGTTCTTGTTTATTCCAGATAGATTCTACAAAAAAGTCCACAGAAAACGTACACATCGCACATCTAAAAATGTAAAAAGAGAGAAAGAGAGAGAAGGGGGGTGGAGAGAGACATGCTCTTTTCTCATTTCACTGCTCATGAAAAAAGATTGTGGTTTTTTTAATCTTGTTTGCTCACATACACAGTAAATTGAGTTGATTAAAATGTGTATTGTTTTGTCTTGTAGACAGTTTCTGGAAAAATCCTCAATATTGTGTCAGGCTCACAAAGATGGATGATGATTCTACAGACAAGGATCCAAACATCCTTGTGTCCCTCATGCAGAAGTCTGACAAGAGACACAGGCATCTAGCAGCTTATTTCCACATAGGCTTCAGCATTTATGAGGTGGATTTCCAGCATAATATTTTGACTTGTTTTCTGTCTATGAGACAGACAGTCCTTTACATGTACCTGGTCATATATTAACAACAGTGTTTTCCCCACCCCTTTTTTTCCTGACTCTTATAGGTGCCATCACATGTAAGTTTTTGACTGTATACAATTTATCTGAAGCACTCATACCTGCTAAACGTGGTTTGCTGATAGAGCTTGTCTCTTTCACTCAGCAGGGCTTTTAGCCATGTAACGTCATTTATTGAACCTTACTTTGATGAAGGCGTTGTAGCAAATAACTCTTTCAATAAACTGAAAAAAATCCTTTTATGATTGATAACTGTATCCACTCTAACCACTGTATCATTCTGTGTTCAGCTAGAGGGGCAGACAGGAAAGTTCCGTGCATCTTTTTTCAAAAGTCACCGTGCTGTTGCACAAACTAAAATTTATCTGAATGCTCGTGAGGTGATTGAATCCTTCAGACTCAAACCTGGTGTGTATCTTGTTGTCCCATCAACCTTCAATCCAGACGAGACTTCTTCCTTTATCTTGGCCATCTTCTCAAGGACAGGGGCCAAGGTTGAGTGAGTATCAGTTTTTGTTGTTGTTGTTTTTTTGTTGCATTTAGTTTTAGTTCACATAATTACAAATCATTATGTTTATGTTTTTAATCGTTATGTCTCATGTTAATGATTTACATAATAAAACATTTTTAATGTATTTATTACCTTTCCTAAGAGAGAATTCCAATCGTAAACTGGACATAACAAAGGTACATAGAGCCTATTTTTTTTCTCTCTAAACTTAAATATCTTTTATTGCTATCCAAACAACTGGTTTTGTTGTGAGAAAACCAATAATTAATAATAATCTCTTATTTTTAGACCATTCCTGCTAATAATTGGGCTGAAAATGATGAGAGAGCATCGCTTTTTCTTAAGTATACAGATCAGGTAAGGTTATAACTTTCTCTAACCCGAATTACTCTTTAAATCAAACTGTAAAAGATTATTATTGTGGACCAAACATGCTTGAATTGAATGCTCTTCTTTGTTACAGTATGAGGAAGTGGATGCAGAACAGCTTCAGAAACTGCTGAACGAAAACCTTCTAAGTGGTAACATTTACAGGGGTTGGGAGAGTTCACAACATGTAGTAGGCCAATGTTTGCCAGTATGTATGTATGTATGTGTGTATGTATGTATGTAAGTATGCATGTATGTATGTGTCTGTGTATGTACGTGAACTGTAAAAGTTTTTTTTCTTTTAGGATTTTCACAGAAAAAGGCAAACTTCAGCTTGGACTCCAGCCGCAGCATTGTTGCAGTGATGGATGTATCTTTTATAGCTTACAAAAAGAAGAAAAATCAATTAGTGTCACTAAGCAATTAACAAATGTCAAAACAAAGTAAGAGGACAATTCCTCACAAATATAGCCAGCCGTACCTATACCCACATGACAATGGGTCTCACAGTTCTTATGTGTTGCTCAGTTGCTTCTGTTGGGGACAGGAGTGGTAAGATATCGCAGATGAGATAAAGATGCAGATATCATCCTATCAGCCATAGAGATTCAACCATGGGGCAGCACGGTAGCGCAGTGGGTAGCGCTGCCTCACAGCAAGAAGGTCCTGGGCTTGATCACCCCATGTCTGCGTGGGTTTCCTCCGGGAGCTCCGGTTTCCTCCCACAGTCCAAAGACATGCAGGTTAGGTGAATTGGAGACACTAAACTGCCCCTAGGCATGACTGTGTGTGTGAGTGCGTTAGTCTGTGTGCCTGCCCTGCGATGGACTGGCGACCTGTCCAGGGTGTTTCCCCTGCCTTTCTCCCTATGAGCGCTGAGATAGGCTCCAGCACCCCCTACAACCTGCGACCCTAATTAGGATAAGTGGCTTAGATAATGAGTGAGTGAGAGATTCAACTATAATGCTAAAAAAGTGTCATCTATTAAAAAGAGTACTTTTACATACTCAACTATTAAAAGTATTAGTAAACAAAATATCTGGGGAAAAAGATGAATTTGTAACAAACTTAAACTATCTTTATCTTAAAGATTGCTTTAGTGTAATTTATAGTCTAACACTGGAATAATTGTAGTTTTCTCCATATCTTACTGACAGTTCCAATTTCCCTCACACTTACTGAGTTACTGTTCAATGTCATATGACTTTGTTTAAATGCTTGGATGTAAATGTACATAGAGATAATATCTGAGAAATGAAAAGTATTTAAGATCATTTTTTTTAATTAACTGAAATTTTTATTATTTGTAGTCTGTTTGAAATGTCTTCTTAACTGCAGTCTATGCCAGCTGTCTGTCTCTGGACGACTTAATGAAGATGAATTCATACGTTTGTGGAAACGAGCAGTCCTGTACAGGGTGATGAGTCAAAGGGCCTGTAATATTTATATAATATATGGTACATTTTAATAATCTATATTTACTAAATCTGTTTTTTCCTTTTGTTTTGGATATGTTTCACAGGACATCTTCTATCGCACAAATGTCTCTCAGACAGGAAATCTGTCAATGAATGAACTGAGAAATGCACTCGAGACTGCAGGTGAAGGCGCCTTATAACACTGACTTATTTGGAGAAAATGTCATTTTACTGGAGCTTCGTTACTGAGCAAAAGAAAACAATGTCTCATAAATATGTATCACAGTTTACAAAAGATCCTCATTGTACTCCAGATATAACTAATGATTACTAGAATTCTAATCTTGACTCTGCATATTTGGGAGTTGATAGTGTTGGATCAAAGACTGCTCTGACATAATGAATGCTGTAATATTGTTCTTGACACCTGTCTCAGGGTTTGGTTTGAATGATCACATGCTGAACCTCATGGCCTTGCGTTACGGTGGCTCTACTGGGGAAATGTCACTGGAGAGCTTCATTTGTCTAATCTTGCGCATGGAGTCTATGGCCAGTGAGTCCGAAACTAAGTACATATTTTAAGTCCAAAACATATAAGATTGTGCCCAGCTGGGACATACTTTTTCAGTTCCAGGTACAGTAGTGCTATTTAACATACTCTTGTTTGTAGTTTATGACAGGAAAAAAAAAGAAAAAGAAAAACAAAGAAACAATGTAAGCATATGTAGCATTTTCCACAGCGTTTCAGACTGCTTATGGAGATGGAATATACCTTTTATTTAGAATCTCTCAGAGAAAGTGAAGGTAAAATTTGTATCTGGGTATGGATGACTCATTGCACAGTCAAAAACCATAATAGTTTATGCTATGTCTTACAAGGACTGCTCAGGGCAGTAAACTTTATTTATCTTGGTTCCTTGACATGTTGCCGTGTGTATCCTTATTTTTGCAGGCTTAAGTTTTTCCCAGGTGTGTGGGCAGTGTGATTGTTTTTGTAATTTTGCCATTATAGGGCGATAACAATTCATTAAAGTTTTCAAGGTTGAAAAGGTAGAATCCCACCTGTTTTTCTCCACAGAAACATTCAGAAAAATTGCTGCCGGAGGAGAGATGCATCTTGGAGAAAATGAGGTAGAAACATCAATAATTTCTCTGTACAGAGCAAATGCCTCAGAGATTTAGTCACTGAGTCAAACCAAGAAAGAGAAAACATATGAATTTACCTTTGAAAGAGAGCCTTGACAGCAGGACAAAATATGCAGCTGAGCCCATTTGAATATGGACTGTGTGTCACCTAATTGGACGATCGGTAACCTGCTTCATGACTAGATCTTCTTTTAGTCCTGTCAGAATATCTACTGTATCAATTACCATCTGAACTAGGGCTGTTTCTTTCTTATTTCAGTGGATGTATCTCACCATGTACTCTTGATTGCAACTCTGACTGGACTACAGAAATCAACACTGTACTTCAAGTGAAATAATTTTGATGACCCATGTACTGTCAAAGTGCAACTACAACAACCCAGACCTAAATGTAATCTGCCGAGTTTTTAATGTTAATCATTAATCACGTTTTAACAATGATTCACTGTAATCGGAAGCACTACAAATAATTTTGCTCACAAAGATGCCTGTTTCCCTATGACTTACAATCACAAAGTTTGTCACTGCATTACAGTGTACTTGTCATTGCCCACTGTGACCAGTGTGGATGAAATTTCTCAGCATTTAAATGCAAAAACATGCATGCAGTGGAGAGGAGACAAGAAGTCAAGAGACAGAAAAAGAGAGCAGACTGACCTACTTAGATAAAGTCGATTGTAAACTGTGGTGTCAATCCTATTAAGTCCTAAAAACATTTAGTGTAATCATTTACTACTGGCAATCAAAACGTTGATGTCATGAGGTAGTCTGTTTTAAGAATGAACTTTCATAGCTGGACCTGAAAAAACAGAAGACCTTGCACTGAATCAAGACAATAGTAAACTGACAGGAAAATGTAACCAGATTAAAATGATCATTGAAATGTGGTTGTTGAAGTGCATTCATTTGTTTCCTCTATTACTACTCGACCAGTTTAATGAGTTTATAGAAATGATCAAATCGAAGAATTTGGTAAGAAAGGTGTTAAAAGATAAGCATTTTTAATTAGTTAAGACCGCATGAGGGTTAACTAACTGGCACAAGGGGTGTCCCCGACTAAGAATTTACATTGTCGAATGACATTCCTCAAGTCTTGCCTATAGTCGACTAATCGTCGAATCATGGTTTTTCTATTTACTCACTGATCCATATTCTCATTTGTGACACTGGCTTCCATTTTTTCCACACGTGACAAAAGAACTGAAGCATCCAATGAAATAATTTGTCTTCTTGACTTGGCATATGAATTTATTTTATAATGGGACGTGTTCCGTCCTTTTTCTCACTCATTATTTGAAACGTCTGCATTATGGTTACCTTATAACAACAATTAATATGCCCATTTAGAATATAGAAGTCCCATAGTTTACAGTAAAAACCAGAAACCAGAGTAGGTAGGTACGAAACTTCTTTTTTTTTTTGCACACAGAAACAAATTGATAATGAAATGACCAAAATTGAAACTAGGCCACTGTCTTGACTTTTATTTGTTTAAGTTGCGTTGAATCCCTACAAGCTTTAAATTAAAGGCAATATGCAAAAACATTATTCGTTAAATGATTCCTTAACATTAACATACAATGAGCATTTTAATGCCATGAAGTGCCACGAACAATGTCAACACAAATTAGAGTAAAATGCACAACATCTTGGTTTTAAAAGAGTGGGATAAACCTAATAAATAACAAATAAATAACTGGAGATAGCCGAGTACACGAGCTGCCGCCATGTCCAGGAGTTGGTTGCATGACTTCCACCAGAGTGCGAATTATACAGTGACAATTGGGGGGGTCAACTTTTTCTCCATGGCTATATAGCATACAAGGGGGGGTGGTCCAAGTCTTAATTAGGGGAGTCAGACCCCCACCCCCGATAATTCGAACTGACTTCCACATCTGTTGTTCGGTGCCCTAGTTCGCCCTTGCTGATGTTCCTAAGTTATTTTAATAAGTTATCAAGAGTGCATGTTCAGGTCACTATTGTTAATAGTTTCTATTTATCTACTTATTTTTGTTAAATCAGAGCAGATTTCTTAGGCATATCATTGAATTCTGCGCTGTTCCAAGCCTGTACCTAACTTCTGATTTTATGTTCAAATAGTGCTATATGTTTAAATGTACCCTGCTCCCTTGCAAGTCAGCAAGTCAGAAGAAAAACAAAGGTAAGAAAGAGAGGGAGCCAGTGACAACAACATCATCATTTCATCCCAGAGCACATCACAGTCCCGAGTCACCTTTATATTCAGCACCCCTATATAGCCAGAATGGAATGATCCTTGTTTCATAACCACATTTTGCAACAACTATGAGATTGGCAGTCGAATCAGGCTCCTTATATTGAATCATCAAAGAGTCAATTATTCGGGTTCACCCCTAACTGGCACACAAATAAAAAAAGTTGTTCACTGTATCTCCATGTTTGATACTGCTGTATTTCAACAGCACTTTGCTATGTCAGTGATATAGACAAGTTACAGTAAGTGGTTCAGCTTGAATATTAGGCTGAATACTAACATCACTTCGTTATAACCATAACTTTACTTGAGAAACCGAACCCCATTTTAACAAAGCACTGCAGTATGTTTATGGCTATGGGATTACCATTCAACCGGTGCAATTATCTGGTTATGTTGTTTGTTGCATGAATTAGAATAGCTCAGCCACCCCCAAGGTCATACTGATTCTCATTAGCATGTTTCCAGATGGCACGTACGCTGCCGCAATAACTGGGTATGATGCCGAACGGTTTTTGCTTGGATGTACATGGGTCTGGAACACAGTGAGGCCCTGGAAATAAAAAAGGGGAATTTAAGGTCAAGGGAATCAGGGGACAGAGAAAAGGTCAAGAAAGCGTCAAGGAAGAGAATGACTTAAACAACTGTAGTACAGTAATTACTGATGGGGCAATAAAGGTTAAAAATTTCCATCTGATGATGGCCGCTCAACTTCTGATGACGACCTCCCAATTTCAAAGTCTGAACTTAACTGGCACACTGACATCACTATATGTTGTTTACTTGAGGTAATCAAAAATAAAACAGCACTCATAAGTACATTCCTCCAGACTCATACAAAATGAAAAGCAAGGCAGAATTAAAAGTTCCAAGTTTCAGGTGTTTTGAATGTATTACAGGGCTTGGGTAGAACAGGATTAGGGTTCATCAACATACATATCTGTTCAAGCAGCAAGTGATACGAGTCCTTTAGACATGTATACAGTTGAAAGTAACGCTTTGAAAAGAATGTTAAATATCTTAAAATTTTCACAATAGCGCTACATTTTCAATCAAACCTCCACAATGGAGGAAAGGATTGGGGATATGAAGCAGTTCTCTATTTCATTACCATTTTCCTTTATTTCAGCCTCACTCCAAATATTGTTGAAAAATCACACATCCATGATTACACAAGTATTTCATTTAGTGAATATTTGTTTTTTAATGTTTGATTCAGATTTAGCCATAACAGTGTTTCAATGTATTTGTGTCACACAAAGGCAGCATTGTGGTTCTGAAAATGATTAATTTTTTGCAGAAAAATCAGTACACCTGTGATATAGTATAAGAAAGTAGAAATGTGGTATTTTATATTTGTGATGTTTGCATCTGCAAAGATTATAATACATCACAGTCAGAGAATCGTTTTGAATGTATTATTGTAGCTACCATATAGAAAGTTGTTGAAAACGTTTTTGGAACACTTTGGAGAACTTTGGTCACTTGAAGAGCCTCCAAATTACAGTGGTAAAATACTACTGCATCAGATCAGCTGTTGCTGTCCAGCAGAGGTGTACTTCTTTAACCTCCTTATTGGTGACCTTTTCACAAGTCCTCACAAAATGACACATTTCCATGTTGAACAACTTCTGCAAACCTCACAACCATAAAACCATACAAGCCATTTTAAAATGGTGCAATAGTCAGAAATTTGTTTTTTAAAAATGTCTATACAGTTGAATTATATGTCATTTTTGTCACAGCTGCTTCCGGACAGCCCTGGGTACAGTCACTCCTTGTCTGGCCACATTCTGCCTCCCCTTGACTGTTAGTCCCACCTGGATCTCATCGACTTTTTATCCCCTCATTCTTTGAAGTACTGAGTGTTCCAACATTATTTACCATGAGTTACAGGCACACTAATCTCCACAGCCCACAGACTAAATAAGATAAAAGCTTACAGGAATAGGGGCGTAAACATGGCCTTATGTGTGTATGTGTGTGCTGGTATATGTGTGTGTAGGTGTGTTTGTGTGTGAGTATCCAGGCTATATTTGTGTGTATATATGTGCAGCTAGGCTAAGAAGTTCAAAAGCTAAGAAGTTTTAATCAGTTTGCATGTTGGGGTTTGTCACACTATGGTGGCTGCACTAGGCCAAATATAGTACAGAAAAGCTTGGATATCATTCCACTTATTGCATATAGACCAGAAAGGCAGTGAATTAGCACTGTAATTGTGATCTCTCACTCATATAGGGGAAATTGTCTCCTCATACAGCGACTTAGGGACTGAGATTAACATTAACTTGTAGAACCATCTCCATTCTATTTCTTTAACTCTCTCTCTCTGATTCATGGTGGTATGAACAGGTGAAATAACTGTTCTACAGCCAAATCAAACCAAGGAACCAAATTATCAATTCCAGACCTTGAGTTTTGACATCGAATCACAGTTCAGTTTGACGTCAAGTAGTTTATCATATGTAGGTGGATAATGATCACACACTGGATGGAACAGGACTATCAGCACAGTGACAATAACTGTCTGAATTATGAGAATGTGTCTGTTTATAAAATGATTAGAAATGTGTTTTTTTTCCTGTATAACATTAGCCTCATATTTACCGGCAATATAATTCTCTGTCTTTTTATGGTTTTGGCTGATATCTTTAATGTTGACTTCTCTGTGTTGTAACTGGATTTGGTCTCATTTACAGTAATAATGTGTTTTCTATTTTAAAAACACTGTGTTCTTCTTAAAAACACAATGATTTCTAAATAGCTTCACATTCTTTTTGACAGCTGTCTGTGAAAACCAGCAAATGTTCTCAACTTTCTTCATCATAATATGTTAAAACACAACCAGTAGTGTATCTCACTTAGTATTGTGTGTCCAGCAATAGGAATTTTCAAAATGACATTTGAAGAGTTAACAAGTGCTTCACTACCTCCTACTGGGGAAATTCAGAAATTGCACATCGTTTTCACAAAGGACCAGGGCAGACCAAGTGAGGATGTAACTGCTTTCATCATTATGCTCTTCATCAGCTCCAGCAGGGGGAACCTAAAGGAGAGCAAATTGCAGTAATACTTTATTTTACAGTCTGGTAACTACCAGGTATTAACTAGGAATTGAGATGGTAATAAAATACAGTTATTAGGAAAGTACCAAGAAAAGTGGTTAGGAAGTACCAAATAATTTCCCGGTAAGTACATATAAACCTACTAGGAAACTAGATGTAGACAAAATATATTTATTCAGAAAGTACCCATAAGAAATCGATAGTAAGTAAAAAAGTTGTTACGTAGGAAGTACATGGAAACCTACAAGGAAACTAGATGGCAAAAATACAGTTATTAGCAAAACACCTACATAACTGGATAGAGAATACTAGGTTATAACTAAGGTTATTAGGTACATATTAATTACTAGGAAACACCACAGTATGCACACAGAAATAGCAGAGCAATTAAGAAGCACTTGGTGGAAACAAATTAACAGTGAGGTACACATTCAAATAGGTGGTAAATTCTGTGGAGTTTCATTACTGTTCTTTTGATTCATCCTTTTATTATGCAATAGTACAAACCAGAAAGAGAGACAATGCTAACATGGTAAGAGGGAAGTACACCATTCACACAGACAATTACATTTACGGTACACAGATTACGTTAAACTATCACAAGAATTGACAATATAACACAAGCACTACCAGCAATGATGAACAATACACATACACTTCTACCAGCCAGAACAGGAAACATAATCTGAACAATAGCGAACTGGGCTTAAACAACAGCCCATCGACCCAAGGCATACTGGGAAGCTCCATCCATCTACCCCCAGCATGCATCACAATATACCATTTTAATATGATAGCATGTGTCATATCCACCCTCGTAATAATAATGACAATGTCAAGGTAATGTATAATGATAACATAACGGTAACATAATAATAATGATAATGTCAAGGTAAATAATAATGCAGCCTTAGTGTATGAATCTGGTAATTTGATATGAAAATTTGATATGAAATAATTTGATATGCCAAATGAAACTTTTTGACAATTAAGATACGCTAATGGTGGTTAAATGCTAGTAACTTATTAACAAATAATTGATGGGGCTGACAGGTATAAATGCTGGCTGATGGAGATGACAAAGTAAGCTAAGTAACCAATGAGATCGGAGGCTTAACAGTACAGATAAATGTGGGATCACTATTTGGCAAGCAGCAGGTAACTGTTGCGCTTTTTATATAACAGTTTTAACAGCTTATTAATGATTTATTAAGTGTTCACAACCTGATTGATAATCTAATTATAAACCACTCACAAACCCTTTCCGAGGGTAGTCTTATTGTAAAGTGGTACCGAAATTCATGTAAAATATTGTAATACCTTGTAAATGTTAAATGTAAATGTAAATGTTAAATATAAATGTTTACATTTAACATTGACATTTAGCGTTTATATTTATATAATTTATTATTTTATCATTTTGGTTTAATGCAGATCATTACTCCTGGAAAAGGTATTACAACATTTTACATTAAGTTCTCTCAAAATGTATAAAAAAGTGACAGTTGGAAATTGCAGTGCATGTTTTTACATTTGGCAGTACTAAGTGTGAAAAAACTGAGCAGGAAAAGAGAAGGTGCAACGTTTTACAAATGGCGACCCATACTAGCCTAGCCCTAGCCATGCCCCAAATATTTTCACCCTGAAAGGAGGTGTTTATAGCAAAACATCAGACAGACTGTGTAACAGAGCACAATTTGACTTGCAGCATCCGAAGGAGTGGGGAATAATCAAGCGCTGTTCAGTGCACGCAAAGTTTTCAATAGCTAGCATCACTCCTGCTATGAAGTCTTCAAAACAGTTAATGACTGGTTGACTAGTTATTCTAAGCGTAAATATTACTTTTCTGTGTGCTTTTAACAATTGTTAAACTCTCAGTGAGCTAGCTGGCTAGCCATCATATTATTTTAAAAAACGTGGTAACTAAACTAGACCAAACCATCACAGGATCGGTCAGTCTGTCTTGGCTTTACTAGGTGCCTTGGTAACATAGCTATCCGTTTTCTAATAAAACCATGAAACCATCCTTATCGTGTAATTATCCAGCTAGAGCACCATCTCTTATTTTCTCTGTTTGGTAATATTGTGTAGCCTACCTCTTATCTTTCCTTTCAGGAGTAAACGAAAGGCACAAACTTCTCCACATTTGACACAAACTTCTTAGATAAAATTTTTTGTGTTGGACATACTGCCATTCAAACTAATAATAAACTTAAAGGTGTTCAAGAGAACTTGCGCAGATGAGCACTTATGTTTTGGTCAAAGTAGTTCGTGTTATGTGTGACTACTAGATATGTTGGGAATCCAGCCCCAGCTCATCTGACTTCACTGACTCTTCTTCAAGCTGCTCGGGGCAGGAGAAGAAAAAGAAGAAGAAAAAGAAAAAGGGCAGCAGAACATACACTTTTGGAAAGAGAGATAACTTGATGAGATTGCCACAGTGTAGGCTTTGAAGGTACACTCAGCAGTTGTAACATGACATCCCTGCCAGCTTGTTTACAAATCTGAGAGACAGAGTTCAGATAATGTAAAAACTCGGAAGTTCATAGTTTGAACTCTGGATGTCAGAACTGATGGTTCATGATATTCATAGGACAATTTCAATAATCTTTTGAAGCCAATATCTTGATCTGAAGTCAAAAAATGACGGAATGAAATGTTGGGTTATAAGTAGGGGCTTAAAAAATTTAAGTTTCAGTTCAGTCACGATAATGGCTGTCTTTAAATATTCTGTAACTACATCACCCTGCAATGTATGATGAGGATCTATTGCTAAATTTACATTTGTTTACTAATGTTACTCACATTTTTTTTCTTTTCCATCAATAATGCAGAGAATGTGACACATCGATACAAAATTATTCTTAAAGACTTCCAAAAACACACACTGCCTGAGCTGGAGCTGCCAGAAAAATGAGGAGCACCATTGCCCTGACAGCAATCATAGCTGAAGTGGCCATTGTCGCTGTAGATGAGGAAGACAAACCCATCTTCAATATAGAAGACACCCTCCAGAAACATGTGTATCTTGAGTCTCATTTTGACTTGACTCAAAAAATACAGGCCATAGAAAAATGAGAATATCTACCACCTATTTCACATAAGTCCCGCAAATGAGATTTTTTTTTTTTTTTTTCAGAAAAATTGTCGCCTAAGCAGGACCCCTGGTTCCTTGTTCCTGGTTTTTCACTTATAGAAACAAAAACTGGAAGGCACAACGGGTTTTACAAGGAGTGATATATTTAAACTAGTTATTTTGTCTGAAGTGTGAATGTTTTGAGATTAGTATTTTTTTTTGCCTGGCCAGTATAGGCTGTATACACTTTTGTTGCACAAAAAGTAAGAATTGTGTACACTATTAGGTGCTACTTTGACATTTTTTTTTTAAATACAGCCATCCAAAGGTACTCTGTTTATACCTGATAATAAAGTGTTTTTTTTTACAGGAAATATGCCTGCCTTTATTTTACAATCCCAGTACATGATTAGTACACAGAAAAAAAGAAATAAGTACCAGAAAAGAACATGGTACTTTTGACATAAATAAATCCAACTGTAACTGTATGTTATTAACATCTCATTTCCTAGTTAATACCTTGTAATTACCGGACTGTAAAATAAAGTGTTACCCAAATTGCTGTTTTAGTCAAACCATCATACTAGAATGAAGAAAAACAAAAGCCTTGATTATGATGACAAGCATTTTGGGAGGATATCATTATTCGCATCAGTGTGGTAAAGAAAAAGATAATAGCAATGCCTAGATTTGACTTGCCCAGCAAGGAAGAGAGTTCAGTGTGCTGACCAGTGAAATAAATGCCATATACTTGTAAATGGATTGAACTTGTAGAAGAAATGTTGATGCAGTTTTTTTGTAAAAGGGAATATTACTGATGTATTGTCATGGTGAATGTGAAAAATAAGTTTAGAATAAGTTCATTCTAAACCTATACGTTAATGCAATATTGCCTTTATGACAACAAACCAACAAAACTCACATGGGGTGTAAGATTATGTGACAACACACAATATTTTGAGGTCACTGGGAAACTGAGTCAGAGTTGTTGCTTATGTAATTCTATTGTCAATGGTCCTGGGTTTTTTGGGGTTTTTTTCATCGCAATGATACATAAATAGGAGAGCTGACTCTTCCTGAGTTAGGGATTGATCTTCACACTCAACAGTTTCTCTTTTGGAATGAAAACAGTCAGTTTAACATCTCACAACTTTGCTCCTCTAAGTACATTTTTATCCCTAATAATTAAAAATATTTGCTATAAGAAAATTTTACCAAAATGTAGAACCATCATAAAATGTAATAGTAATGCTGTTGCATACTGACTGGGAAGAGGAAGTGAAGTTATAAAAATACAAATACTTTTTACAGACCTGCCATTACAATGTACCTGAAAGCTGCAGCAATAGCACATGTGATGTTGTTGTGGTCTTTTCCAGGTATGATCTTTTTAAGGGTTCATTCACTTGCTTGTGCAATGTTAAATCATGCTGTTTTTCTTCTTGTTATCTGTGTTCTAACAGCTGAAGGCTTTCCTGGACATGAAGTATACCATGACTATATTGCATAGCAGTATACTTGAGTGCTGTAATAGTTACATGACTTCTTAGGCTTTTCATTGTGCTGTATTAATTATTGTGATTCTTGAAAGCGGACCTAAATGCATCAGGTGTAATCTGTGATGTGAATGAAGGGTTTGAATTGTGTAATGTTTGTTATGTTGATCTTACAGATGTTGTGAGTCAGAATGACTGGAGTGTAACTTACTCTGACTGGTGTATCTGTGCCTTAAAGGACTCATCAGTGGACATATCCTGCTCTTACACACATCCCAGTCATCACACAGTCATTAAAACTTTCTGGTTCAATAAATGGGGAAGGGTGGCCAAACCTGTTCACCTGATTCAGAGACCAAAGTATCAGGGACGTGTGGAATAGGACAGTAAAGAGAATCATCACACAGTGAGAATGACAAATCTAAAGGAGAGAGACTCTGGAGAATATTATTTCAGCTTTATCACTAAACAAGAGAAATATTAAAGCACACCCCCAGCCTCTCGGAATCATAGGTAAGAACTGGCATCGGGAATTGACTCTGGATATCTGTTTGTGACTTAGACCTGCAGGTGACAGTGAGTCCTGACACAGTGACAGAGGGACAGAGAGTAACACTGACCTGTTACACCACCTGCACTCTGAGTAACAACCCTACATACAGAACCCTACATAACAACCCTACATACATCTGGTACAGAAACAATCAGCCAGTAACTAATAAACACACCAATATCCTGTATCCTGTATGCTGTACAAGGTCAGGGGAATCTCCACTCACCAGCAATATGTAAGTTTTAAATTAAATATAATTTAGTGAGTTTGTTAATCGAATGGATGACAGATTTGAAGTTTAAAATAGTCATATTTCAACTTTATGGCCATATAGCCAATTAAATTTTAACCAGTGCACCTAACCATTTTACTTCACTAATTTACCGAGTGGAAAGCTGAGATCATGTTGTTACATCTTCATTTTTGCTGTTGGACACCAGCAGTAGCTCCAGTAATGTTTTCACATTTCCCACCAATACATGTACACACCAGCATGACATATAATCTCTTAAACTCTCCTCCAAAACATTCAAGTTGTAGTTCAAGATAATGTTTTTGTTTTTCTAAAAATGTTAAGATGCTGTTTTAAATATATGATTTAACCCTTTTCCAGGTGTTAAAAATAACAGGTGTTGGAGTGTGATTCTCTCTAAGAGGAAAATCTTGGAGAATGGCACTTATAACTGCATTGCTTGTTTCTGGGATGGTGTGTCAGCTCATGTTATCTTAGCTTTGCACATATTGTATGTATTCATTATGTGAGTTGCTTTGAATGAAAGCGTTTCCCAAATGAGTAAATGTAATGTGATGTAATTGCATTGTCCTTGTCTCCTCCTCCCTCCGGTTCCACCATTCAGCGTCCACACTGCATGTTTATTGATCACTGGTTCGATCACGCCAGTCACTTGATTATCAGTTTCTGCTCCATTTTACAATTTACCTTTGCACTTGCTTTTTTCATTTACCCTGAGCTACAGCTTGCATAAATACCCCTTGTATTTTCGGTTTTAGTCTGCAAAGTCTTAGTTCAGATTAAGCCTTGTCGATCTGCTGAAGGTTTACAAAGTATGTCCCTGTCCTTTTCACTCCATTCACGCATCCAGAATCCTAGTCCTGTGATCTTGTCTGTGAGTCTTGCCATTATATTTCACTGTGTGCCCTGGTGTATCTTACTCCTGCCTGTACCCTGGTTTACCCCCAGGTGAAAATAAACCTTTGGTGTTGGCATGTCCATCCAATGTCATGCAAATATCCCTGACGGTAATGTAGTATGAACCTAAACTAACTAAAACATCCATAACTCAGAATAAAGAGAATAACTGTAGTCTGAGAATAAGAAATCTGAGAGAGAGTGACTCTGAAGAATATTCCTTCAGGTTCATCACTGACAAAGGAGGAGGAAGATTTTCTGGATCACCTGGAGTCTCTCTGTCTGTTATTGGTAATTGTGAACATAACATTGTTTTTTAATTCTGTACAATAATTGCATAAAGGACTGATCAAAGATTTACTAAAAGGCTCGTCCCACAGTGCAGAGAGGAGTCTTACATCCGAGAATCATGTATTTACAGCAAGAGGCAGATAGAATGAAAGAAGTCGTTTGATATACTGCTTCACAGTACTACACAACTGATTAGTAAATATCATGATGGAGGAAGTGTGAGTCACCCACACTCACCTCAACTGTCAAGAGAGAGAGGATTTATGAAAAGCCTTTGTGGAGCAGTTACAAGTCCACTTCATGTTTATGGTTTGTCAAGGTGACATCTTTTTTCAGGAAAGTTTCTGAGAGTACTACTTGCATTCAAAATCACATTCCCCTTAAATATAGATTTTTGTTTTAAGCTTACATTGGTGTCCCTTTTCATCTTGCACAGATGGTCCTAGGAATGTGAGGTTGTCAGTCAGTCCCTCTGGTGAAATAGTGGAGGGCAGTTCAGTGACTCTGACCTGCAGCAGTGATGCCAACCCACCAGTTCACACATACACCTGGTATAAGAAGAATGGGGCTGAAATCTCACTGAAGAGATCAGGACAGAATTACAGCATCACTAACATCAGCTCTGAGGACAGACGACAGTACTACTGTAGAGCTGAGAACAGCAACTCTACTGAAATACACCTGAATGTAAAATGTGAGTACATCAGAATATTGATTTATCCACAGAGCACATACAAACTAACAGAAAAAGACAAAATTCTTTCTGTAGATTCCCCAAAGAACATGAAAGTGTCAGTCAGTCCCTCTGGTGAAATGGTGGAGGGTAGTTCAGTGACTCTCACCTGCAGCAGTGATGCCAACCCACCAGTTCAAAAGTATACCTGGTATAAGATCAGAGATGACAAAACCTCTCAGGTTGGCAATGAGAAAATCCTAAACTTCACTTTGACACATGAGACCAGTGGACATTACTACTGTGAGGCACAGAATCAGATTGGAGTTGAGAAGTCGACTGTGTTTTCAGTTGATATGTCAGGTAAGGTTCAGTTGAAGCAGATAAACTTGGGGAGGAAGAGCTTTGATTTCAGCTTGTTATGAATGACTTGGACTTTCTGTCAAACACTGATAATGATTTAATGAGCACATTATATTTCAGTGATGATTCATTAAATGTTTAAAAGTTTTGTAATTCTCTCTCTCTCTCTCTCTCTCTCTCTTTCTCTCTCTCTCTGATCAGGAAAAGTCAGAACTATTCTGTTTGCTGCCATTGGAGTCCCAGTTACTGTGGTTGTCACTGTGGTTATCACTGGTTTTCTATGGAGGAGGTGAACAGTTGGTTTAATCATGTTTTACCCTTTAGATTCACTCTCTGAATTTATACATTTGTCCTTTATTCCATAAAAAGTTACAGAGGAAATCTTACTAAATAATCATGTGTTTGAAAAATGAAATCTATCCTTCATTTGTTTGTGTTCATTTTATTTTATTTTTAATTTTAACAGCAGGAAAAGGAAGTCCAGCTCCAGAAAGAACCTAGGAAGTCCTGAGGGTCACAGACAGGTGAGCAGGTTGGAGAACTGTAGAGGAACTTTTTGGAAGTGCATGACTTCTGGAAAAATTCACATCTCTCTCTCTTTCCATCTCTCCCTCTCTAGGGAGTCCATCCTAACCCTGCTGATGACACATACACAGCTCTTGATCTCAGGACCAGATCCTCTGAGTACGACACTCTGGCTGTGAGTCTCTATTTATATCTCTCAGTGTCAGTGATGAGCTACACATTTCATTTAACATCTGTTCTGGATTCAATCAGTGTTTTTGCTGTACTATTGTGTACTATTGTAAACTGTTGTTTGTGTTTGTGTTTTCTTTTAGAGTGTGAAGGACTCATCCAGTGAAACATATACAGCTCTTCAGAGAACTGCTCAGGACTCAGAGTATGAGACCTTACAGAGGAGAGAGTCACCATAGAAACACACTGAACTGAACCAGACTGGGATGAAAAGACACAAAGTCTGAAATCTCTACGCTTCACTTTATGAAACCTGTAGAAGTGAGTTTTATATAGAAAAGGTTTGATGTGTAATCAGTTGGTAGTGTTTGGTTTAATGCAACAGAGTGAATTGACTGCATTTATATTTGATGTTATATAAATGTATCAACACCATGAGGATCTTTGGTCACTATTTTGATACTGAACATGAATGTGACATGTTTTAGTCATGAGAAGTGTTTAATGTGCAGTTAAAAAAATGTTCTTTGAAAATGAGTAAAGAGTGACTCATTAGCGACCAGAAGTCAATTTCCTTTACTTTTGTCATGTCACTCATATTCACAAGATGACCAGAGCTTTCTACATCGTTTTTATAACATAAAAATTACGATACTTATGTTTTCTTCCAGGAAATGCTTTGATGTGGTTTGTCAGAGATGTGTATGGTTTTGTTTCCCAATCCTGCCCCCAGGGACCCACAGCTCTGCACTTTTTCACTTTCTCCCACAGTTCACTCAGTGAATGAAGAGCTTGGTCATTAACTGATGAGTGGGGTCAGGTGTGTTAGAGCAGAGAGAGACATCAAATAGACAGAGCTGTGGATGCCCAGGAACAGGACTGGTGAACACTAGTGTACAGTGTCTGTTAAGAGCTGTGTCTCTCTGTGTGTCTCTGCTTTTGTTATTGATGGATCTGTAGTTCATGATGCTTCTGTAATGTATATTTTTTGTATGATATATCTTCTCAAGAAGTGAAGTATTTGGTTTGCAGAGCTGTTGATGAATGTGAAACTTTTAAAACACAGTACTGAATATAAACTGTTGTGTGTAAATCCAGTAATCAGAATAAATATGCGTTCAGTAAATATATATTTTACTCAAGTAAAAGTACTGTTACTATGGTGAAATTGTACTTAAGTAAAAGTACTAGTGTAACAATCTACACAAATAAAAGTAAAAAGTAACTTCTTTAAAATTTACTCAGAGTACGAGTTACTTAGTTACTTCTTTTTTTTTTTTAAATAAACATGATATAAAATAAAGTATGCCAAAATTAAAATCAAACATGTCAATGTGTGACCACATTAACAAAGTTTTTGCAAGCACTAGCAATGAAAAGTTGGGGAAAAAGGGGGAATGGAATATAAACAATTGAAACATTGCCCTTTTTAGTGTAAGTCAGAACACAGAAGAAAGCACTGGTACCCCATATAACTAAAAGAGGTACAGCTGCTACAATATGTAACCATACACTAGACTAGTATGTAGTAATATTTTTACTGCATGTGAGGACTGAGTGACTTGAAGAAAAACTGTTTAGAAGGGTGACATCAGCATATCTGCTTAGGCTATAGCCTGTATCAAAAATCCATAATAGTAGAAATCTAGATTAAACAGTGCGGAAGACCTCACTCACAGCAGTCTTCCAGACTGTTTAGTCCATAATCCGACATCTCTCCTCTAGCGTTTTGGGCTTCGGAAAAGCAAAAAATACAACAACCCCCTCTAAACTTTGAGAATATCTGCGGTCGGACTGCAGGTTCCATATATACACCATTTCGGCATTCAGGGGAGACCCCAACAATGAGTAGAGATATGGAACAAAGCAATAATTTAGGGACATCTACTAGTTATTACAACAACCCTGTGTGCTTTCTGCTGAAAATCATGTGCTCATGTTCATAATTACATAAATTCATACATTTTCTTGCTGTTTTTATCTTTTAAAAAAGGAAAAAAATGCACAGACTTTAAGTTGTACTTAGTGAGTTATACATATTCCTTTGTTTGTTTTTGTTCATTGCTGCATATTTTAATATGCAATGTCATTCCCAATGTTGAAACCATGTAAGTTAAGAAATGTTTTTAAAAGTATATATAAGACAGAACTTCAAATTTATCCTTGGGATGTGTTGACACTTTTGAAACAACAGAGCTGTTTGAATTGTTCATTTCTAGGATTCACACCAGTGTAAAGTCATTGTGTTTATTATGTTCTCCTTGGACTGGAACCTGATTAACACTCATTATAGACCACAGAGATAGATAAGAGGTGGAAGAGCTACAGTGAATGATGTTCATAGTTTAAAGTGGAGAGATTTGTTTTATCACATAGTGCTGTAGGCAAATTCTAACATCATGAAAATTTCCTGATGGTTTTTGGGGCAGAGGCACAAAGAAATGGGTGGGGGTGGGGGTGGGGGTGGGGGTTAGGAATCATTGACGTCAAATCACCAGTAGGGGGAGTGCTGAGCCTTTAACGTCAAAGAGTTCCAAGCTTTAGAGAACTAACTGTTTTTTTTCTGTGGGTATTCTTTATGAACAAACAAACAAATGTTATCCAGAAAGATGGCAAACAGAGGAATATTTTATTGAGATACATTGATTCTGATAACAAATCAACCAATCAGACATAAGGATTCAGTTTGTATGAGTACTCACAAATGTTGCCTTGAAGCAACAGTGAAAATAAGTTGTAGTTCAAATACAGTGATTGCTGTAAAGCTTGAAAAGGTCAGTGCTTTTGATGATGAATCCTGACTCTTTGGGTTGTTGATCCTCAGTGGAATTTTGTGAGGGGCTGCAGTTGATCCTGAATGACTGTAATAACTGGAGTGCTGTACATCTATGTGATTTTTAAAATCCCCAGTTTGCTATAATGACATTCTGACTATCTATATAATGACACCCTCAGGTGTGAATGCTTTAAAATGCTGTTCTTTTTGCAGCAGCCTATAAAACTATATGCTGTCATATAAAAGACAGTGTGTGCTGTATTTCTTGTGAATTCCTTATGTTGTTGTTAAAAGATGCTGTGCTACTTCAAAGCAGACAACTTCCTGTTTTTCTGGTGTAAAAACTCCGGCCACGAATCTGTTTGGTTGGCCTGTCTTCTGTTCTTTTTTCTCTACTTCAAAAGTCGACTTTGTGAATGAGAAAGTTACTGAAACAATCATGTGATGAAATAAGAAAATAAGTTTCTAATACATTCACTGTCATGCTGTCTTTATAATAACTCATACATTGGGTTTGAGATGATGTGAGGGCACAAAGCTTGTTTTGGGGTCAGAGTAAAAATACATCATAGTTACTGCATGTGTAGTGTTACTGTATATGGGCCTGCTTGTTACATTACTGAGTTTTATAGTCACTGGAACAATACAGAGAGACTACAGTTGGTCCTGAGTGTTTACAGTAACTCATGTGCTGTATGTTTGTACAAAACACTTTAAAACCCAAACTGTTCGCAGTCCTGACTATAGTTAGCATTCATACCAGACTTGACAAAATTCACATGTCTGAACATTAAAAAAGGGAAGTTCACTTTGTAGCAGCGTCTACCACTGACTTCATATCTCCACCTTCATTCATTTTCTATCATGTCTTAATACTCAAAAAACCAAACGCATCACATTGTTTGGTATGTGAATGTAGTTTACCTGAAGTTTGGAAGAGAGCCTCTGAGAAGAGAGCCTCATGTACACCATCTCAAGAGGGCCTGATAGTGAGAAACCATCCTTGAGGATGGAGTTCAGCTTTTACCGGCCAGACCAGAGGACGAAGAGATTACAGATGGGTCCCAAAATGATTCTGATGGAGAACACTGCATGTTACAGGGGCTCCAGTCTGACACATAAGAGTCTCTGGAGATGGATGGAGCCACATGACCCTCCTGTGAGACCACCAGTGGAAGAGACACCCAGACACATGGCCAGGGTCTCACTGAGTGAACACTCTGACTCATTCAGTCTCCAACAGTCTGTGGAACAAAGAGAGACAGACACAGTAAGAGGGAAAGGGGGCGGCCATTCTCCCATCATCATCACTGATATGAGATATTTTACCACCTGTACTGAATACAACATGGTTCTTTCATTTCTTTTTGTTCATTGTTTGGATGCTGATGCATTTGGAGGGTGTAGAACGCAGTGGGCCAGTAATGGCCAACACTGAACCTCATTTCAGGTAAAAAAAAAAAAAGACATATCTGAAGTGTACAATCATCAGCAGAAGGAGTGCTTCACTGTGTATGGTACATCATAGTGTGTTTCTGATGCTGGGAACTTCCTGTTTTTCTGATGAGTAAATTCTTCACACTCATTTCTCTCTGACCTACAAAGTTACTTGATATGTGATGATGCAGTCTGTGATCAGGCTTGTTACTTTTGTTGAGTTTTATCCTCAGTGGAATGATACAGACAGACTGCAGTTGGTCCTAAGTGCTCAGAGTAGCTGATGTTCTGTATGTTTGTGTGACACTTTAAAACCACACTGTTCACAGTCCTGACTATAGTTAACACTCATACTGGACAAAATTCACACATCTGAACAGTGAAAAAAGAAAGTTCACTTTGCAGAAGCACCTTCCATTCAGTTCATATCTCCACCTTCATTCACTCCCGATTATTACTTAAAACTTACAAAATCAAATACAGCACATTTGCAGCACCTCATTCGTTCACTAACATTTCTTAAGGCTTATGAATACACATACGGCACATGAAGTTGTCATATTTTAATATGTGCATGTTATTTGTATGTGTATATCAGTATGCATGTGTTTGTATAGCATATTTATACGATCATAAGAAAAAGAGAAAACTTCATGTATTAAATGTACAGATGAAATTCAGACACTGACTGTAGTAACTAAGTCAGTTATGATAGGAATGTTATTTAGAGAACTAAATGTTCATGAGAGATCTGCCTCTTCCTGTATTAGAGTTTGGTCATTAAGTGCATTCTTCACACTCAACAGTTCTGCTTTTGAGACAGTCACTTCAACATCTCACATCTCTACTCCTCTAAGTAAGTACATTATGATTTTTCATATTGAAAACCATTCAAATACATTAGTGGTCTGTTCTTATCTATGACTTATATAGCTTAACAATTTCCATTTGTGATAATTATACTGTTGTATATTGAGTGAGAATGGGAGATGAGGGTCATGTTTACTGTGTCAGAACTTAACTTGAGAAGAGACTTGTACTGTGTTTAACAGCTGCGCGTGACTGACACCACATAACAAGAACATGACAATGCAGCTTAACAACATAGCAACTGGAAACAAAACACAAAACATCAAGTCAAAATGAACGAATATGCATTTAAATAATGATAACACAAACAAACACAAGTTAATCAAAATGTTTAACTTCGTTTGTTAATAATAAAAGAAAAATCTTGTCAGAGTATTTCAAGTGATTCACAAGCCCAACATGGGATGTAACTGTGTCTTTCTCTCATTCTCCATTAACTGTCAGAGTGAGATCTGAAATAATGTAGTGAGTCAGTCATATTCTACACATGGATATGTGATCATAAAAAAAGATTTCTAAAAGCAAAAGAAAAGTGACCAGCTTTTTCTTCTGAGTCACCTGCATAAATGTATCTTGTGAACTGAATTAAATGCTAAAGCAGGATTTTTAGGGTTTTCCGTGCAAGTTCACATTTTATAACATACAATGCTGTCAATTTCTATCTCTTGTTCACTGCTTGTCTGTCACTCTCTCTCTTTCTCTCTCTCTCTCTCTCTCTCTCTCCCTCTCTCTCTCTCTCTCTCTCTCTCTCTATATATATATATATATATATATCGCTCTCTCTGTCTTTCTCTAACTCTCTCTCTTCCTCTCCCTCTCTCTCTCTCTTTCTCTATCTCTCTCTCTGGCTGTCTGTCTCCCTCACTCTCTCTCACACACACACTTTAACAAACACAGTCAATGCTGTCAACATAAAGTTCATTTGGTCTCTCTCTCTCTCTTTCTCTCTCTCTCTCTCTCTCTCACACACACAAATACACACACAAACACAATGCTGTCAACCCAGAGTTCACTCTCCCTCTTTTTCTGTCTGTCTGTTAGTCTCTCTCTCTCTCTCTCTCTCTCTCTCTCTCTCTCTCTCTCTCTTTCACTCATACACACACAATGTCAACACAGAGTTCAGTCTCTCATTAGTGTTATTCAGTAACTCCTTTAAACAACTCAGTTTATGACTTCAGTGTAGAAGTAATGTGGTATTCCTTTCAGTAATATGGTGAAAAATGTTGCATGTTAATGTTATTACATGTTCATTTTTTAGGCATAAAAAATCCCCTCAACTGGAGAACACTGGGCATGCTCTATGTTGTTGTAAAATATCATTTTCATATCTGACGTTCTTTTTACAGACTGGGTGCTACAATGAACCTGAAATCTACAGCAATCATATATGTGATATTGCTGTGGTCTGTTCCAGGTATGATCTCTTTAATGTTTCAGTTTTGTGTTGATTTGTGACAAGTATGTCCTCAGTATGTCTGAACTGCATGGATTTAAAACAACTGAAGGTTTCTCCAGTAACCACAAATGCCATAACTATATTACAGAGTAATGCATTTGAGTGCTGTAAAAGCTACACAACTTTTTATCATAATATGTTTATTACTGTGTGTCTTTAAAGCAGACCAAAATGTATCAGATGTGGGTTATCTCTGAAATTATAAAAGAAAATAGACCATGTAACCAAATTTCTAAATTATTTAAATTAATGTAAGATTAAATTCCCCTACTGTTCAGGGTTTGTGCCTTTGAACTCACACCACATAAACATACAATCCATTTACAGTATTCAACTTTTAGTGTTGTATTGTCAGTTATCATAAGTCCTGAAGAGTTATGCTTCACTGGGGTAATGTGTAATGTTTCATATGTGAATCTTACAGATGTTGTGAGTCAGAATGGCTGGAGTGTAACTCATACCAGTCACAGTATCTGTGCCTTAAAGGACTCATCTGCGGACATATCCTGCTCTTACACACATCCCAGTCATCACACAGTCACTAAGACTTTCTGGTTCAAGAACAAAAAGAAGAAGTCTGTTGACCTGAGTCAGAAACTGGAATATCAGGGACGTGTGAAATATGACAGTAAAAAGAATAATCACACACTGACAATAACAAATCTAAAGAAGAGTGACTCTGGAGAATATTATTTCAATTTAATTACTGATCAGAAAGGAGAGGAACATCATGGTACACCCCCCGTCTCTCTGAAAGTCACAGGTAATAAATGACATATTCGTTTCAGAGTGTTATTTACTGAAACAATTTCACTGGGATTGGTTCTGGGGAATTGACTCTGGACATCTGTATGTGACTCAGACCTGCAGGTGACAGTGAGTCCTGACACAGTGAGAGAGGGACAGAGAGTAACACTGACCTGTTACACCACCTGTACTCTGAATAACAACCCTACATACATCTGGTACAGAAACAATCAGCCTGTAACTAATAATCACAGAAACCGCCCGTATCTGGACTCAGTCAGCAGTGAGGACACAGGCAGCTACTCTTGTGCTGTACAAGGTCAGGAGAATCTCCGCTCTCCAGCAGTGTGTAAGTTTGTATTTAAAACTGTATTTGTTTTTTAAATAGATAATATTGCCAAAGCTGAATTTGATCACATACGATTTTAATTGCGATTTGGATCATTAAATTTGCCAATTAAATGATTGGAACTGAAAAAAATTACTCAGATAGAATCCCCTTTTCCTGTCCCACTCTGACCAGACAAATTCTAATGTTTACCTTTTTATTTTTTTTGGGGGGGGGGGGGTTGTTTACTTTATTATATTTGTTTATTTCAAATCATGTTTAGACTCAGTGAATGTAAAGCAGCTCATTCTCTTCTGTTTCAATCTGACCCAACACCACTGTATTCCAGTCCACACCCATTCATTTTCCCTCATGACAACTCTGATACACAACTCCTGTCACACAACTTTTTAACAGAATTATTTAACAACTGCATGTTGACACTCACTGAGCGGAGAGCTGAGATCACATCATTTCAGCTGAGTGTTTGTTGTAAGAAATAAGCAACAACTGTAATTTTGTTGTTATATTTCTCACAAATGCATGAAAATGACAGCTTGGTAGGTGTTGGCTCAATCTCCCCTCCAAAACATTGTTGAGTTTTATCTCAAGATTTTCTCAGTCTCAGGTGAAAAGGTGATGCTTCTAAATAAAGATTTAACTCTGTTGCAGGTGTCAAAGACAAGAAATGCTGGAGTGTAAATTACCCAGAGAGAAGAATCGTTGCTGTGAAAGGTTCATCAGTGAACATACCCTGTATTTACACATATCCCAGTGGATATACAGTCACTAAAACAGTCTGGTTTAATAAATGGGAAAAAACGGTGGAACCTGAGGATCTGAGTCAGAATCCAGATTATCAGGACCGTGTGGAATATCTTGGGAATAAAGAGAATAACTGTAGTCTGAGAATAAGAAATCTGAGAGAGAGTGACTCTGAAGAATATTCCTTCAGGTTCATCACTGACGGAGAAGGAGGAAGATTTGCTGGATCACCTGGAGTCTCTCTGTCTGTTGTTGGTAAATCTGAACATAACATTGTTTTTTCATTCTGTATAATAATTGCATAAAGTACTGATCAAAGATTAGCTAAAAGGCTTGTCCAATAATGCAGAGGCAAGTCTTACACCTGGGAATCATGTATTTACAGCAAGAGCCAGACAGAATTGCAGAAGTTGTTTTCTGTGGTAATTTGATATACTGCTTCACAATACTAGACAACTGATTAGCAAATATCATGATGGAGGAAGTGTGTGTCACCCACACTCACCTCGTCTAGAGAAAGAGGATTTATGAAAAGCCTTTATGGAGCACTCTATTACAAGTCCAGTGACAATCCACATCATGTTTATGGTTTATCAAGGTGACATCTTTTTTCAGTAAAGTCATTCTGAGAGTACCAATCACATCCAAATTCACAACCCCATTAATTCACAACTTTTGTTTTAAGTTTACATTGGTGTTCCTTGTCATCTTGCACAGATGGTCCTAGGAATGTGAGGTTGTCAGTCAGTCCCTCTGCTGAAATAGTGGAGGGCAGTTCAGTGACTCTCACCTGCAGCAGTGATGCCAACCCACCAGTTCAAAATTACACCTGGTATAGGAAGAATGTTCTCTATCAGAAATGTCAGACAGATAAGTGTGTTATCAGGAATATCAGATCTGAGGACACTGGTAAATACTGTTGTGCAGCTGTGAACAAAATGGGAATCAGTCAGACA
Source organism: Chanos chanos (assembly GCF_902362185.1). Taxonomy (NCBI): domain Eukaryota; kingdom Metazoa; phylum Chordata; class Actinopteri; order Gonorynchiformes; family Chanidae; genus Chanos; species Chanos chanos. The sequence continues at coordinate 14,459,979 of NC_044502.1, forward strand.
CAGTGTGAACAACTGACTGTCAAATGTGAGTAAAATTCTGAGCTACATTTGACCTGAATGACGGTTAATGAATGTAATAGTTAACAATCATTTCAAAATATTCTATGTCTATAAAATTTTACTTAAGAACATTTATTAAAAGAAATTTCATCCGCTCATACACATTATGCGATGTGAGTGTGAAAGTTCAGTTTTTTAGCCCATCTCCTCTGACACAGATGCTCCAAAGAAAACTACTGCTTCCATCAGTAACTCAGCATCTAGTGAAATGGTGGAAGGCAGTTCAGTGACTCTGACCTGCAGCAGTGATGCCAACCCACCAGTTCACAATTACACCTGGTATAAGAAGAATGGAGCTGAAACCTCACTGAAGAGATCAGGACAGAATTACAGCATCACTAACATCAGCTCTGAGGACAGAGGACAGTACTACTGTAGAGCTGAGAACAGGATTGGAAACAGCAACTCTACTGAGATACACCTGAATGTAAAATGTGAGTACATCAGAATATTGATTTATCTGCAGAAAGAATGATTGACAGCATGTAATCTAGAGACACCAAGGACAAACACAAAAAGACTGAATTTAAAAAAGATCTAAAATTAGCATGCGTCCCCCTTCTGTAGATTCCCCAAAGAACATGAGAGTGTCAGTCAGTCCCTCTAGTGAAATAGTGGAGGGCAGTTCAGTGACTCTGACCTGCAGCAGTGATGCCAACCCACCACTTCACACATACACCTGGTATAAGATCAGAGAATGGAGACCAGCCTGCATCTTTTAGGCGTACTGGAGTTGAGTATGTCTTTACTGTAGTCCAGTCTTAGGACATAGGACAGTACTACTGCACAGCTATGAATGGGATTGGAATAGGACAGTCCCAGACTGAACAACTAAATGTGGAATGTATGTGTTCTGTATTTTTATGTTCACATACACTGAGTCTTTTTTGGTGCCTCCTTATCACATAACCACTCATTTCTCTCACAGATTCTCCAAAGAATGTAAAAGTGTCATTCAGTCCCTCTGGTGAAATAGTGGAGGGCAGTACAGTGACTCTCACCTGCAGCAGTGATGCCAACCCACCAGTTCACAATTACACCTGGTATAAGACCTCACTGAAGAGATCAGGACAGAATTACAGCATCACTAACATCAGCTCTGAGGACAGTGGACAGTACTACTGCAGAGCTGAGAACAGGATTGGAAACAGCAACTCTACTGAAATACACCTGAATGTAACATGTCAGCACAACATAGATTTATCCACAGAGAATATGGAAGATAATACTTAATTAAGAAACACAGAGCACATACAAACTGACAGAAAAAATAGAATTTACACAGGTCTAAAATCAACATGTATCCTGCTTTTTTAGATTCCCCAAAGAACATGAAAGTGTCAGTCAGTCCCTCTGGTGAAATAGTGGAGGGCAGGTCAGTGACTCTGACCTGCAGCAGTGATGCCAACCCACCAGTTCACACATACACCTGGTATAAGATCAGAGATGGCAAAACCTCTCAGGTCAGCAAAGAGAAAATCCTAAACTTCACTTTGACACATGAGACCAGTGGACATTATTACTGTGAGGCACAGAATCAGATTGGAGTTGAGAAGTCGACTGTGTTTTCAGCTGAAATGTCAGGTAAGGTTTGGTTGAGGCAGGTAAAGTTGGGGAGGAAGAACTTTGATTTCAGTTTGTCATGAAATGACTTGGGGTTTAATGAGCACATTATATTTCTGTGATGATTCATTTAATATTTAAAAGTTTTGCAATTCTCTCTCTCTCTCCCTCTCTCTCTCTCTCTCTCTCTCTCGTTCTGGAAAACTGATTTCCTCTGATCAGGAAAGTTCAGGATTGTTCTGTTTGTTGCCATTGGTGTCCCAGTTGCTGTGGTTGTTACAGCAGTTATCACTGGTTTTCTATGGAGGAGGTGAACATTTCATTTCAAGTTCTTACCTATATTAATTTTCTTTCTACTTTCTTTTCAAACATCTGCATAATTTGAACTGCATTTAAAAATATAACATTTGTTTAACTTGTCCACAACAGGAGGAACAGCAAATCACCTGAGTACACAGGAAGTCCAAAGGATCATAGACAGGTGAGCAGGTAAACAAATGCTTGACATGGTTTTGCAAGTGTACCAGAAATATTAACGTCTGTCTCTCTCTCTCTCTAGGCTGAATCTGATCCAGTGTATGATAATGTCTCAGCTGTGGCCATGCCCTCTGACCCCACACAGGGAGTGAACACTGATGATCAGGGTGATGTTCACTATGCAAGTGTTCAGTTCAGTCACTCTAAGAGACAGGAAGTGTCTCTGTACTCCACAACTCAACATCAACAGCCTGACAAACAGCATGAGGATGTGCAGTATGCCACTGTGAACTTCAGCAGAGCCAGTGCTGCCCCCCAGTGAGTAAATCATATCATTGGAATAACATTGTCAGTCTGTGTTCATTGATATATTAAGTAGAATCTGCTTAAAATCTCTTTTGTGATTGTTATTAATGCACATTATGTCCTCCAGTCATCGAACCATAATTTTACTGAACGTTAACTAGCTGTAATCAATTTAAAAACATATTGATCCATATTAATGATTACATACTTTGAAATACAACTACCAGGTGAAACTGAACTCATATTTTTACCATTAGGCCTGTGGCAGCAGGGTCATCTGAGGATCCATCTGTGATCTACAGTCAGATCAACAAACGCAAACCCTGAATATGATCAGCCAATCAGCACTCACTATCACCTCAGGTAGTTCAGGGTAACACTGGATAATGGTTTAGTGAACCTGACGAGGAACCTCAGGATTCTCCCTGATACAGGAACAGGGTTAAATAGCTTCTTATATCCTTGTCAGTTGTAGCATTATTTCTTTTCAGTGGAAAGTGTTTCTCTCTCCCTCTTTTTCTACTGGTAAATTCTTTATTTTGCATATAATTGTCTCAGTTTCTATAAGCATGATTCCTGCTTCCTAGAAATGACATTTTCCCATTCTTTTACTTGTTAGCATAAATAAGCAAATGCATTAAAAAAAAGAAAGAAAGAAAGAAAAAAAGGTAAGTTCATGTTTCTAGATAAATATAGTAAAGCTGTTATATATTCATGACGGTGAACTGTAAAATTTTAAGACCTCTTAAAGCCATGCTGTGATACTAATTTTCAAAAGCATTCCATAATAAAAGTAAGGTCCACTCCCAACTGTGCTCAGTTTTTTTTTTTAGTATGTATTCTATGAAGACCAGTGAATATTACAGAGTTAGAGAGGTGCGACTGAGCACCATGGTGGTTGAGATATTTAACTGCAGGATGTTTTACAACCTATATACATCAACAAGATGTGTAATTACAGACTTCAGACTACAGACTGCAAAGGATTCTGCAACTTTTTGTGCAAACTTACCTTCAAATGCCAAAAGCTCTTGAATTCAAATGCCAGATTATTGTACAGACTTTGAGCTATTAATTCACTTGGAAGGTTCTTGCTCATAAAAGCTTGCACAGCATCTAAAACAGTCAGAGACAACAATGAATTAAGGGAATGAATAGTTTGATATGTATTTAAGGTTTAACATGTCTTTAAAAGCTAAACCAGTTTCCTCTTGTTCAGTGTGGGGTAACCAAGGTAAACACATGTGTTTCAACAAACCCTAAAATCCAAATTAAATGAGAAATGATAGTGAATGAACTCACACTTTTTGTCACAAATTAGAGGCAATATTGGATGCATGGGCAAGCTACCAGCTTTTACTGAGGGTAAAAGGGTAGACCAGAAAACAGAGGCACAAAAACAACCTAGGATTCAGTGTAACTCTATTACTTACTCTGGTACACCATGTCAGAAAAGACAAAGACTTCACAGTAGTAAGGAAAACTAGGGATATTTATACAAAAAGCAAACCAAACTTGATTAACCAAAACAGGAGTTCACAGTGATAGGATAATTGACTGAATGAAGGAAGGAAAACAACGTGACTAAACAGAAAACCTAACTCAAAATGGCCAGCAGAGAGGGAGATTGAGAACCAGGGCATGACACATGTCAGCCTAAATCATCTTTAAAAATGCTTCATAATATGTTTTATATAATATGGTTTTTATGTTATATGATATAATCTTAAAACTGTACACAGCTTTAATTAAAAATGTCCCAAGAAAAATAATCCTCTTTTGAAGCAACAATATCACATTCAATATCACTGTTACTATCACCGCCAACGTAACTGCCGACATGAACATAACTATCACTATAACCGTCATCGTCACTATCGCTATCTTTTATGTAATGGTGACACAAACCGTGTACAAGTCACTTAAATTACGTTAACATCTGTGTGGGGTGAAAGAGACACCAATGTGGCCCACACCTTTCTATACCAGTTAGAACATGCAAGACAATAAAAAAAACAGTCATTGATGCCTTTAAGGTAAAGGGACAGGCAGTTTGACAAAAAAGAACTCTGGGATAACTCAACTGAAAAACGGATGTAAAGATGGTTTGTAGCTCAAGACCTTGCTTCCATTTAAATGCATGTGGAAAGCAGTGTTAATTTCGTCAACGAAAACTTTTTTCCACGACGAAAACGAGACCATAAATAAAAATGCACCTTTGAAAATAAAAACTCTGATGAAATATATTACCATTTTCGTTGATGAATACTAACGAAACGATAATGTCAGAGACAGATGAATGGACAAGCAATTATAGCTTCCTTCCTCTGGAAATCAAACTTTAAACATTTTAACTAACCTTAACTTGCCAACCAGCCTTGCCAGATGTAGGATTATTATCGAATTTGTACGATAATTTTGCCCTCTGTACGATTAATAATGCTAAAAGGCCCATAATGTACCATAATTTGTTCATTTTGTGACACTTAGCATTAGTAGCTATAATCAGTCTATGGCTAGCCAATCTCACTTTGATTAATTTCCTGAAACGATAAGGACAGTAAAATATGGATCCTATGTCTGTGTTTACGCATCTCTTCTCACACTCTTTCCAGCAAATCATTCTTGTTGTGATGAACTCGCAAACAGGAGTGTTGCTAACTTAACCATTAATCAAATCTTCTTTACAAATCAGAAGTTTTTGGTATTTTATACTGACTGCAGAAACTAAGGGGCCAATACTATATTTACCCAGTGCAATGCAGTTATCATTATAATATTACAAGTTAAATGAGCTCGTCAAATGAGCGCCCGCTCATATGAAGAGAGTTTGCACTAGACATAGCTTACTGCTGCATCCACGTGAAAACAGAAAAAAGGGAGACAGGAGAGAGGCAAAGTTTGTCTTTAAACAATGTGGCTTGTAGGCAGTATCAAAATGTCGTCATCTCAGTAAATAAGTGTTTTCTGAAATTACACATTTACACATATTTGTTCTCTTGGTTATGGCTCATGTAGGATAATTTCCCTCAAAATAGGATCATTTTAAGCCTCTGGTGCAATACTTTAACATTTCCTATCTGGCAATGTTGGCAACTCATATCACATCATAACATTATCAGTGCAGGGAACTGAACTTCAAACTCATCTCAGTGTCATTCAGTCTCTCTGCTGCTTTTGACCAGATTTATTTGCTTTTGATAATATTTATTTGTCATCCACCAATCTTAAAGTGAAATATTAAATGCTACATATAACATCACAATCCCATGAAACACAGATTTTTTTTCTCTTTTTAAATTGCTTTGTGTGTCTTGTCATCTCCTACAGTCTGTCCCAAGAATGTAAGAGTACCAGTCAGTCTCTATAGTGAAATAGTGGAGGAGAGTTCAGTGTCACTGACATTGACAAAAGAAAAAGAAAAAAGAAACAAAAGGAAAATGTTAAACTTCCCTTTGACCTATGGGACCAGAGACCAGTGGAAGCATAGAATCAGATCGGAAATTCAGATCTGGAGTATGGCTCAATTTGAAGTGTCAGGTAAGGTTTGACCTAAACAAAGCAGTTGGGGGGAAACTGGGGGGACTGTTAACTTAAACAAAATTCACATTCACTCAAAACTGACAGTCATATTTACAATCATATTCTCATTCTCTCTCTCTCTCTCTCTTGCACTGGTCCCATGGCCTGAGCATTTCTGGCACACACACTCATGTGCTGTTGTAACAAGGTTTTGTAAGAGAGAGAGAGAGAGGTTGACAGCATTTCATGTTATAAAATGTAAATTTCTCACACAGAAAAACCCTAAAAAACCCTATTTTAGCATTTTAATTTATTTTGTAAGATATTTTTATACAGGTGACCCAAATAAAAGCCAGTCACTCTTCTTTTGCTTTTAGAAATCTTTTTTATGATCACGTCCATCTAAGGGATATGATCAAGTGACTTCATTATTTCATATCTCACTTTGCGGGTGTCAGGCTTATAGGCAGAGTCTGGATGCATGCGCAGGTTATTATGCATTTTATTCAAGTGAAACATGGGCAAAAGTTACAGAGGTTACAAAAATACACAGGAACAGCAACCAGAGATCCAAACAAAAGGGACCCACCATACACAACACCGGGGTTACGCCAAGCAATGCAAGCCAAAGAAACAGGGAGAACCAAGGAATACTTATACAAGGACAAACAAGACTAGAACTAAAGACAGGTGAAAACTGAACTGAACTTAACAGGGCTAAACCAAAAGAGGACTAACCCAGGGGACAAACTGGACTGAACCAAGTGCACAAAAGAACCAAAACTGGCCACCAGAGGGGGGAAAAACGAGAAACCAAGGAACAGGAAGGAGCAGGGTGTGACAGTGGGTTAATGGAAAATGAGGGAAAGACAGTTCAATGCCAAATTGGACTTATGAATCACTTGAAATGCCCTGACAAGACACTGATTTTTTTTTGGTTTTGTTTTGGATTTTTTTTTTTTATAAGAAATGGGTTTAAACATTCATATTTAACTTGTATTTAGTTGAACAATCATTATGTAAATAAATATTCTTTCATTCTGACTTGATATTATGGGTTTTGTTTCCAATTGTTATGTTGTTAAGCTGCATTGTCATGTTCTTGTTATGTGGTGTCAGACATGCCCAGCTGTTAAACACAGTACAAGTCTCCTCTCAAGTTCAGTTGTGACACAATAAACATGACCCTCATCTCCCATTCTCACTCAATACACAACAGTATGATTATCAAAAAGGGAAATCGTACATCTATGCTAGTCATACATTTCAATAAAACTATGTTCATTAAGAACAGACCACTAATGTATTTGAATGGTTTTAAATAAGACAAATCATAATGTACTTACTTAGAGGAGTAGAGATGTGAGATGTTGAAGTGACTGTCTCAAAAACAGAACTGTTGAGTGTGAAGAATGCACATAATGATCAAACCCTAACACAAGAGGCAGATCTCTCATGAATATTCAGTTCTCTAAATAACATTCCCATCATAACTCATTTAGTCACTACAGTCAGTGTCTGAGTTTTATCTGTACATACAATACAAGCTTTCTCTTTTTCCTGTGATCATATGCTTAGAAACACACTATACTGAAAAATTACATTTTACATATGATCATTTCAAATATGATAACGTCATGTGCTGTATGTGTATTTGTAACCTTTATGAAATGCTAGTGAGGGAATTCAGTGACATAATAGAGTTGTTTTATGTCCAGACATGTGAATTTTGTCAAGTATGAGTGTTTACTATAGTTAGGACTGTGACAACCTTTCTCAGTCATCACATGTGAGTTATAATAAAGACAGAATGTAATCTCATCTAATGAACTTCCTTTCTTATTTCATCATGAACACATTCATTTTACAAAAGTAATTTTGAAGTAGGGAAGAGGGAAGAGAAGGCGGATCAGCCATCTTGTAAGTCAGAGATAAATTTGTGTGAAGAGTTTTTTCAGCAGAAAAACAGGAAGTTCCCAACATCAGAAACACATAATGATGTACTGTACACAGTGAAACACTCCTGGTAATGATTGTATGCCACTGAAATGTATTCTTTTTCTTTAAACCTGAAATGACATTCAGTTTTGGTCATTACTGGCCCACTGTGTTCTACACCCTCCAAACACATCAGCATCCAAACAATGAACATAAAGAAACGAAAGAACCATGTTATATGTTACGGTGGTACGTTCAATACAGGTAGCAAAATATGTCATATCAGCGATGATGATGGGAAACCTAAAAGGGAAACCAGGGATCTTTATCCAAACAGAAAACAGGGCTAGATTAACAAAAACAGGCAAACCCCACAATTGAATAATTGACTGACTGAGTAACCAAGGCATTAACTAAATCGATGAAAACACAACAAAATGACAACTAGAAGTATAGGGTAAGAACTTGGGTGTTACAATAGTGGGTGTTTCAACACTGAATGGTTTCCCTGGGCCTGGTGATCAATACCTAAATTTAACTGCCCAAGAAAAAGAAAAACCATAAAATGTCTTAACTGGTGTTTTTAGCAGCACAACACACCTGAGCTGCTTCAGTGCAGCTGTGCATAGATTTCATGAAATATGTTAAACCCTACTAAATATGTGATACAAAACCATTTTCTTTGGAGATTCCATTATGTGAGATTTTGGTATAACTAAGATGCTGCACAGACATTTCCCATATATCTGCATTTAATCTGAAATGGAGATTGTTATGGCCATGACATGGGGTTAGCTGTATTATTGTAACCAATTCACAGTATTATCAAAAGATGCCATCTAGCTACAGAAATAGAAATAGAAATGGAAATAAAATTTAGATAGGAATAGACAGAAGTAAGGGTCGATGTGAAATGTCACTCATGGATCATTTCCTAATCAGTGTCAGCTGAAACTAAATTTATGATGCATAGTTTTTGAGGTACTCTTTTTTGTTCCACAGCATTGCTGAATACAAGAATGAGTGGTCAATGAGCGGTAATTATTTTTGGGTAATGACTGCTGATTAATGATCACTATTTCACATGTTATTACACTGCAATGCACAAAGTATGGCCAAGCAGTTCAGTCACATTACATATTACTGTGTCGTAACCATGGCACCAAACTTTATTTCATGATTAAACAAAAAAAAAGACAACATTTCAGTGCTGTGCAGTCACCAGTAGAGGGAGGGCATCACCATGTACAGGACATCACAGGGTTTTTGAAGCTGGCAACTTCCTGTTTTTCTGATTGAGAAAACACCAAGCACTAATCTTTTTCTGACCAACAAGATGGCTGGGCTCTCCTCAATTCTTTTGTGATGAAATAAGAAAACAAGATAAGAAAGTAAGTTAAGAATGTATTCATTTCAATCTGTCTTTATCATAACTCATGCATGGAGTTTCAGATGATGGGAGGTCTCACAAAGCTTGCTTTGCGGTCACAGTAAAAATACATCATAGTTACTGCATGTGTAGTGTTACTGTCTGTGTGCCTGCTTGTCACATTTCAGAGTTTCATCCTCACTGAAGCTATACAGAGAGACTGAAGTTGGTCCTGAGTGTCTACAGTAACTCATGTTCTGCATGTTTGTCCAACACTTTAAAACCACGAGTGTCTAGAATCCTTGCTATAATTAACACTAATACTGGACTTTACAATATTCACTTGCCTATGCATAAAAAAGAGAAGTTCACTTTGTAGCAGCATCTACCACTGACTTTATTCATTTACTGTTATTTCTAAAAACCTACAAAACCAAACACATTGCATTGAGTGGTAAGTGAACATAATTAATCCTGATGTTTTGAAGAGAATTTTTCATTTCCAGCTGTTACACTCTCTACTGGGTCTGGACTCTGAAGAGACAGCAGATGGAGAGATGGATCAAGATCAAGATCAAGATCAAGAGGTTTATTTGTCACATGCATGATTGTACAAGTACATCAGCAGTGAAATGAACAACTCCGGTAACTGTACTGAAAAACTAAATAAAAATATAAAAATAATATAAATAGAAATCAAAATAAAAATAATAATAAAATATAATATAAGCTATATACAGGGTAAGTGTATGATCAGTTGCATTGAAGATTAGACAGTTGCAATGAAGGTGCTACAGAAGATTCAAAGTGCAAAAGGTGCAGGTGTATGAACTGTTACACAGTATTGCAAAAATGCAGTGTGCAAAAAGGAGCAGAATATGTGTAGAATGTGTGTTATGTAGTTTTTATGTACTTTTAATTTTTATGTAATTTTGTAAGTGTTTATGGTCCATATGGCAGATGGATGACTGGACCGTAGAAAACCAACACCATCTGCAGGTCACATATCAACAGGCCCAGCATCAGTTGCAACTCAGAGCAGAACAGAGAAATGGAGAAACAAGATTCATAACAATTATGCACAGGATCCAGACTTACAGGAAGGCCAGATGGTGTACACGAGAAACCACCCTTGAGGATGGAGCAATATGCAAGTTCACAGGGAGGCCTCCCTTTACCAAGTCAAACAAGTCAAACAGTCTGTTCCATTGTATTAGCATGACAGGCCCGTGACAGGAAAAGGGGCTGCCAACCTCCCATCATCATCCCTGATGTTGGATATTTTACCACTGGTATCAAACTTAACATGGATCTTTTGTTCCTTTTAGTTCATCGTAAGGATGCTAGTACTCTGGTGGTTTGTGGAATGCAGTCTGCCGGGCTGAAGGTCTCCGGCCCGTCGGTAGAGAGCGCGATGGCGTCCTCCAGTCAATAAATTACGCCGTGGCAGAGTTGGACAGGGTGGTAGCTGGGAGCAGTAGTAAGGCAGAGGACCAAAAGATTCACACAGAGTTAGGTCTTGCTCTACAGCAGCAGTTTTTACATCTTTAATTTATACAGCCCCTTTGTGATTATTCAGACATTGTTGTTGACCCATTCACTGAATAGGACGCGTGAGTGACGGTCATTGACAGGTCAGTTGTGCACCTTTGTTTGGATTTGACGGTAATGTTGTCACATCAAAGTGTTTGAATGTTTGGTCGTTTGCCATGGTCTATTGAGTCACCCAATGTATTGCGCCTGTAGAGACACTGAGGACTGCTGACCACAGTGTGGTGTGTCTCTATTAAAATGTTTGTTGTTAAATTAAACAGTAGAAATTACCCAGTGTTTGGCCATGTATCTGACAGGGCTGTAGTCAGGACCAGCGTCGTCGAGTCCAAGACACGTCCAAGACCAGCTCTGGTTGAGATCGAGTTGAGACGGAGTCTAAACCACATCGAAATGAGATCGAGACCAAGACAAGTCGAGTCAGAAAAAAAATACAGTCTTGTTCCAGACCAAGCCTTGGAAATGTCAGTATTTCTGGTGATAGCTCATGACTTCTTGGGTTATTGATACTCACTGGAATTACACTGAGGGGCTGCAGTTAGTCCTGAGTGTCTGTAATTACTGGAGTGCTGTATGTGTGTGTGATCTTTTAAAACCACGGTTTTCTGTAATGACTATAGTTAACCCTCACTTTGTACGTGATGATACCCTCAAGTCTGAATGCTGTCAAAATATGATCTTTCTGCTGCAGCATATAAAACTATATACTGTTATATGAAAGGAAGGATATGTTCTTGTGAATTTCTTGTGAATTCATTGCGTCACTGTTAAAACATGCTGTGCTTCAAAGCTGAGTATTAAAAAAGAAGTTACCTCTTCCTTTTTTGAGGTTTGGTCACTTGGTCTTCAACCACTTTCTCTACACTTAGCAACAATCAGTTCATCATCTCTCAGTTCTGCTTCCCTAGCTAAGTACATTATACATTTTAATGGTTTTAACTTTTAAAAAATATAGGTGTTTTGCTTAATGAAGTTGTACTTAAGTGCGCAAAATGAATGAAAAATGCTGCATGTCTTTATTTTTAATATGGACCTGTGTGTTTGGCACCAAAATCTGTAGCAAGCAAGCAAATAAATAAACAAACTCAAGAACTTGGGATCAGTAAATATACTACAAATACTTAAGAATAAAATGAGAAGAAATGAAATGTAAATATGGTTGTATTTGAAATCTTATGTACAGTGAGTTACAGCAGTCTATGAACGTTGGTACACGGTACATGTTTTTTGGTTTGTCTTTTAGTGCTGTGGATTTAAAAGGTTTAATTGGGCTGAAGTGGATAAAGTGAAGACCGTGAGCTTTAATTTGAGGATTTTTTCTTCCATATCAGATTAAACATTTAGAGGTGACAGCCGGATTTGTACATGGTTGCCCTTAGTTTCAGATACCACAACTACTTTTTGAAGTGACCCTACAGCTACGTCTTATCAGACAGGTGCATCTGTGTAATTAGAACATGCGTAAGACAGCTGTTTGATCTTACTATCAGCCTTTGCATCTGTCTTTGGATGCTGCGGTTAGGTTTGGGTGACATAAAGATTAGAGACGTGTGAATATGTAAATATAAAATAAAAAAATAAATGAAGCTGTCCATCAAGAGTCACCATTAAACAGAGGTATCACAAATATATCTGACCTTTGTAAACTGGACCGCTTGAACATGAAAATGAATTAGAGAAGCTGCAACTGACTTTGAGTCCTTAGAGCAGCTCATGTCCAGTATATTTTCTACACTGGATTTGACAAAATTCACTCATTCGAATATTAATTTTGTACTGGCTAAATGAGTCAGCATATAACTGAATGAGTTCTGTGGTTTTTCTGAGTAACTTTTAAGTTAACATGTCCTATATGAACCCCAGTTCTGCTGTCAGACAGGGTGGTTCTACACCCCAGAATTTTCCCTGGTGCATCATAGTTGAAATCATGAAACTTCTCAGTGTCAAAGACCAGCAGCTACATTTCCTTGTCAGTTTGAGGGTAACATGACTCAGTGGGTGATGCAAGATCAACTGGTCTACTTTTTGCTGGAAGCATAACATATGCAGGCAATGCTGTGAGGCACCTGCTGAGAGGACCAATGGTTTGGTTTCATCAAAGTACTGCAGCACTGGGGGGATTTGGTAAAACTGTTTTCAGCTTTTCAAATATCACATTATGAATCTCATGTCAATTCCATTCCACATGCTAGTGGAGCAGTCACCTCAGTGACCCCAGTGTACTGTGGAATGGATTTTGACAGTTTACCTTACCAAGAAACTGCTGTTCTATGGTTTTAAAAGGGTGCTGAGGTATGAGTATGAGTAAGGCCTTATTGAGGTGAACAGGGTTTAAACACATTCTGACTGATCCATCTGTAACCATTACTGAACTTCACAGTGCCGCCTATACCACAGTCAGCTCCTTAATGGTTATTTGTTTGGTTTGTAGTCTGCCTCTGTTGGAAGTCACTCTGGATAACAGCATCTGCTCAAGGAATAAACAAAACATGATGTAAATGATGTTGCAGAGACCCATTCTGTGGCTTTATTCTCTGGTCACACTGTCAGGCTCTTTCCCCTTACTGAATCATAGACTCTGTTTTTACAGAGTTCTTGTTTACAGACGTTGTTATTTTCAAAACCATAAACTGTACTCCATTTCAGTAACCCAGTAATGCCTGGCACTGAACTCTATTTCTGCATAAAAAAAGTGACTACTTTTCAGTGGTGTGCAGGTTACTGTGTGCAGTACATCATTGAGTGTTGTGAATGCTGGGAACTTCCTTTTTTTCTCATGACAAAACTCTGACCAACAAGATGGCTTATCTTCCCTCTCTTCCTTTTTCTCGACTTCAGAATTTTATAAATGACAGAGTGATGAGGTAAATAAGGTCGCTTTACTAAATAAGTCAAAGCCTTTTGTTATGTGATGTTGCAGCCCATGATCCTTCTTCTTATTTTTGTTGAGTTTTATAATCAGTGGAATGATACAGAGAGACTGCGGTTGGTCCTGATTGTCCACAGTAACTCATGTTCTGTATGTTTGTGCAACTCTACCACTACACTGTTCTTTTACCCAACTCTATTTAACTCACGGCAGACAACATGCACACATCCTAAAATTAAAAAAAAAAAGGAAGTTCACTTTGTAGCAGCATCTTCCAGTGACTTCATATCACTACATTCATTCACTATTCATTCACTTCATATCACTACATTCATTCACTATTCATTCACTTCATATCACTACATTCATTCACTTCTATAAAATCAAATACAGCGCATTACCAACACCTCATTCCCTCACTAACATTTCTTAAAGCTTATGAATATACATACAGCACATGAAGTTGTCATATTTTAGTGGATGAAGTGTTTGTACAGAATATGCATAGGATCATAGTAAAAAGAGAAAACTTCATGTATTGAATGTACTGATGAAATTCAGACACTGACTGTAGTGACTAAATGAGTTCTGATGTATATTCAGTAATATGTTAATGTGATCTGCACGAGTATCACTTCTACTGTCAAACAGGGCCATTCTATACATTAAATAGCTTTCAGGGTTTTTGTTTGTTTTTTCATGTACTGTATGTAAGTGTAACCCTTTACTGTAATACATATGATGGGGACATTATTTACAGAGCTGAGTATTCATGAGAGATCTGCCTCTTCCTGTGTTAGAGTTTGGTCATTAAGTGCATTATTCACACTCAACAGTTCTGCTTTTGAGACAGTCACTTCAACATCTCACATCTCTACTCCTCTAAGTAAGTACATTATGATTTTTCATATTTAAAACCATTCAAAAGAAAAGTGACTGGCTTCTATTTCAGAGTTAGCTGCATAAATGTATCTTATGAACTGAATTAAATACTAGAACAGGGTTTTCAGGGTGTTCTGTGCAAGAAATTTACATTTAATAACATGCAATGCTCTCTATCCATCTATCTGTCTGTCTATCTATCTATCTATCTATCTATCTATCTATCTATCTATCTATCTATCTATCTATCTATCTGTGTGTCTATCTCTGTCCCTCACCATTAACTGGCTTTAAGTGTTAATGTTAGTGTTAATCACACAGTGTTAATCATGCTCATTCAATAACTTCTTAAAACATTTCATTTTATGGCATCAATTACTCTGTGTTTTTTTAAGAGTATGGTGAAAAATGTTGCATGTTAATGTTATTAGAATTTAATTTTTCAGGCATAAAAAATCCCCTCAACTGAAGAACACTGGCCATACTCTGTGTTGCAATAAAATATCATTTTAATACCTGATGTTCTTTTTACAGACTGGGTGCTATAATGTGCCTCAGATCTACAGCAATCATATATGTGATATTGCTGTGGTCTGTTCCAGGTATGATCTCTTTAATGTTTCAGTTTTGTGTTGGTTTGTGACATGTAAAGTCATGGAGTTTATCCTCTTCCTCAGTATGTCCCATCTACATGGATTGAAAACAGCTGAAGGCTTCTCCAGTAACCACAAATGCCATAACTTTATTACAGAGTAATGCATTAATTGAGTGCTGTAGAAGCAACACAACTTTTCATCATAATATGTTTATTGTTGTGCGTCTTTAAAGCAGACCAAAATGTATCAGATATGAGGCCTCTATGAAATTTTAGAGAATAGACCATACCACAGATTTTTTAAAATGTTAAAACTAATCTAAGATTAAATTCCCCTATTTTTCAGGATTTGTGCAGTGAACTCACTCCATTTCAAAATATAAACCATCTACAGTATTCATCTTTTAGTTTTGTATTGTCAGTTAACATAAGTCCTGAAGAGTTATGCTTCACTGGGGTAGTGTGTAATGTTTCATATGTGGATCTTACAGATGTTGTGAGTCAGGATGGCTGGAGTGTAACTTATACCAGTCAGAGTATCTGTGCCTTAAAGGATTCATCAGTGGACATATCCTGCTCTTACACACATCCCAGTGTTCCCATAGTCACTAAGACTTTCTGGTTCAATAAACGGCTGGAAATGGAAGAGCCTGTTGACCTGAGTCAGAAACTGGAATATCAGGGACGTGTGAAATATGACAGTAAAGAGAATCATCACACACTGACAATAACAAATCTAAAGGAGAGTGACTCTGGAGAATATTATTTCAGATTTCTCACTAAAGAAGCAGAGGGACATTATGGCACACCCCCAGTCTCTCTCACTATCACAGGTAATAAATGACATATTCATTTCAGAGTCTTTTTTACTTAAACAATTTCACTGGGATTGGTTCTGGGGAATTGACATCTGTATATGATTCAGACCTGCAGGTGACAGTGAGTCCTAACACAGTGAGAGAGGGACAGAGAGTAACACTGACCTGTAACACCACCTGCACTCTGAGTAACAACCCTACATACATCTGGTACAGAAACAATCAGCCTGTAACTAATAAACACAGACACATCCTGTATCTGGACTCAGTCAGCAGTGAGGACACAGGCAGCTACTCTTGTGCTGTACAAGGTCAGGAGAATCTCCACTCTCCAGCAGTGTGTAAGTTTGAATTTAAAAGCATATCGATCATATTATCATATTTTTGATCATATTTAGACAATTCTAAATGAGAGTAAAGCAGCTCATTCTCTTCTGTTTCATTCTGACCCAACATCACTGTATTCCAGTCCACACCCATTCATTTTCCCTCATGACGACTCTGATACACAACTCCAGTCACACAACTTTTTAACAGAATTATTTAACAACTGCATGTTGACACTCACTGAGCGAAGAGCTGAGATCATGTCTTTTCAATTCAATCTTCATTGTAAGAAAAAAGTAATAACTGATTTCTTCATTCTATCTTAACAGGTGATCTTCTAAATAAAGATTTAACTCTGTTGCAGGTGTCAAAGACAAGAACTGTTGGAGTGTTAATTACCCAGAGAGAAGAATCGTTGCTGTGAAAGGTTCATCAGTGGACATGCCCTGTACTTACACATATCCCAGTGGATATACAGTGATTAAAACATTCTGGTTTAATAAATGGGAAAAACCTGAGGATCTGAGTCAGAATAGAGATTATCAGGGCCGTGTGGAATATCTTGGGAATAAAGAGAATAACTGTAGTCTGAGAATTAGAAATCTGAGAGAGAGTGACTCTGAAGAATTTTCCTTCAGGTTCATCACTGACAGAAAAGGAGGAAGATTTGCTGGATCACCTGGAGTCTCTCTGTCTGTTGTTGGTAAATCTGAACATAACATTATTTTTTCATTCTGTATAATAATTGCATAAAGGACTGATCAAAGATTAGTTAAAAGGCTTGTCCAATAATGCAGAGGCAAGTCTTACATCTGGGAATCATGTATTTACAGCAAGAGCCAGACAGAATTAGAGAAGTTGTTTTCTGTGGTAATTTGATATACTGCTTCACAATACTACACAACTGATTAACAAATATCATGATGGAGGAAGTGTGTGTCACCCACACTCACCAGTTTATATTGGTGTCCCTTGTCATCTCGCACAGATGGTCCTAGGAATGTGAGGTTGTCAGTTAGTCCCTCTGGTGAAATAGTGGAGGGCAGTTCAGTGACTCTCACCTGCAGCAGTGATGCCAACCCACCACTTCACACATACACCTGGTATAAGAAGAATGTTCTCTATCAGAAATGTCAGACAGAGAAGTGTGTTATCAGTAATATCAGATCTGAGGACACTGGTAAATACTGTTGTGCAACTGTGAACAAAATGGGAATTAGTCAGACACAGTGTGAACAACTGACTGTCAAATGTGAGTAAAATTCTGAGTTACATTTGACCTGAATGACAGTTGATGAGTGTAACAATTCACAGCCATGTCTAAATATCCCATTCCCACATATCTTACATTGTACAATATTTCTCTCTCACCAAAATATGGAGGTTCAGGAATGTATTGTACTCTATAAAATGCTATTCAAGACAGTTTCTGAAAATACTATATGGGAATATTTGTCGAGCTATTTCATGCATTATGTTATGTGAGTGTAAGAGTTTACTTATTTAGCCCATCTCCTCTCACACAGATGCTCCAAAGAAAACTACAGCTTCCATCAGCAACTCAGTGTCCAATGAAATAGTGGAGGGCAGTTCAGTGACTCTGACCTGCAGCAGTGATGCCAACCCACCAGTTCACACATACACCTGGTATAAGAGGGATGGAGCTGAAACCTCACTGATGGGATCAGGACAGAATTACAGCATCACTAACATCAGCTCTGAGGACAGAGGACAGTACTTCTGTAGAGCTGAGAACAGGATTGGAAACAGCAACTCTACTGAAATACACCTGAATGTAACATGTGAGTACATCAGAACATTGATTTATCCACAGAGTGTATGAATGATAACATGTGATTTACAAACACAGAGCACATACAGACTGACAGAAAAAGACAGAATTTACACAGGTCTAAAATGTATCCTGCTTTTTTAGACTCCCCAAAGAACACAAGAGTGTCAGTCAGTCCCTCTGATGAAATAGTGGAGGGCAGTTCAGTGACTCTGACCTGCAGCAGTGATGCCAACCCACCAGTTCACACATACACCTGGTATAAGATCAGAGATGGCAAAACCTCTCAGGTTGGCAAAGAGAAAAACCTAAACTTGACTTTGACACACGAGACCAGTGGACATTACTACTGTGAGGCGCAGAATCAGATTGGAGTTCAGAACTCGACTGTGATTTCAGTGAAAATATCAGGTAAGGTTCAGTTGAAGCAAATAAATTTGGGAAGGTAAATTGATGAAGATGTTTAATTTGAGTTTGGTAGGAAATGACATGAAATATTAAACAAGCACTGACGATAATTATCTTAGACCACATTATATTTCAAAATTTTAGTGATTTCTCTCTCTCTCTCTCTCTCTCTCTCTCTCTTTGTCTTTCTCTCCCTCTCACTCTCTCTCTCTCTCTGTGATCAGGAAAATTCAGGAATGTTCTGTTTGTTGCCATTGGACTCTCAGTTGCTGTGGTTGTTACAGCAGTTGTCACTGGTTTTCTATGGAGGAGGTGAACATTTCATTTCATGTTCCCGCTTATTCATATTTATCTCCCGTCTACCTACCTTTTTTCAAAATTCTGCATGGTTCAAACAACAGATATAACATTTGCTTAACTGGTGTCATATTTTTTACTTTATGTTTAAACTCATATCCACAACAGGAGGAACAGCAAATCACCTAAACACACAGGAGGTCCAGAGAATCAAAAACAGGTGAGCAGGTAAGAAAATGCTTGACGTGGTTTTTTTGCAAGTATACCAGAAATATTAACATCTCTCTCCTTCCCTCTTAGGCTGATTCTGATCCAGTGTATGATAATGTCTCAGCTGTGGCCATGACCTCTGACCCCACACAGAGAGTGAACACTGATGATCAGGGTGATGTTCACTATGCCAATGTTCAGTTCAGTCACTCTAAGAGACAGGAAGTGTCTCTGTACTCCACAACTCAACATCAGCAGCCTGACAAACAGGAAGAGGATGTGCAGTATGTCACTGTGAACTTCAGCAGAGCCAGTGCTGCCCCCCAGTGAGTAAATCATATCATTGCAATAACATTGTCAGTCTGTGTTCATTAATATATTAAGTAGAATCTGTTTAGAATCTTTTGTGATTGCCACTAATGAACATTATGTCTTCCAGTCATTGAATCATAATGTTATTAAATGTTACATAACTGTGATTCATTTAAAAAAGTATTGATCTATATTAACGATTGTATATTTTGAAATGCAACTACCAGGTGAAATTTAACTCATTTTTTTTTACCTTCAGACCTGAGGCAACAGAGTCATCTGAGGATCCATCTGTGATCTACAGTCAGATCAACAAACACAAACCCTGAATATGATCAGCCAATCAGCACTCACTATCACCCCAGGTAGTCCATGGTAACACTGGATAATGAATCACTGAACCTGACGAGGAACCCCAGGATCCCTCCTGATACAGGACTGGGGTTAAATGGCTTCTTATATCATTACTACTATGAGTTCTACTATGTCTTTTGAATGTTTCAAAATATCCTGACTTTAAAATCAGCACAAAAAGGTCTTTGGAAAACAATTTAAGGAAGTTAAAAAAGCACAGACCATCATTGTTTCACATTCAGATGTTTAATCTACATAAAATTATCATTATGTTGCATTTTTACTGGATGAACAAACCAAAAGACAAAATACTATGTGTGAATACTGTCAATGCTCAACAGTCACCCAGTCAACACAGTGCCTGGAAATCAATCAAATCAAAATTCATAATTTTTCCAGTCAAACCGTTTAATGAACATAAGATAAAAACAAATGAAACCATGGTATCTTTTCGCACAATGTCCAGTGTGTTTAAGCCAGTCAGTGTCCAGTGTCTCTCTAGTGAAACATTTTGATGTCATTTATACGTCTCCCAAGGACTCCCTGTTTGTGCCTTCCTCCCAACCAGTATGTCCACTCAGTGAACACAAGCTGGTTTCTGAGAGCCTGCTCAGACCAACTGGCACACAAACGCCACACCTCTTTTTTGAAGGTTGCCCAGGCCCTTTCAATAATCCTGTGTCTCCTAACATGCTTCTGCAAAATGGGAAGAGGGGTCATCTTGTCTCTCTTCTTCAACTGTCGAAGAACTGGTTTCCTGGAGGGACAGATCTCCAACATCCCAAACACCCATGATTTCCTCCCCTATGTGCATCCAGTGGACCATTGTGGGAGAGAATTCTCAGCATGGGCCAGATATGACTGAGATCCTGGCCACACTGCTCACCTGCTTAAAAAAAAGACAATCACAGACAATACACCAAGGTTTCCGTTGAGCCCATATTTTTGATGTAATCAATGTCTGACCATCTGCACTCTCTGCACAGAGACAAACTCAAAGTACCTTTTCTTTTCCATCATTCACAGATCACATTTTTTATAAAAGAACTTAACCCATTTACTTTGATACAAATGATTATATAGTGATAATTCTTAATGCAAAATGATTATGTTGATTAACTCACACAAAAATGGCTCCATGGCTATTACAATGTTTTTCATAAAACAAAGAAGCATTTTTTTCTCCACACCATCCCCCGTTAAAAAAAATAACAAATCGCCTACTGGGTGTAACGGTACACAGAAGAACGGTTCACACCACAGTTTGAACAGTTTGGGCACAGTTCGGTACGAGACCCCCAAATGCATGAGGCTAGGTTTCTTTCATTTATTTTGAACAGATAGTAGTGCAAGTTACAGTTTGCTCCGTCTAGTGTCATATAGTCCCCCCTTATGGAGCTAAATCAGAGACTTTAAGTTTGGAATTGAAAAAAACAAAATCGGCATTGTATTTAAAAAAAAAAAAAAACGTAAACTGAAAAATAGAAAACACTTGTGCTGAAATTAACTTTGATCACTGAAAAGATGTTTTGATGTTTGTTAAGTTATGTGCTCTCATCAGTTATAATATTGGGTATATTCTCTGTTAGGTTGTAAGGTATAATTTGTTAAAATTATTTGTTCCCACTATTAAATGGTTTATGACCATGTATTATGTGTAATACGTTCTATTCGTGACGTCGACTATAAAAGTGGAACGGCTACTGATAACTGTTCAGTGCTGCTGTAACGGTCTTGATTCTTCATGTATCGTTAACTCTGCGTTGTGTATTTTTTTGTCCGTTTAATAACCTCTCCGAGTCGATATTTGTGATCATTGAAGTTTATTCGTAGATTCCCTGACAACAATAATAACACTTTCAGTATCTTCACTCTCCAGCAACACGAAACCACAGGAAAACACCCTCTGTTACCGGTTAAAAGACTGGGAAGAAGGGGCAATATACGAAACTAATGATACTATATATACACTATATAATCTTATATATGTATAAAAATAACGTATGAAACAATTAAAATGTACCTGACAACAATAATAACACTTTCAGTATCTTCACTCTCCAGCAACACGAAACCACAGGAAAACACTATAAAAAAAGAAATGTTAGCTGCGTTGCCCAGCGACAGCCGGTCAAACAGCTGATATGCATCTGCTAATCACTATAAACAACTATATAAAAACGTTATATTTCATCAACGTGTTCTTTAATGTTACATAAAATATTATTAATAATAAACAAAATAACTTAGATATAATTTTGGAACATAAGGTTGAATAAATTAATGAGTGATTAAACTTTTCGACCTACCCCTCTGTTACCGGTTAAAAGACTGGGAAGAAGGGGCGGAGTCTTACTTCCCAAGTCTGTATAGGCACGAGGGGCGGGGTCTCGGGCTCAAATAGATAAACAGTATGTGGCAAGTGGAATATTACATAGATCTGCTACACTCTCCCCCACTGACTTCCACTTGCACATGAAAGAACAGAAAACAATAACGTGCTGCGATAGGTCGCTGGATAAAACACATGCCAAGTACAAGGAACAATTGGATACATAAATACAATGCCATCCGAGAAAAAAAAATTATTATTTGCAGTGTAATACTGCGTAATGCCAGAGACACTTAACATTCCAGTCAAAAGACTATCCTGTACAGGATTAGAAGTGAAAGAGGGTTGCAAATCCCCTAAACACTCATAGGTTAACATGCCGGTTACATGTCAAATACAGTAAGTGAACTCATCATTTTCCACAGTATCGCAAAGAACAGTTAGGCTCGTCCATCACCCACAGGCTGATATAAAAAGAAATTACACTAATCATGAATAAAACATGAAAGAAACCCATTCAAATGAGAAGACATCACAGGTCTGTCAAAACTTTAAGTTGCATAGACTGAATAAACCTCATGACAGGTTTCACCACTCTCCCACATCTAGTTCGGACAGCTAAAGCACGTTCACTAACTACAGGTGTAGTAGAACCTTGAAGGGGGCCAACACACACTGATGGGTTTGTGTTAGTATTATTCTGGGTGTCTATATGCGATGATGACAGAGGTGTGAGGACAGTGGAGTACACAGTGTCAGCAGCTGCACTGGAAGAAGCAGCCCTGTCAGTCTCTCGGTCCATTAGTGTCCCATTCATAGAATGGACATCTCTTGAGGCAACAGACTGATCCTCTCCAAGAGCCGGCAGCTCTGAGACCCATGCTACTGTCCTGTCATCAGGATCACTAACAGACACAGCCACTGATTCCACCTCCATAGCATCCTCATGGAAGTCATCAGCATCACTGGTGGTATCAGCCTCACAGGAATTAGCTTCAGACCCATCCTGGATAGGCAGGAAGTTCACTGGCAGAATCAGGTTGCGGTGAACCACTTTCTCTACCCCTGTCATACTGTTCCTAATCTTGAATGTGTGAATCCCCTCATTCTTTTCAGTAACGACATAAATGTGGGCCTCCCACCGATCTGCCAATTTCCTCTTCCCTCGCTCACCTTTATTGGCTAGAAGTACCCTGTCTCCGACCTCCACAGGAGCACCTTTTAACTTCTTATTGTAGAGGTTTGCCTGTCTTTTCTGCTGCCTACCAACTGATGCCTGAGCAATCTTCATGGCCTCCTCCAGGTCACACTTGAGGGCTTGTACGTAAGCATCATAGTCTGCAACTTTCTCATCTTGAAGGACCGACTCAAACATCATGTCGACTGGCAGCCTGGGACATCTACCGAACATCAGCTGGAATGGTGCATAGCCGGTGGTCTCATGCACTGTCGCATTGTATGAGAAGGTGAGAGCCTTCAGCATTTGCGGCCATCTGTGTTTGGCTTTCGGTGGCAGGGCACGGATCATGTTCCCCAGGGTCCGATTAAACCTTTCAACACATCCATTTCCCATTGGGTGGTACGGTGTCGTGTGCGACTTCTGAACACCTGCAACCTGGAGCATCTCAGCTATCAACCTGCTCTCAAAGTTGGCACCTTGGTCGGAGTGCACACGCTCAGGAAAGCCATAGATGCAAAAGAAATTGTTCCAGAGTTGCCGCGCAACTACTTCTGCTGACTGGTTGGGACAGGGGTAGGCCTGTGCCAGCTTAGTGAAATGGTCAGTTACAACAAGCACATCCACTGACTTGTTGGACGAATCCTCTGCAGACCAAAAGTCTATGCAGACCAACTCGAGTGGCCTTGATGTAGTGATGCTCTCCAGGGGAGCCCTTGCCTCAGGCTCTGGTGACTTGCTGAAGACACACCTCCTGCAGCATCGCACGTATTCTTTCACGTCTTTGTCCATCCCGTGCCAGTAAAAACGCTGCCTTGTGAGGTAAAGTGTCCGCTGTTGTCCTTGGTGGCCAGCCACATCATGCACTCCACGCAGCACTTTCTCCCTCAGAGTTGCAGGGACGACATACTGGAAGATTTTCTTCTTTGAAATAACATTCTTGGAAACACGATAAAGCACGCCCATTTTGACAGACAGTTTGTCCCAATGTCTAAGGAGGCGGAGTGCGTCCATCGTTTCATGTGCACGCTCTCTTCTAGAAGGTCTCCGCTGCCGCTCAACAAAGTAAAGGACTCGACTCAGACAGGTGTCAGCACGCTGCATGTCCATTAGTTCCTGTCTGGACAGAGCGTGGACCCCAGACTCTGGTGATGGCTGCAAGCTCTGAGTGAACTGCGGAAGTAGGTAGGCGTAAGGCCATACATAGTCGTCTTGGGACAGACATCGGCTCAGGACAGCAGACACCTCTTGTGCTGTAATGCAGGAACCTTGTGATCCAATCACAGACATGCAGTTGGCGGCCATGGCTTCTGTGGAGGGCCCAGTTCCAGAATGATGATCTCTTTTACCATCATTCATAGTGGGTTCAGCTCCAGCACGACGACTTCTCCCATCAGAGTCAAAGGGGTGGCAAGACCAGCTAAACACATCCTGAACACAGTCAGGGTTTAGGGCTCTTGCTTCCTCCAAAAGCGCACCATATGGAACTCGTGTGAGTCGGTGGAACACACTGGGCTGTACAAAGGGCTCACGGCTGAGGGCATCTGCCACTACGTTCTTGGGACCTGGGATGTATCGGATGTCGAAGTTGTATGGAGCAAGCTTCGCTACCCATCTTTGTTCACACGCGTCCAGCTTCGGTTTGGTGAGAATATACGTCAGTGGATTATTATCCGTCCACACTGTGAAAGACTGGCCCCTCAGCCAGTGACTAAATTTCTCGCACACTGCCCACTTGAGTGCCAAGAACTACAGTCTGTGTGCAGGATATCTTGACTGGGCATAATTTAGTGATTTGCTGGCAAAAGCTATTGGTCGTGCGATGTCTTCACCCTCACCTACTTGTGAGAGTACAGCTCCGAGCCCATTACTGGAAGCATCAATGGACAACAGGAAGGGTTTGGAGAAGTCTGGGTGCGCCAGTGTGACTCTATCCAGCAGTGCCTGTTTCAGGAGTTTGAATGATTCGCTGCACTCAGGGGTCCAGTCATCAGAGGTCAGCTGTCCGTTCACTGTCAGCCTCTTCCGGCCTTTACCATGCCGTGGCTTCTTCATGCCTGAAGTAAGGTTGAACAGGGGTTTGCTGATGCGAGAACAGCCCTCGATGAACTGCTGATAGAAGACTACCATCCCAAGGAATGATTTGATTTTTGATGGGGAAGGGACATCTGTGCCATGCTCCATGAGATCTTGCTCAGTGATGTCAACTATGGTCCGGACCTTCTCTGGATCTGTAGAGACCCCATCCTTACTCACAATGTGCCCCAGGAACTTCACAGACCGCCTCATGAAATGGCACTTCTTCTGGGACAATTTCAAATTGTGGGCCTTGAGTCTCTCGAAGACCATCTCAAGCCGCTGCAAGGCAAGCTGTTCGTCAGGTGCAAAGACAAGGACATCGTCGAGATAACAGAGAAGGCTCAGGAAGTTTTGGTCTCCGAAGATGGCCATCATCATCCTCATGAAGGTTGCGGGGCTGTTGCATAATCCTTGTGGAAGCCTGTTATATTCATACAGTCCAAAAGGTGACGTGAATGCAGTGAACCTCCTGTCTTGCTCATGAACCTCCACATTGTAGTATCCCGAAGTCAGGTCCATTGTAGAAAAAAACGCATTGCCTCCAAGAGCCGCCAGAGCATCTGCCTGATGAGGGAGTGGATGTGCATCTTTGACAGTGCGTGCATTTAGCCAACGGAAGTCAGTGCACAGCCGCACGTCGCCATTTTTCTTCCACACTATTACAAGGGGGGATGCATATTCACTCGTTGACTTTCTGATTATTTCACGCTCCTCCATTTCATCCAAAGCCTCACGTAGCTTCTCATAATGTGAAGGAGAGAGCCTACGGTATGGAAGTCTGAAGGGCTTTGTGTCACTGAGGTGAATGCGGTGTACGAAGTCTTTGGCTTTGCCACAGTCCAGCCTATGACGTGAGAAGACCGACTCATATCTGGCTAATAGATCAACCAATTTTCCTTTCCAATACGGAGACAAATGGCTAGAATCAACGTCGATATCCTGCAGTCCCAAGTCTTGCAACACAGAACTACTAGGTCTATAAGAAGTACAGCCACTGCCAACAGTCAAACTCTCCAGACTACTACAAATGGACTGATTGTCAGCCTTGGCTACATTGCACTGAATATCTGCAGTTTGTCTCTCAGTAAAGCAGGAATAGTCAGAGTCAAAATCTTCTAGAGCAACACAGGGATAGACGTCCGCAAGCTTGCAGTTGCGTCTCAGTGTAACTGGCTTGGATGAGGGATTAATGACCTTTACTGGGACCCAGCCATCTCCCCATAATGGCGTCACAATTCTCCCGACCAATACAGTTCTCGGCATTGTGCGTGCTTCACTTGGCTCGACTATAACTGTGCTACCAGCAGAGATGTACGTGCCCCTGGGAAGCTTACCCCACACCAAATGCTCATGCATGGGCTCCAGTATGACAGCATGTTTGACCTTGACAGTTCCCACCTTCTCAGGCATAGCTCCTCCTTTCCACTTCTCTACACATGACAATAGCTGCAGTAGGTTTTCCTCATCTGTATGTTTCTGGCCTGAGGTCAGCATCTTTTCCCAGTAGTCTCCCGATGCTTTTTTTACATGAATTAGATGCTTAATGACATTACTACCTAATATAAGGTCATCACCTTGTCCATCGACAATAAGAGTTGGAACTGAGACACAGCAGTCAAACACTTTCATCTGGAGAACACACATTCCAACAGGGCTCGTCTTCAATCCACCGCAACCAATCAAGGTGACTGATGTAGGAGACAATGCATCCGGGGTAAGTACATCAGCTTTTTCAAGCAAGGACAGTGCATGTGAGCTTAAAGTGCAGGCCATGGATCCACTATCAACCATGGCTTTAAGTTCTACAATGCCCTGAACCAATACCTTAGTGTAGAATAAGTTGTCATGTGAGCTCAGCCTCTGTGCATTCTGAAATATTATTTGAGACTTATCTTCAACTGAATCACGAAACTGAGAGTACACAGATTCCAAATCAATATCATCACACTCTGGGGACATTTTTCCTGGCCCTCCACTTGTCCCCTCCTCATGTGGGCCATCTAGTTTCCCTGCAGACCAGGAATGCTGCTGCTCGGCTGAGCAGACCGTGAACTAGGCTGAGAGGTCGCTGTACATGTTGAAGCTCTGTGGCCAGGTGCATGACAGACAAAACACAGACGATTGATGTGACAATGGTCAACTGTGCTGTGGTTTGCTTCTCCACAGATTTGACACGGACCTTGTGATCTATCAGCATCCCGTGGCCTCCGCTGGGGCCTACGTGGTGGACCATTCCTTTGAGAGGGCTCCTGCTGCAGGACGCGTTCAAGTAAGGAGATCACACGCTCCAGGGACTGGCTCTCAGTGGACTGTGTGGTAGATGCCAATGGCTGTGGGACAGGAGATTGCTCTGCTGTCTGAGCGTGTGAGCGCAACACCTCCGTGCGTCTAACAGGAGACGTTACACCACCAGTATGTTGTGTGAGCTGATGCTGCTTGAGTCTATGTTCTCTCAGACATTCATCAAGTCTCACCTGTACTTCACCTGCAGTCCACTCTTCTAATGGCTTACATTTGAACACCAGGGCGAGCTCAGGGTCGGGACAATGGCGAATGAACATCACCGTTACCTCTCGAGCTGGGTTGTCAAGTATTTTACCCTGCCTCTTCAAAGCTTCCTCTGCCGTATCAATGGCTTTGTTAAGCCGGATCCAGTAATCAAAAGGGAGCTCGTTGTGAAAGGGAAGGGTAGCATAGAAGTCTGCCAGGGGCATGCAAGAGGACACTGTCTCGCCAAAATGCTGTTTGAGAATGTCAAATATTGGTCTGGGGCCTTCACTAAGGATAACTAAGGGATTGCTTCTCAGACCAATTCTAACAACATCGCGGGCTCTCCCCTGTAGTCTGCTCAACACTTCATCAGCTTGGTCTTGTAGAATTACCTCTCTCTTTTTCAGGTAGCCTCTGACAGACTCCTCCCACTCATGTATGGATATCCCCTCTGTGCCATCCCCTCTGAAGACCACTGGATCTCTCACTTCAGGTTTAACTATGAGGTTAACTCTGGACAGGTCGACAGGTCTGAGGTTATTCACATTGGCTGTTGGCTCACTCGGACTGGAACTACTCAAACCTCTGGATTCGAGACAACTGACAATATTTTCACTAATACTGCTCCCTACCTGTTTCACTATATCACTGAGCAGTTCGATCGTCACATTGTTATGGGCAGGAGAGCTCACAGAATCTACAGTGGCATTATGTGGCTGATTCACAATGTGTGTTTGTGTATCTCCCCCATACTCAGCAACGGGTGTGGAAGTAATGGGCCCATCCCTAGTAAACCCACCCACAGAAGGCATAGGAGTAAACATGTGCACACCCCTCCCTCTACCAACACAATAAGGGAAGCTAGAGCTATCCATGACTAAACCTCAGTTATAGAAATATTAAAAATCAATGAAAGGAAAAAAAGTACATCTATGCAACACTCACCAAAAATGAATTAAAATAACTCAATATATTCAATAGCAACACTGTATCTCACACTAGTGCATGTAAATTACTCGGGCTTATACATGACTCTCAAAAACAAAATTAAAATACTGAATATATCACCAAAATTATTTCCAACCAAGGCCAATCGTGTAATTTACTCGAACTTAAACGACAATCAAAAAGGTAAATAACTTATTCTACTATTTATACAAACTCTAAATATTATCAGTATTATTTCTCAAAAACAGTTTAATCATGCAACCGTATTCATTCCGTCGGTCTCTGCGGAATGCGGCGATGTCATAGCAACTCTAGTAGCCGATAGCAACCCAGTCTACCTCCACTCGCACTCGGAGACAGGCGATAGCGCTCCTCTAGTAGCCCATCCAGCGACGAGTGAAGGAGGGTCACGCGCACCAGTTGTAACGGTCTTGATTCTTCATGTATCGTTAACTCTGCGTTGTGTATTTTTTTGTCCGTTTAATAACCTCTCCGAGTCGATATTTGTGATCATTGAAGTTTATTCGTAGATTCCCTGACAACAATAATAACACTTTCAGTATCTTCACTCTCCAGCAACACGAAACCACAGGAAAACACCCTCTGTTACCGGTTAAAAGACTGGGAAGAAGGGGCAATATACGAAACTAATGATACTATATATACACTATATAATCTTATATATGTATAAAAATAACGTATGAAACAATTAAAATGTACCTGACAACAATAATAACACTTTCAGTATCTTCACTCTCCAGCAACACGAAACCACAGGAAAACACTATAAAAAAAGAAATGTTAGCTGCGTTGCCCAGCGACAGCCGGTCAAACAGCTGATATGCATCTGCTAATCACTATAAACAAC
Organism: Chanos chanos; assembly: GCF_902362185.1. Lineage (NCBI taxonomy): Eukaryota > Metazoa > Chordata > Actinopteri > Gonorynchiformes > Chanidae > Chanos > Chanos chanos. Next base: position 14,489,523 of record NC_044502.1, read on the forward strand.
TATATAAAAACGTTATATTTCATCAACGTGTTCTTTAATGTTACATAAAATATTATTAATAATAAACAAAATAACTTAGATATAATTTTGGAACATAAGGTTGAATAAATTAATGAGTGATTAAACTTTTCGACCTACCCCTCTGTTACCGGTTAAAAGACTGGGAAGAAGGGGCGGAGTCTTACTTCCCAAGTCTGTATAGGCACGAGGGGCGGGGTCTCGGGCTCAAATAGATAAACAGTATGTGGCAAGTGGAATATTACATAGATCTGCTACACTGCATGTAAGAGAGAGAGAGAATAAGATCGACTGCATTCAAAGATATCTTCTGCGTGACCCTTTAGTCTATTGATATGGAGAACAGAATTGAAAACTCAACAGGTTATGGGCCCAGACGTCATACAGGAGGAAGATGGCAGAGGTTAGAGGTTAGAGAAGGAAATAATTACTAACTTTGGGAAGAAAATTTTCTTAGCCACCTGAGAATAATTGGCATAAAGGACACAATACTCTCCACCGATGACCCAGACCCAGAAAAGAACGGAGAATGCTACGCAGAGTTAACTCAGTTCCTCGATAACAAAAGTCTGTCGTTAGTGATGAGAGAGGCGGCAGATGACGGCAGAAAAGCCCTACAAATACTACGGAGTCATTGCGCCAGTCAGGGTAAACCCAGAATTATTGCCCTCTACACAGAACTAACTTCAGTACTGGAAGAATCTGTGACAGACTATATAATCCGAGTTGAAAAGGCGGTAACATCCCTGAGAAATGCAAAGGAAGTAATTAGCGATGGTCTGATAATAGCCATGATTCTGAAGGGTCTTCCGGAATCATACAAACCTCTCGCTATACATACGACACAGAGCAGCGAGGAATTAACGTTCACCCAGTTCAAAAGTAAACTAAGAAGCTACGAAGAGATAGAAAAGTTCGGCACGAAAACAACATCGGACAATGTAATGAAAGTGGTCATGTCATCTGTGACCTGCTGCAGATGCGGTAATCGCGGCCATATTGCGAGAGAGTGCGCTCAAAAAGCAGCCACTAATTGGTGCCCCAGATAGCAAACAGTCATTGAAATTATGTTAAATCAACATTCCGCTGTCAACGTTAAATTCATTGAATCAATGTCGAACTCCGATGTTGATTCATCATCACTTTTGCACCCTCGGTTTATATTGAGACAACGTTGAAATCATAACTAAAGATGATCGGGACTTCAATGGTATTTCAACCGAAATTAAACCATAGCAAATTACTATTACTACTTTAAAATACTGTGAAAAAATATGTCCTGCTTTATCTACAGCCAGGATGTTATTAAATATATTTATAGCCCTATATTATTAAACATTAGGTTTGATCTACATGTAAATGACAATGGACAACTTTACATCAGTTAAAAAACAAGTTTATTTTAATTCTTTGCGACTTCACTTCTGCGCTGTCTGTCGTCCCACCCACCTGGTCTGAAGTCAGGGTATCTAAAACAGAAAACAGGAGCAAAAAAATAAAGTCAGCAATTTCAGTGACTGTAAAAGTGTGCAATTACCAAAATAATAGAACAGTGTCAATAATATGTGATCGATACCATTTTATAACGACCTCATAGCACAATATCCGGGCTCCATAGGATAATTTCGCTAGCATAAAAGCAAAATGCTAACTTTGTCGTCGGAAGAAAGAATCCTGCACTGTGGACTGTAATTCATGAAAATACCGTGTATTTTATCTTTGATCAGATTTTGAGTCGTCTCCGAAATACATGCATGCCTCTCTCTTCCCCTCAACTCGTCCTAGCCAACGCTATCCTGTCATCTAATGCTAACATGAAATGCTAAGTTATCAGTTGCGTTAGCGAGCTAATTTAACGCATCTGCATCTCTCAGTCTTCACATTTTGACAGTAAAACTTCCCAAATATTTTATTTAATTTATAGCTACCATGAAAAACCTACAGTAAACCAAGGTTAGCTAACTGACTAAATTTACTTATTGTAGGTATTTGTAAAACTGTAGTGTGAACTTGGTCTGTGATGCCTAAATCTGGCAACAGATGCTAACGTTTCAATGACATTTAAAGGTGTCTAAATTATAATAATGACCATTGTGACAGGCACGAATGTATGACGGCATATAATGTTAGACAATGTAAATAAGCTATAAACGTTTACGAATATTCAATTTGGTACAATTCATTCAAACATTAGATAAATAAATGCATGCTTACCTGCTATGGATTCACAAATGAGATGTGTGAGCTGCCGTTGGTCTTCCACAAGATGGTCTCCCGGTCAACTATAACTCGATGACTTCTCGATCATATTGGTCAACTATAAATCGATGGCGTCTCAATGTCATATCATCATTTCCCGGTCAACTATATATCGATGACTTTTCAACATCATTGTCGTTACCCGGTCAACTACAAATCGATGCTCAATCATTTATAATCAGGACAACTATAAATCAATGTTATTCCAACGTCACGGTCATCAACACTACTATACTGTCGGGTTTCATCGGTATTGTAATGGTGATCCAACATTTATTTAGCATTGAGATTTCAATTTCAACCATAATGATGATTCAGATGGAAAATCAATATTTTTTCAATGTCGTCTTGCTATCTGAGGCAGCTACCATAGAAGCTCAACACACAGCGACGAGACATGCAGGAGAAAAACCAAGTATAAAGATGACGCAAAACAAACTGCGGAAACACAAGAAGACCGTGTGGAAGAAGAAACATTTGTATTCAAGGTTAGTCAGAGTTTCCTCCCGAAGGATATTAAAAGAAACGGACTAATGGTAGATTGTGGGGCAACATCCCACAAGATTTGATGAAACTTTTAACCCAAAGTTGCATTACATGGGGCTAGCTGATGGAATTAGGATAAACAACGTGGCATTAAAACGTGGCGACGCGGAGGTGTTTTTACAGGACTTAGAGGGAAGAAGCGCCAAGATCATACTGAGAAAGGCCCTATACATACCGACAGAGCATAATCTCTGTAAAAGCAGTCACTACTGATGGAGCCAAAGTGATCTTCCAGGAGGGACAGAATGAACTTATACACAGAGATGGAGTGTGGTAGAGGGTATGAAGATCACAGGTAGCACCAAAGTAGATTGTAATGTCTGCACTGTGGGAAAATTCAAAAACAACAGAAATAGGAAGCCTGATGCAAAAGCTACTGCACCTCTGGAGTTGGTACATACTGACTTAGCAGGCCCCATTGAGCCAACTGGTCTAGATTGACATAAGTATGCAGTTTTATTTACAGATGATTTTTCAGGGGCAGTGTTTGTTTACTTCCTTAAAAACAAGAGTGACACAATATTGGCAACAGAGAAGTTCCTGGCAGACAGTGCACCATACGGTAGAGTCAAGTGCATCAGATCAGATAATGGCACAGAATACACAGACAATACTTTTCAGTCACTTTTAAGGGATAAAGGTATATGGCATGAGACATCATCCCCGTACTCTCCCCATCAAAGTGGTACAGCCGAGAGACAGTGGAGGACCCTCTTTGAAATGGGGAGGTGTCTATTACTAGAGAAGGGATTACCAAAGGTATTGTGGCCTAATGCAGTCCAAAATGCTGCTCATATTCGTAACAGATGTTACAATAACAGGACTAAAAATACCCCATATTTCATGTTAACGGGAAGAAAACCAAATCTATCAAAAATGTGGGTGTTTGGGTCAGATTGCTATGCTTACAAACATGATCATACGAAACTGGACCCCAGAGGTGAGAAAGGAATATTTGTGGGGTACAGTAAGAACAGTCTGGCTTACCTGATCTACAGGGCCGCGTACAGAAAAGGTGTCAAAGCACAGACTGGTGAAATTCGTTAGAAAGAGCAGTGTTGAACAACAGACACAAACTGATGGATATGATTCAGAAATCCTCGGATACGAAGGCAGAAAGCCTGGTAGTGAGAAGAGTGTTGATGCGCCACAAAGTGAGGATAGCACAGAGAACCAGATCCTAGATGGGAGTGAGGAGAATGAGAACGCAGATAAAACAGACACATCACAACATGATGAAACTATAGAAAGCGTACTCCTAGATGAGAACAAAAATAGTGCAGATCCAAAATCTAGTCACGTCCGAAACAAGCACTACCCAAGAAGAGATAGAAGAACCCCAAAATACTTACATCTTTACCTACCAGATTTTGAAGATGATGATGTAACACATGCAGGTGTTGATTATTATTACAGGGCGGTATGCGGAATTCCCCAAACCTGTAGAGAAGCCTTGATGTCACCTGAGGCGTCCAGATGGGAACGCGCTATGAAGGAAGAACTTGATTCACTTAAAGAAAATGACGCATTTGAACTTACTTCTTTACCTGAGGGTAGGAACACAGTGGGGGGGGGGGGGGGGTAGATGGGTCTATGCCATAAAAGAAAATGCTGAAAGAGGGACAATCTTTAAAGCTCAATACGTTGCAAAGGGATACAACCAGACAGAGGGCATAGACTACCATGAAACGTTTGCCCCGACAGCAAACATTACTTCAGAACGAGCACAGTTGCAGGTAGCAGTGCAAAATGATCTTATTGTTCATCAAATGGATGTTAAAACAGCTTACTTACATGCTCCAGTAGATACAGAAATTTTATTAGAACAACCAGAGGGTTTTGAAAAGACAGAGGCAGGGGAGAAACTAGTATGTAAGTTAAAGAAATCCCTTTACGGCCTGAAACTATCTGGGAGAAATTGGTACAAACTTCTGCATGATCATTTAGAACAGAACCCCTTTGTGAGAAATCTGTCTGACCACTGTGTGTATAGAAAGCAGATAGGCAATGAGACAATTGTTGTAATCATCTGGGTGGATGATTTAATCATTGCAGCCAGCAATAATGATTTGCTCAACAGATTCAAGAACACCATGAAGTCCCAATTTAACATGAAAGATCTGGGAAAAATATCGTAATTGTTGCGTATTCAGTTTGAACAAAAGGGTTTGTTAGGTTGTACGGTATAATTTGTTAAAATTATTTGTTCCCACTATTAAATGGTTTACGACCATGCTTTTTGTTGTACGCATGTATTATGTGTAATACGTTCTATTTGTGACGTCGACTATAAAAGTGGAACGGCTACTGATAATTGTTCAGTGCTGCATGTAAGTAAGAGAGAGAGAGAGAATAAAATCGACTGCATTCAAAGATATCTTCTGCGTGACCCTTTATTGATATGGAGAACAGAACTGAGAACTCAACAATGTTTTTTGTTTATTCTGATGTGCTTTTACAATGACAATCTTTTCTTTTTTTCTTCATGTCAGCCTCTTTCAGTACGGAGTCTTTTTCCTACGCTGCAAGCCTTTTTTCGATGTCACTGCTTTTCAGTGTCAACTTACTATCTTTGTTTTGGCATGGAAGGGGAGCGTTTTGGAGGTTTTCAAGAAATGTTTTATTTACATATATTTAAATTAGAAAATCGTAAACATTCAAAGTATGAAAACATGCCGTGTCCTCCTACAGCCATACGATCTATTAAGAAAACAAGCCTTTCTACAGCCCGTTCTGAATTCCGTGTGTTTGTGACGTCACAACTGCCCATGGCCGCCTACAGCAGCGTGTAGCCACTCGTAGGCTATTGACAGCCAGCGTTGCCATTTATTAGCCTATTCATTAAGAAATGCTGTTCACCTCTTACTACAATGTACCAGTACACTCCTTGAAAACGTATGTCGTCATAGGTTTGCACCACGCGGATGCCTGAAAACGTCCGCCTGACAGCTGTATTTAGACATTTGCGGGAGTTAGCAGGTACGCATAACAAGGTCCTGCGGGCATCCGAATACCTCCGGCAAACAGCAGGTTTGGCGGAAGTTTACTTTGTCCGGATATTTCCAGTTACCCCACTTTTCACGCAGTGAATCTTTGGAGAGAAGAGAACAAACCAATAGTGGGAGAGGAGTAGAATAACCTAATGAAAAGTCGTCAAACACTTTCTAAAACGGCTATTCTAACCTTCAACCATACTTTACGACTGTGCTATAAAGCAATAGCATTATTTTCATGTTATTGTTATTCACTTACATTAGTCTAGACTGCTTGATCGCCAGGTAGCCTAAATCCTCAGATCATCTCATGTGCTGAAGACAGAGGCGTTGTTAGGATCTTGAAACATTGGGGGCTTAGCCCCAGGGCCGGCCCAAGCATTTGTGGGGCTAGGCAGAATTTGATTTGGGAGCCACTCACCGCCTTGGCGCCGCCAATACTATTGACTATTGTCAATGCTTGACCAGTCGCATACCTACTGTAAATCTAACACACCCATTATCAATTTTATTAGTTGTAGCTGTGTCACTTACATTATACTAGTGTCTGCCTGGCATGTTTTTACCCTTCTACAGTTTTTAATCTTAAAAAGTTGCAAGAGTGGTCTGGTGTTAATTTGCACTTTAATATTCAAAGTTATACTTCAAGAGTCATTTTAAGAGACTGATAGTGTTCAGTACAAGTTTCCTCTTTTGTTGAATTTAATCATTAATGTAAATGTTTGGCATGATATTGACTTATATTGCATGTTACATGAACGTAGTCGGACCCAGAAGGGTAGAAAAAACATTCACTCTCTCGGCTCTGGCTGGTGCAAATAGACCACTGCAGACCATCATTTGAGCACTCTTTTAAACTTTTGAGCTAGGTGACAGGCTTACTATTTTCATGAATTTCGCCCCAGAACGAAAAGTTTTTGGGTAAAATTCGTGAGGTGTTTCGCCGCGTGGAAGCCTAGCATGAAAGTAAAAAGCAAGCAGATGCGTTCTGTCCGACATTATTTTTCCCCCCGGAATTTACCATTTACCATTCAATATGTTTTTATAAGAGCTCCTAAATGGACCATCCATAAAATGAGAAGGCACAAGTGAAACACAGGATGTAATAATGGCAAATGGATGGTAGCATTTCCTGCAAAACGACTTTTCTGAAACTAACCCGATTTAAAATAATCCCCAGTTGGTATGGATAAGTCTTCTTTTTTCTTTCTTTGCCATGCTTTTCTGGGTTTTTTTCATTCACAATTAACATGAGTGTACTAAATAGTTTACATTTGTTACTGTGTAATATTTATCATGTGAATCTTACAGATGTTGTGAGTCAGAATGGCTGGAGTGTAACTTACACCAGTCAGAGTATCTGTGCCTTAAAGGACTCATCAGACGACATATCCTGCTCTTACACACATCCCAGTGGACTTAGAGTTACTCATACTTACTGGCACAAAGAACATGATACTGTGGATCTGAAGCAGAGACAGGAATATAACGGTCGTGTGGAATACATTGATAGTGATAAGAGTGGTCACACCCTGAGAATAAAGCATCTGAGAGAAAGTGACTCAGCCAAATATAAGTTCAGGTTTATCACAGATGAAGGACAATGGAAATATTCTGGCAATCCAGTCACCCTTAGTGTCAGGTAACAGTCTATGAGTCTATATTCTTACTCATTCATACTGTATTAATAGTAATTTCTGACTGTATGAGTCACAGTACAGATTATCAGGGCTGAGTGGAATATTTCAGGAAAAATGAGAATGAGTGTAATATGAGAATAAGAGCATTAAGAGAGAGTGACTCTAAAGAATACTGCTTTAGGTTCATAACTAACATTCCCAAAGGAACATTTGCTGGACCCCCTGGAGTCTTTCTCAATGTCACAGGTAATACACCGCACTGAATATGTCAGATCAGTGTAATTATCTCATAATGTATTGACAGAACACTGTTACGATGTTGTGGGGTACCTGACCAAACTGTTAAGTGTTGCTGCCCCTGTCTCTTCCCTGTCTGTCTGTTCTACTATAGGTGGAGCCTGATGCAGTCATTCGTTTGTGGCGGGGCTTCTCCTATTTAAGCGTCCCGTTCAAAGATGACTTTCTCTCTCGTTCTCCGCTTCCCTCGGTCAGACACTGGAAATCTCTTGCGTTTAACTTTTATTAGTCGTTCTGTTGTGTTAATTAATTCCACCCTAGTTTGTAAACACTTGATTTCTTTTTCTGTAAACAGGTTTGATTTTACGTGTTGGCGGGCGTTTACTTTGAGCACCTTAGTTTAGGTTCCGTTAGTGTAGTAAAAAAGCGAACCAGAAGACTCGCATCTTTTCTTTTCAGAGGAGCCAGAGATGTTGATTTATACACAAGGAGGAAAGAGTGTGGTCTTTCTGTTTTGTTGTTGTTGTTGTTGTAACCACCATATTCCATTATTTTTTGTGATTTGTCATTTATTATTAAACTTGTGATCATTTTTCCCCGTACCGAACTGTGTGGGCGTTTATGTTACAACATCCTGCTTTTAAAAAAAAACAAAAAGGTTGGGCTCGTAACAAGACCTAAACCAAATAGAAGAGACCTATGGCTTCATTCTCCTAGCAAAACAAAGCCATAGAACTTTACTATAAGGAGGTTTACTACTTGCTCTGAGATAACAAATTCAGAGTTTTCACTAGACCTGCTTTCTGGAATACCCCCCCCCCCCCCCGCCGGTGTGTGTAGGTGTGTCTGTATCACACCTGTTTCCAGCCAATTCTTTGTGTAGTCATTCTGGTCATGTTCAACCTCAGCCATGCAATACAAGCCGTAGGTTTTGCTCATATTTTAATCAAGTATATATATTGTTATATATAGTATATATATAGTATACACGACGCATACATTAGTAAAAATATGGGATTCATGAGATATTGAGTGTTTACACCATTACCAAGCCTTTATTTCTTGCAGTTCTGTTTGACTTAATCTGTGCATGACTTTCCACTTTTTGACATCTGAATTTGGTCCGATGGTTTTAGTCTGGGTATTCTCCATCTATTGCTTCTTGTGAACTCTGCCTGTTCTACTGTCCTCTGGTATTTGGATTGTGTTTCAGACTCTCTGGATTTCTCTGCAAGTGGATCCACTGACTACTTCAAATCAGTGTGTTTATGTATGTGATTGTGTTTGTGTATGTCTGCGTGTCCTGTAGCATTTGTGTATGTATATTTGCACATGTATATGGGTTTCTTTCTTTATTTCTGCTTTCCTTTAGAGCAGGGGTGTCAAAGTCTGGTGCTGGAGGGCCAGGGTCCTGCTGATTTTTTCTTAGTTACCTGTTGATTTTCACCTTGAAAACAGGTGTGCATGCTCCGCAGCCAATCAGAGATTCTACTTAGTCGGTCTACTAGAAAAACAGCAGGACCATGGCCCTCCAGAACTGGATTTTGACAGCTGTGCTTTAGAGTGTGAAGGACTTGTCCAGTGAAACGTACACAGCTTTCCAGAGAACTGCTGAGGACTCAGAGGATGAGACCTTACGGAGGAGAGAGTTGCCATAGAAACACACTGAACTGAACCAGACTGGGACACAAAAGAAAAAACCCAAAGCCAACTGTGTTAATATAGTCATTCAGTTATTTAATAAACTGCTTATTAACTATATTAATACTGTAAATTTGTTATTATATCTTAAGAACTTTACTATCATGCATTTTATCTTTTCTTTTTTTTTAGGATTTTAATTGTATCGACTTCCTTTTATAGAGAATATAATTCAAGTAAATACAGAACCATTAATCACATAATTGTCGAGATAATCACATATTTTTATTATGTCCAAACTGTTGCACAAGTAGTGCTGTTGTAATATTTGTAAGATTTCTCTGCTCTGTGACAATGTCCAGTGTGAAAAGCATTACACAAATAAAACTGAACCGAATTGAACCAAATTGAAAAGTTCCAAAGCGTTTAAGTTTGAAAGTCATCAGCATTTCAGTGCTGTAAGTCACCAGTAGGGGGAGTGTCACACCTCACACATTGTGCTGTTCAGTCAAGCAAAACAATTCCTCTGATGATAAGGAGATTCCACTAAGCGCTAAGCCATTTTCATCCGTACATGAAGATAAGTCTGCCTTCTGTTTCTTATGTTTTTACATCCCAATGTTTTATAAGCTCGATATAGGTTAATATAGATAGTCGGCTTAGTTAAAGAAAAAAAGGAAAGGATCACGTATGGGCTCTGAGCTTAAAATCATAAGTGTAATTAAAGGATATTGGAAAAACAAATCAAGTCCTAGTTCATGCACTGCAATTGATTTTTACATACCCATGCGATGCTCTGTAGTGATGTCACTGTCCATGGTGCTGAATCCTGTCTGTTCTGGTGGTGATGGGGATTCTCACTGGAATGATGTAGAGAGACTGCAGCTGGTCCTGAGTGTTTCCAGGAGCTCGTGTACTGTATGCACATATTAAATTCACCACATTTTTAGGGTTATGTACAGATAGCACTCATGGTCAACTTGAATAGTCTTGAATAGTCTTCACACTTATGAAAATAATAAGAGAACCCTGGTATGCATCCTTCTGGTAGGCCTGTTAGTAAACCACTGTAGATGATCCAAAATACCACAGCAGGCCTAGTCTTCAATCAGTCAATACAAGGACAATTCACACCCCTCTTCATCTCCATTCACTGGCTCCCTGTATCTGCCCAGCTCAGGTTTAAGTCTCTGATGCTTGCTTTCAGATCACCCAGTGGGACCATGCCTACACACTTTTGATCACTCTTCCATCCCGCCCATTTCCATCTACAAGTGAACGGCATTTCGTGATTCCACCACCACATAACAGAATATCATTTCCTCTGCAAAAATCTTACCACACCTGCAAAGTAACCCATTCCCTTACTCTGGATCCCTTACCTCCCAACTGATAGCTCGAATGACCTGTCTACCAGTTTATTACTTGTTTCTCTATGACGTATAGTAATTGGCACTCTATTATAAATATTTTCTGCTGATGCTTATGCAGACCAGTGTCCATTTACTAGATGTAGATTTCCTGACACTCTATGGCAGTTATTACTCAGCACCTATTTTTGAATTGTACCATTTGAATGGTACATTATAGCTTTAGATTACGGTACAACAGACCTACTTTGATATTACTGCAGTGGTTTACCTGTTTTTAAGTGACTCCTTCTCTTGCACTTTTGAAGCCCCCTGTTCAATAGCAACGTTTGTACTGGTCTTTGTCTGTAGCAGTGGCGTGTGTTGGGTTTTTCAGTTAGGCAAGCAAAAGTCAAGCCCCCTCCCCCACCCCCAACACAGAGATGTGGTGCCTGAAGTGGTCCAATACAGAAACAGCCCCAAAAAAAAAAAATTAAAATCAAACATACCATTTTATGGCCATACAACATAACCATACTGCTCTCTGGAATGTGTAGTCTGCCCAATATGGTGCAACTGTCTGTCTCAGGCTGTGGTGAACTCAGGCTGTTTGAAGGGCAGGGGCGAAAAAATAAAAAGGGCACCTACTGCACCACATGGGGCCCCACCAGCGCACAAAAAGCTATGATGCATCATGTATGATGAAACAGTCTTCATCCTTGATTAAGATTAACATTATGTTATTAGGTGATCCACATTAAAAGTATAAGCACACCTGTATGATCAAAAACACACAGGGAACGATAAACCTTTAAAATGTTTAGGTCCTATTTTACAAACAGCACAAAAAGCTCCTTTTGTATATGCTTCAGTTTTCTTTCTCTCCTTGACCTTCTGTAATCATGGGATAGCCCAATGCTAACCCTGCTCTTAAGTTAGTTGAAAAAGCAATTCACACCAAACTTTAAAGTCCTATGGGCATTTTGTGCAAATTACCCTAAAATAATTCCCTTAGGGAAGGATTTTTACATTTCTGCTTGATTCCCAAACTGAGTCCACAGGTTAGCATAGATTCAGCTAAGCAAGGGACCTGTTTAGTTAGCTAGCTCCTTAGCTAGGCAACTAGGCTAAAAAAATGTGATACAGCCATCTATAAAAGCACTTGCTGTGTACATACATTAGTATTTGGTAATGCATCATTGGTAAAACTCAATCTTTACAACTTCAAAGAAAGCCTGCTGTATTACCTATCTCACACACTGTAGTGGGATGTCAGGTTTACTGCTCAGACTGTATTAAATCCCCTCTGACAGCTGAGCATTCTAGAGGGGTTGTGGCTAAAATTGAAAACTTAAAACTGAAAACTGTTTTTAACAATGGGAATGAGTATGTTAAATGTTGGAAAATTATTACTCTCCTTTAAGCTAACCGTAGTAACCATGATAAACAATGTAACCACAATGTATTCATTATTATAGGGGTGAATCAATGTAATCATTTATATTAAAAGTTATAACTATACAATCTTTGGTATTACAAGAAATATCAAGTTCTCTGTGTTCAAAAAGAAGAGGTCAGTGACGCCCTTAAGGACTGCCTGTGAGATAAGGAAGGAGCCTCTGCCAGAGTGGTGTTGTCACTAGCAACGCAGGCAGATGGCTAAACGTTCAAGGTCTCATGGTATGTCATATGCCACTAATGAACAGGGCAGCAACTATTGGTGACCACTTGTTTTAGGAGCAAAAGGAAAATAAGAAATAATGATGTGATGTCATACAGAGTTGAGGGGGAATCTGTGAGGCTGGGCCGGTAGAGGCGCCCCCCTACAAAGAGATGAGGTAATGTGTATCTTTTTTGGGGAATTGATATGAACAGGTATAAGAATCGGTGCTTTGTGAGAATATGTCGGTCACTCCCCGGGACCTGACTCAGTTTGTTGTATGCCTTTTGAACTATACAATAAACTTACACTGCATCTGACTCATTGTTAGACTCCTGTTGTTTTGTCACAGAACAGGTGTCGTGTGGCGTTGGGACTCAGTCTCATTTGGCCCAGGCTGAGAATTTCACCCACATAAACTTTATTTGTCTCATCGTTGGCAACAATTTACTTTGTCTTTTACTATCAAATACAGTTAACCTAATGTAACCTAACCTAAAAGGTACATTGAAAAATAAAAAACAGGGACAGTGCAGATGAGATTGCTAGCTAGATATTAGCCTAACTTATCGGCCTCTTGCAAAAATGCAGAAAAGATTTGTTAGCGGCCATACAATGTATTTTGAATGTAAGCAGGGTTTGAGATGTAAATTCAAAATCTTATCAAAGCATTTGTAGGGGAGATGTTGTAGGGGAGACTGTAGGGCACTGCATCTCATTTTCTTCACTGGGATTTTTTTCTCTCCATTGCAAGGGCACTTCATAGTGTTTTCTTACTTGGAAGGGCATCTAGAAGTGACCTTCATGAGTTTTTTTTTTTTGTTTGTTTGTTTTAAATCAGAAAGGCATCTGTAGGGGACCTCAAGTTTATCCCATTGTAAGGGTGTAATGGAGTTAGAAAATATAGCAATTAGTTATTATTAATTAGTTATGTGAATATCATAGAATTATGTGAATTTTATAGAGTATATAGGGGGATGGCAGGTTAACAAGGGGGATGCTTTTTGGTCATTTTGCTAACAAGGGAGGTGGCACCCCCCCTCATTACCCTATAATTTGTCTACTGTATACCCGTCTTTTTAGTTTTCCTTAGCAAAGCCTTGAGTTAGAATGACTTAGCTGGTTTGAATTGTATAATAAATACCTGCAATTTCTGCTCGCCTTGCTCTGGTGGAGATCCCTGAGTTTACACATGTATCTAGTCTCTTGACTTTCCTTACAGTAGGCCTACTTTTTTATTAGAAGTATATTTTCGGAAGGCTATGACAAACAGATCATAACAAAGAAGACTACAGATTATTCCATTTCCATTTAAGTAAATATGTTCACAATTATTTAACAGACTAGGCAGAAAATGACTTCTACTGCAGTCAGGGAGGATTCATTTAAACCAACTTGAGGAATACGATTTACACTTTTCAGTGTCGTCCTGCTGTGTCAGATTTACATTGTAAATCACAAATTTTTTGTAAACAAGCATGAGGGTTTGATGGAAATCTACTACAGACTCGCTAATGTTTTGAGTAGACGCATCAAGGCTGGCTAAATTTTAAATGGTATTCATCAGGGAGTGGGTAAAAGTTAGTTCCTTTTTCATTAACTGATAATGGATCTGGAGACAGACATCAATGCCAACTGCAGATATCACTGGCTCAAGTGGTGGAAATTACATACTAGGTCAAGGTCAACTTTCTAGCTGAAAAGGCAAAGATTAGTAAGCTGGTATGGCTAACTAATGCTAAAATGGGCTTGACAGTTTATGGTGAAACTGTCACCCTAAACATAGACTTCCAGACACAACATGTAAATGACTAATATGATGGTGTATTTGGGAGAATTTATTGCTGTACTTCTCCTATAATGAGAACGGTTTCCTTTCTGAAAAGCACTCTGAATTAGTGGAAGTACAATAAAAAAAAAAAAAGAAAAACTCGATTTGTTTCTAATGACCGAACAAATAAGAAAATAGTCACCATAGCTGAGTTGATCGTTAGTTCCAAAAATAATTCAAAATATGGTTATTTTTCAGACAAGTTTTAGAAACCTGGGACCTGAGAGTGCCTGGCAGGGAACACAACTGACACCTTTTCTTGTTGGAAATGTTTACAGCTTTGACTTCAAAGATCTGTTAGTCTTCCTGTGGAGAAAAATCAAGGGTGTTTATATCAGTGAGTCGTGGGCATGTTTAACTTCCAAAGTAACATTGCTACATCATATGAAAATATTGCTTGGAAAACTACAGCCATAACCAGAGAAGATGCTGTAAAGGCAAACCACTTTACAGTGGCTTACAAACCACCAAAGACAAAGCAACAATTCTTAAAATCTGTTAACACTGTACTTGGTTAACAATTGCTGAAAAAACCCGTTTAGAACCACAGAGGTGTTGTAGTTTCAGCATGGTGTGAGAGTGATTTTCTTGATAATCAAGGAGCTACTGATTTGACTTCTGGTTTAGGAGAACCTAATCCTGCACATGATTAATTTTTTAACCATCTCACATGCAAAGGTTTAATCTTATAGGGAAATAAGAGGGGATATAAAAAAAAGGAACAATCTCCACTTCAACTGATGACTGAAAATGGCTGACAAACAAAAATGAGCTAAAAACAGACGTAGAAACGCTGTGTGAGAAATTCAAATTTTTACCAACTTTATTCACTATTCACAATTATTCACAGTCTCATTACCCTCTGCCAGACATATAAAGGTGTCATGCTGCTGAAAAAAATTCATCAATAATACATAACCAGGTCAAAACACGTAATGCTAAAATCAGACACCATACTTGGGAAGTGGTAGTCACTAAAGCCTTGTCACTCTGTACACAATCTTCAGTGAATATATTGCAAATGTTTGGTTAGTCCATTGTAAGGAAAGACTAAGGGTTTTCCCCTCTTTTTTTCAGAACAGACGCTTATGGAAAAAGAACTGAAAAATACATTATGACTGTGAAATTAGACATGATGGAGAAAAGCAGAAGATTATACAGTAGTTCTATTATTAATGAGTTTTTTTTTGTTGTTGTTTTTTTATTGCTTTGTCCAGGACCAGAGAGTGAATTAATGATGGACTCTGTAAGGTAACGTAAGACACTCTGCTCTTATACACTATACTGAAAAAATCTTATATGTACAGAATGGATTACTTTTATTTTCTGTCATAAGAGGACATACATGTGCCCCAGCATGACTTACATTTCTTAAATATTACACATACAGGGTAATATTATATTTGTTTTAAGAGTATATACATCTGTCGGCTTTCATACATGTATAAATGTATGTGAATATATGAATTCCAAAGCCAGATGTGTTATAATTATATCATATTTTATATGAAACCTCCAAATAAAGCAGACATAATCTTCATATGATGAATGTTCTACCAAAACGCATGACAGGATGTTGATTTCCATTCCGTTTGTTGGTTCTTAAACCATAGTGTGGATCACTTCTGTATTCTCCTGAAAAAGAATGAGGAGATGGTAAAAACCATCACCAGTTCCAGGGTTTAAATATTTAACCATGATTTCACACTATTTGAACTGTGCCATGCTGGATTAAAGACCAATACCGCCATGTTCCTAATTACCACAGTCTTTGAATGTTACTAGAGTTGTATTGTAATTATCAGATTTGCTCACTGGGTGGCAGCATTGGGCCTGGTGAAGTCCACAGTAGCATACTGAACTTCCTTGTCCTGTGCTCTGCTGTGAGGCAGTTGGACTGTCGAGTAGAGAGGAATGTCAGACTCACTGAACTGAATACAGGCATAGTGAGTGTAGTCCTGACTGTCTGAGTCCTCTCCCTGTCTGGAGTCAGAGTTCACAGCCAGCGCAGAGTTGATGTTATCATACAGAGGCATTGGGTGATCCTAAGAGATGGAAACAAATGGATTAAATCAAAATCTCAGGACTTACGTGTTGTTTTTGATTATGGACACGTCACAAAGTGAAGACTCCACAAGTGTTGACACTAAATATCCAGCTCAGTAATCCCATTATATAGTTATATTCCAACCTGTTTCACTTACCTATTTACTTCTCTTACATGCCTACCCACCTGTCTCACTCACATAATCTACCTGTCTTTCATCCTCTTGAGTGCAGACATCTATATTTGGGCTGGACTTTCTCTTCCTGGTTTGTGAAAGAAGAAAGGATCATGAGACAAACAGTCAGTGAGTAAAAGTCTTACACTTTCCTCCTGTGGAGGCTTTTGATCCTCTGGGACAAACAATGACATGTCATTTATATTGTTTACTTTATAATACTGTATAGTCTAATGTATAGAATTGAGGTGTTCCAGTCGCCTAGGTTCTAGGTTCTCACAGATAAAATGTAATTCATTTGTATTCACTCACCTCCACCACAAAATAAGAGGAACAAGTAAGAGACCCACACACACTGTCATTCCAATACCGACATAGTTCGATGCTGAATGGTTTCCTGCACAGATAAAAAATCATGAAAACTCTAACATGAAGTAACTGATAACACATCTACAGATGCGCTGCAAAGTTTCAAAGACACATTGTACTCCGATGATTCACTGCTGTGTACCCCAGGCAATGGTAGAAGGCAACAGATAGTAATAAAATATTTGCATAGATACAGTAAAATACCTGGATTTATGGGAGAAGAGGACATGAATCCAATTTTGTTTATTGCATTACAGTAATATAAACTGTCGTCCTCTGAAGTCAAAGTTAAATTCTTTTCTGTCCCAACAGGAATGCTTTTATCACCAGTCTTTTTAAACCAGGCGTAATTATGCACTGCTGGATTGGCATCACTGCTGCAGATCAGAGTCACTGAACTACCAGAGGAAATGACAGATACTGATGCATTCTTTGGAGGATCTGAGGACAATAAAACAAAAAGGTTTCAAATAGAAAGAAACTGAATTTGTTTCCTAAGAATTCAAATTTTATACGCCAAAAATGCATCTATTTGGCACATGAAAAGAATAGCAAGAGTCTCCGATTTTTAAAATGTCATGTGGAAGATATAACTTTCAGAAATGTTGTCACTCACATAACACGTCAATTGTGATTAAGGTTGAGTTCTCTGGTCCTAAAATATTCTTTGCTTTGCAGTAATACTGTCCACTGTCCTCAGAGCTGATGTTAGTGATGCTGAAATTCTGTCCTGATCCCATCGGTGAGGGTTCAGCTCCATTCTTCTTATACCAGGTGTATGTGTGAACTGGTGGGTTGGCATCACTGCTGCAGATCAGAGTCACTGGACTGCCCTCCACTATTTCACCAGAGGAATTTATGGAAGCTCTAGTGTTCTTTGGGGGATCTGATGAGTAAAATGTTAGCTTAATAAATAAACAAGACAGATTCTCAAGAGCTCTGCAAAAAACTTTCTAATTTAGTTAATATTGGCAAGTATGACTTTCCCATGAAAACACAGCACAATATGATGAAACTGAGAAATAATGTCTTATGCCTGTGTTCTTGTTTCAGCCTGCACTGAATAGTCCTAATGTTACATGTGTCTCTTCACACAGCTTTGCTTTATAATGTGTTGTAAATGAAACAAGGTTCTCACATGTTACATTCAGGTGTATTTCAGTAGAGATGCTGTTTCCAATCCTGTTCTCAGCTCTACAGTAGTACTGTCCTCTGTCCTCAGAGCTGATGTTAGTGATGCTGTAATTCTGTCCTGATCCCATTGGTGAGGTTTTAGCTCCACTCTTCTTATACCAGGTGTATTTGTGAACTGGTGGGTTGGCATCACTGTTGCAGGTGAGAGTCACTGAACTGCCCTCCACTATTTCACCAGAGGGACTGACTGACACTGTGGTGTTCTTTGGAATATCTGTGAGAATACAGCAACATTTACAAATTTAATATATGTTTCTGGCTGAGGACGTGAGTTTGAATGTCAGTGTAATTGAGACTGTTGACCATCTGCCTCGCCCCTCCCCCTTTAATGCTTGTTTTTGGCTTTCTGCATACAAATAATGAAATATTTGTTTTCCATAGTGCATTTGTTTTAAAACTTATCTGTATGTGTCTATATCTTATATATATGTATCTTATCCAGAAGTCTTCCTGTCTCATTTTTACATGTGAAATGTGTCACCAAAGTGAATTTTTAGACAAAATGCACAAGATTGTTCAAGAGACAACACAAGCCTGCATGATTTTAAATGTAACTGAAATCCATTAAATTTTAATCAATTTTAATAACCTCCAGAGAATGAAATTTAATCGTACAAACTGCAGGAGAACGTAAGCCCTCAAATTCTTTAACTGCACAGGAGTAGCTGCCATCCGCAGTGTTAGACAGGTATATTGTCTGGGTGTTTCCGTAAGTTCTGTAAGGCTGTCCGTTCTTGTACCAGATGAATGTGGGGTTGTTACTCAGAGAGCAGGATGTTTTACAGGTCAGTGTCCTTCTCCAAGAATTATCTTTGATCTCCACCTTTAGATCTGAATGAAGTTTAACAAAGAATATGTCTTCCATGTGAAAAATCTCCAAATGTTTTTCTCACTAATATCTATATCTATATCTATATCTATATCTATATCTATATCCATATCGATATACTGGGGCATGAGAATGTGTGTGTGTGAGTGAGTGAGAGTGTGTGTGCATGGGTGCATGCATGTGTGTGTGTGTTGCACAGTTGCACAGAATATTTGTATAGAATTACCTGTTATGGACAAACTGACTCCAGTTTTTGCTGAATATTTTCCTCCTTCCTGGTTGGTCAAAAATCTGAATTTATAATTTCGTGCATCACTCTCTCTCAGATCTCTTATTCTCAGAGTGCAGTCACTCTTTTTGTCTCCTCTGAACTCCACACGACCCTCATAGTCTTCATCCAGACTCAGGTCTGTGGGCTCTACCCAGTACTGTTCAGTATTAAACCACAGAGTTGTAGTCACTGTGTGCCAGGCTGGGTATGTGTAAGAACAGGACAGGTCCACTGATGAGCCTCTCAAAGCACAAATATTCTCATGACTGTAAGTGATACTCCAACACTTCTGTCCAATGCCTGAAACACAGTGACAGTTACAAGAGAGGGGTTAGGTTTTAATACTTATTCAGCCTAAAGTCTCTGATACACATTAACAAATGAATCATTTAAATAGTTCTTATATGCATTTAATTTTCTCTTGTTTTCAAAAAATGGCTGATAGATCATGTTTGAACAAAAATGGATTATAATCAAATATTATCGCCATATACTGGTATTGTTCTATTATAATCATATAATGTTGCCTGAACTATTGACTTATTCTTTGATGCATTGTATAAAGATACATTTGTTCTAATGTAGCAGCGTGACATGCAGGACCAAAATCTACACTTACACACTTCAGGAGATCGTATGTTTTTCTGGTTACGAACAGAACAGAAGTAACTGCCATCATCCCAGCTGGTGTCCTTGTGTAATAAGATGGAATCAGAGGATGACCTCTCAAAATATCCATTCTTGTACCAGTCATACTGTAATCTTGGGTATGGTGAACAGGTGATGCTACAGGTCAGTTTCACAAACCATTCTACCTCTGTTGTTACCTTCACCAGGAGATCTGATTTGAGAAATTAACATCTGATTCTTCAGTCATCTGCTTACTTCACTATTTTTAAAAAATTTTTGTACCTTTATTCAAATTCAGTCAAAAATGTATTCATTATGCAAGGGAATTGATAGTAGTGATATTAATAGTAATTACATTATATAATTATATAATTATATATATACATATATATGTATATACATATATATGTGTGTGTATGTGTGTGTGTGTGTATATATATACATATACACACACACACACACATATATATATATATATACATTTATATTTTAAATGGAGCCAAATAAGTGTGAATTACCTGACACAGACAGCTTAACCCCAGATGGACCAGATATCCAGTCACTATTCCATGTTTTAAATCTAATGTTATACACTCCAGAGTCACTCAGTCTCAGTGATTTGATTCTCAGCTCACAGTTCCAGTCATCATACTTCACACGTGTCTTGTACTCGGGGTCTGTTCTCAGATCTCTACCCCACCCTCCAGAGGTTTGAGTCCTGTACCACTCTTTACTTTGGACTGAGTAACCATTCACTGTGTAAGTGCAGGGAATGTCCACATATGTCCCTTTAAGAGCACAGATGTTTTTCTTAGAGAGAGTCACACTCTGACCCACAACACCTGGAACACAGTCACACACAGTGAGAACTTTATGAAACATGAGGTAATGCTGAATGAAGTATCTAAACAGTACTTTGAGAAGATATGAACCACACTGAAACAACCCTGAAATTGTCAGGATAATCAATCAATCAGTCTATTAGTTAGTCAATCAATCAGTCAGTCAGAACACACCCTATTGTGTATTTTCTGAAGCAGTGAATGTGTGCTGTCAGACACTTATAGAAGAGAAATACGTACAAAGGGAAGTTTACCTTTTAAACAGATGAACGTTACAGCTGTAAATATGACTGGTGTTCTAATGAACATGGCTGTATTATCCTGCAGTGATATATACATGACATATGAATTTATAATGTGATCTCATTATGATTCATACACAGTTTACATTAACATAATGAGTTTATTTTCTTGTTACTGGATGAGCCATAATTTCACAAATATAAATAAATTAAAAAATATGTTAACAAGCAATATCAGTCAACATTTGGCTCCAAAGTTATTACATATAAAATAACTGCAAAAGACACATCTTACAAAGAGATCACAAATATCCAAACATCATAAGGTGACACAGTAATTTAAAGTGTTATTTATGTCAAGCTCAAAGCATGCCATCATATATACTCACAGTGTGAATTCAAATCCTCAGCCGTCAATTACTTGAATGGCAATGGAAAAATCTCTTTAGAGCTTTACGTGTATTCTCAGTCTCACTATAACAAGAGAGGTTCAAGTTTGCTCATGCACAACAGACTTCCTTCCTCAATTTTTATGTTCACACTTAAGATCAGTCTTGCTCTTAAATGGCTGAACAATAGCTTTTTTTGATGTCATGTGACTAGGACGCCCTTTATTTGTTCTGTTTTATTAAATTTATATGAAAAATTATGTGGATATTTTGCTTTATTAGTAATGTGTAGCTGTGTATGTAAGTTCAACAAAATAGAGGGGTTGCTTTTTCACAGTAACAAGCAACAGGTCATTCAAGTTTGACTACCACTCACTTCAACTTCAATGTTCAAGCTCATGTAATTCATAACATCAATTCACTCATTTCCAAAGCTGCTTATCCTCATTAGGGTCTTGGGGTGCTGGGGCCTATCCCAGTGCTCATTGGGCAAACGGTAGGGAAATACCCTAGACAGGTCGCCAGTACATCGCAGTGCAGACACACACGGACACAATTTAGTGTCTCCAGTTCACCACGCAGACACAGGGAGAACATGCCAACTCCATACAGAAAGGAACCGAACCCAGGACCTCCTTGCTGTGAGGTGACGGTGCTACAAACTGCACAGTATTGTAGGTGGGTGATAAGTGGTGTCGTAGACCCCCTCCTCAGTTGGGGGATGGTTTCTCTATTTTAACGTAGATGGCCTCCTTCACCCTTCTTTCAAACCACCTGTCTTCCCTATCCAAAATATGTACATTGTTGTCCTCAAAGGAGTGTCCCTTGTCCCTCAGGTGCAGGTAGGTAGGTTTATCTACACCTGAAGGACAAGGGACACACACCACTTATCACCCAGCTACAATACTGCTCTTTCATCCCTTCCCAATAGATTTAACAACCATTCACACTTGGCATCATGTGACTCCAACAATTCTAACGACTGTCATTACAACAACTAGGAGAACCAACAAACCAAGTGACATGAATGGCCTTGACAACGACCCCACAGAGGTTAAATACCTGGGACTCCCCACCAGTCAGTCAGAACTGAGGAGGCCTCTTGTATGAAAGGTGAAACATCTTCAAGTATCTACAACCAAGTCCAGCTGCCCTCAGCTTAACCCCTCTTAGATAACCATAATCTGGATGACTGAGAATATTCACGGACACATCACTCTACAGATCTTTGCCAAAAGACTGTATCACAAGTAAAAAAAAAAGCCTCCAGCAATTAAAAAGAGATGAGGGGGGGGGGCAGACAGACAGACAGACAGACAGCGACAGGGACAAAGAGAGAGAGCGAGACAGACAGAGAGAGAGAGACAGACAGAGAGAGAGACAGAGAGAGAGAGAGAAAGAATTAAAGAATTCATGATGAGTTGGGTACCAGCTGTTGTTTTGACCTGTAGACTGACAAACAAACACATTGCTTCTCTCTGCTACCTAACCAAGGTCACCATGACCCTGAATATCAGAAACAGTCACAGAGCCCAATAACTTTAAGCATCCAGTCGAACCCATTCAGGTGAACCCATACAGTACTGTCCTTATTACAGACTGAATGGCAATAAAGAATCAAGCCATAAAGACTCTATATTATCTCTAGCTCAACAGTTTTATTTAGAATATGTCACACCCCTCATATCATGACATACTATTTTTGTTTAGCTATAGATAGGAAACTGACTTCACAGAAAGATAGACATGCGGTACAACAATAATGTACAAATCACTGGGGAGAGACACAGTCACTAACATTCACTTAAACACTGACAGAGTGAAAGGTGCACCAAAGAGAATTCAGACAGGGCGTATAATTCAGATACCCAGACATTTGAAAGAAACAGCCGTTTCATGCTAAGCGTCTCTTGACCATGCTCACGTTTTGTTTGTTCCTATATTGGGCACTGTTGAGTGCTGATGCAAACGCAAGGTGTGAAAAGTGTTTTATTATTGGCTCAAATGTGATGAGAATGGGGAGTAGGTGAATGCAATGAGCATGTCTTCGAATGCTGTACTTCTCTATGTGAATTAAAAATATAGTTACACCTCAGCGCCCATGGAGCACCTGTTGTTGGTGGTGGTTAGTATTAACGTTACAAACAGCAGTGGCATCACAAACTGTTCATTACTATGTATAGTAACAGTATATCTTGCAATGTGAAAATGCAAAGGCCTCACTGTAGTATGAGCACAGCTCTAATTTGATTTAAAGTCATTTTTTCTGGACAGGTCATGTATGGAGAAACAAACAAACAAAATACAACCTTGAGTGCTCAGCACTGTAATGTTTTCTCATCAGGGGACAGCACTACATCTTCTACAGATAAAAATGATTTCCTGAGCAGTTTCCTGAAAGCCACTGTTATAATCATGGTTTATCCACATTGTACAGTGTACTACATTTCCTTTCATGTATTCAAATATTTTTGCAATGTGTCGGTGCCTGTACAGGGCTCTCAAAAGCGATTTCCTTCAGTCAGGTTTCACCTGAGCACCCTACAGCAAAAACCTATATTTTACAAACACTCTGAAGAACCAAGCGACACAATGTGACAGACAGTTTTAAAACCACTGAAATTCAAAAGAACAGGAGCATTTTGCATACTCACAGTGTGGACTAACATCCTCTGTTACCAGCGAGGTTATGGAAAAAACAGTGGGTTATTCTCAGTCATGGGCTCGAGTATAGTGTGCTGATGCAGAAAGGGCTTACTTCTCCATTTTTATTTTAATATACCACAACAGAAGTATTGTTCTGAAATGACTCAATAAGAGTGTTTATAATGAAGTGACAAACGTATCTCTCATTTGCTGTGCTTTATTAAAGTTCTTTGGAAGATATATAGGCAAGTTCCTGACTTATTAAAGTGTCTCTGTGTACATAAATATACAGCACATTCAAAAAAAAGGAGGGGGGGGGGGGTTGTTGAAAAAAAAAAAAAAACAGGCAGGGTGGAGGGTGGGAATTTTACAGTAACAAGTGGGGGATGACCCTCTCAAAAATGCCGTTCCAGAATTTTCCCATGGGTGTTTGTCTCAACTGGTTTAAGATCTGGTGACTGAGACACAGCCATGCTGGTTGACATCCTCTTTATGCAAACCAAACTTTCATCACCCCTTGGAGGGGAGATATCTTCTCCTGAAAGAGTAACTGGATTAGCATTGAGAATGCCCTCTGGGGAAAGGGGAGGTGTGATCTAAACCATGCCAGGAGCATCCCTTCATCCCTCACTTTCACTGAGTTATGAGTGCACTGGACCCTGGGGAGACCAGCACAAAGGCCTTTGGGTTTCTTTCAGTGGGTGAAACACATCCTTCACGTTAAGAACAGGCAGATGGATGTCACAAATAACCACATGAAATGGCTGCTCAGCGGACGATCTGTGTCTATGTTACGCGTGGGCAGCACACATCCCACGGGCCGGGGCCGCCCCGCATGCCATTTCAATCTGGCCTGCGACACCTTCGAGGGAAAAACTACGGAAAAAAAAAAAAACCCTGCTGCGTTACTGTACGCTTCCATTGCAGCGAATTTTGCTTTGCTCTCATTCAGGTTGTATCAAGGCGAAATTCTGTTTGATATTTTATTATTACTCACAAACGTGTACATCATCAAGAGATGTGCCTTTGCACTAAAGCTGAAGACACTTTTCTCTGAGACTTACATTAACACCAACACCTTATCTTCACTATAGCCACCTTAACACCAACAGCATATATTCGCTAAAAGCACTGAAAGACCAGTCAGTGACTTTGAATGACCCTTCTGCCAAATGTGTTACAACGATTGCCTTCCTTGAGATCTCTTTCTCTAGCCATGGAAACTAGGTGATTCGATTATACACATTTCCCCACTATTTAAGTGGTGTCCCTGAACATGGTGGAATGTTATTATTATACATTTTTACAGTTATTAGTTTAGATGATACAAAACTTCAGATCAACTTGCAACGACAATGGCAAACATCAGAGGTCACATGACTCTGGACCAACCTTGGGGTTAAATGTCTTGTGCTCCTGGCACATAACCACTATGATTGGGGGTCAAACCCCAAAAACTCCTAATGTGATCTGCTTCTCCTCCCACCATGCTTTTTACTTCCCCGTGACAGTTACCTGCAGATATATGAATATTTTGTTGCATAGTAAACACGCTGCATCACAAACAACCCAGAGGGTTGTTTACTTTCTTAAATCAGACCCTGACCTGACCTGACCTAAACCTACCAGGTCCCATTGTGTTCCACCGGATTCGGGTTGACTAACCACAATCTAATCTCCACGCACTAGTGAAAGTTTACGTTATTCTCATTCAGTTCAGTCAGTGCATCATTAATGTTGGGTTTCTACTCAGAATAAAGGAGGCAGGACTATTGACCCGCTCCCTCCACATGGGACCCTTTACTGAGCATGTGCAGAGCATGCTGTATGTAAAAGATGTACTGTGACAGAAGCATGTGGAATATCTAAATATAGTTTTCATCCATATTATATGACATCAAAATTGATCTGGTTTCTCTGCTCACGAGAAACATGGGAGACTGGCACTGAAATACATTTTGTGCAATACAGCAGCAACAAGCAATATAGGCAAACCCTTTAAAAATACATGATAGTGCTTTTCTTATTGAGGTTTTCTATGGCTATGGATGGTGTGAACCTCAGATACCATCTTTTGGTCTTAGCGTTGAATAAAAACTATAAAATCCTTCATGTTTGCATTCATATGTGCTTCAACAAGGAAATTACATACAGCTGGTTTCAAAGGGTCTCCAGTTTTTGTATTTGACTTGAACCTCAAATGAAACTGTAGCATTGACTTGTAAAAAAAACCAAAAAGACTCAATACAACAGGCCAAAGTATCTCTGCAAACAGAGACTGCTGACAGCATCCAAAACTTGTCCAATGGTTTTTCTCTCTGGTCTTCAAGGGCGTGATGGGTAGCCCTTGTCCAACACCAGCGAGTCAGGGTTGCCATGGTTTCCTGTCCCTCCCTCGTTGATCTGGGACATGCCTATAACGGCATTTATCTCCGAAGAAGCATCCAGTGGTCCTCCAGAAGAAACATTCGTCCCCGTTCACTGGACCTCTGTGTCGACAACTGATAAATATGAGATGAGCCATGCTCAGGATGATAATATCTACAGTCTTTTGTTTATGGAGGATTATGTAATGCCAGTCTAATGCTAGTTTAACACAGAGAGGAGTGTGTGAAAGAGCTGACCGTGTTGATCAAAGGACAGTGGGGTAGCAGTGGTGTAGAAATGGATAAAATGTGGAGAGACATAGGAGACATAGTTGGACCTTCCACTGTGGCTGAGGGTATAGTGTGTGAGTAGACATGTTAAGTTAAGAGTGTAATAATAGGTTTATTGTGATACAAGCACTGAAATAGGTGTGTAGTAACAGAGGGTGTGGGGGTTAAGGGATGCAGATTACTAATGAGGGTGTGGGAGGAGCATTCTCATTACCCTGCAGCAACAGACTGTTGTGAAGAGGAGGAGACAGTCTTCTGAGAAGGCAGGGATTTCTGCATCCAGCGGTCTGGGTAGCGAATGACAAGCCTCGTATTTTCAAGCTCCACCCCCTAGATGAGATAAAACACAGAGATTGATAATAAATTTGTCAGATGACAGGCAGACTGTACTACACTGAAAAGCATTAAAACTCTCACTAATATTTTCATATTTCATATTTGCATGAGGCTGTCAGGCTAAAATTATATGCTTGGAGGTATTATTCACTTAATGCTGCCAGCAACTACACCTACCCCATGACTGACAACAAAGCTGACCAATTGCAAAATGGGAAATACCACTGCCCAGCATAACCAAAGAAACATGACAGATTGTACTGTGAAAGCTAAACCGGATGAAATGAATCACCTTCAGCACTAACCTGCAGCTTCTCTAAGGCTCGTGCAGCCATGCCGGCATTTCTGAAGTTGATGAAAGCACAGAGGCGCTCATGTAAGACTCGGATGCTGTCGATCTTCCCGCAGCTGCACGTACACAGAGTTAGAACACTGAAGCCAGAGTCAAACAGACAATGCTATGGGGTTTCAAACAGATATGTTACAGAGCAGGAAAGCAACTCAGACAGTGAATATGTGAGACAGATAGAGAGGACAGGGAGAGAGAGAGAGAGAGAGAGAGAGAGAGAGGAGAAAGGAGAAAGAGAGGGGTAGGGAGAGAGAAGGAGAGCGGGAGAGTGAAAGAGAGAAGGGGAATTCTAAAGTTACAGAGAGGAAGTGAGAAAAAGAGAGAGAGAAAGTTATTAAAAGTGTGAGACAGAGAGGGAAGAAAAACTACAGACGCTGCCTGGCCAAAAAAAAAAAAGTCGCACACTCTAATATTTTGTTGGACCGCATTTAGCTTTGATTATGATGCCCATTCGCCGTGGCACTGTTTCGAGAACCTTATGCAACGTCACAACATTTATTTCCATCCAGAGTTGCATTAATTTTTGACTGAGATCTTGTTGATGACGGGAGTGTCGAACCACTCCGTAATTCTCCAGCACATCCCAAAGACTTTCGATGGGGTTAAGATCAGGACTCTGTGGTGATCCATTCATGTGTGAAAATGATCCCTCGTGCTCCCTGAACCACTCGCTCACAATTTGAGCCCGATGAATCTAGGCATTGTCGTCCTGGAATATGCCCGTGCCATCAGGGAAGAAAAAAATCTGCTGATGGGATAACCTGGTCATTCAGTACATTCAGGTATTCAGCTGACTTCATTTTATTGCCCCATAACATTGCTGAGCCTAGACCTGACCAAATGAAGCGATCCCAGATAATAACACTGCCTCCAGAGGCTCCGAATCCAAACGGCGACTTTTTTTTTTTTGGCCAGGCAGTGTATCTGTCAACTGATAGAGAGGATTTTTTAAGAGGAAGGTAGAGGGGATGCCAGAGAGAACATAGTGACATAGAGAAGGACACAGAAGTCTTACGTTTCAAAAAGGTCCCACAAACGCCTCTCCGAAATTCCAAGCGTCACATTACCCACCCACAGGGAGGGACAGGGGGCTCTGAGTAGAAAACAGAGGGTGTCTGAACCTTGTCAAATGTTTACTGAATATTTTAAAAATGAATTAATTATCCATTATCCTCTCTTTAGCATTTATTTTTCCCTGCCGGTAACTGTCTATACTGACAGAAGTACTCACCCACATTGGTCCAGTTGTGAGGTTAGGTCAGCCACTGAGAGTTGAAAAAAAATGAGTGGAATAAGCAGTGGAATGAAGTGGAAAAAGAACATTTAAACAAAGAAATCATTCACTGCTGCTATGAAGAATTTGGCTGAGAGTTCAGTGATGGGGTTATAGAATAGAGCTACAATACTCTGCTGCCCCCCTGTGGGCATATGCAGAACAAACGTTTTTCTCTTTTTTTATTACCTTTAGCTGCCCCTGGGGAGCTTAACACTGCCTGAACTGTAGTAAACTTCTCCAACAGCAAAACACTCTGCACCTCTCCAAAACCCATCTCCTAATGAAGAGAGAGAGAGAGAGAGAGAGAGAGAGAGGGAAAGAACCGACAATAAATAAAATGCCATGAAAAACTAAAACGTGAGGGACATGAAAAGAAAGAAAACGTCAAAAAGTCGTAAACTTCCACGGTGAAATCTTGGTAGAGTTCTCTTGGTGTTTTAAAATTTTAAAAATAAGCATTCTCCAACTTCTTATTTTCAATAATGTTTTCTATAAAGCATCACAAAGCAGCCTTTACAATTCTATACATTTTACAGCCTTCTTAATTCTAAAGAGACTCTGCAAAAAAAAGGGCCTTTGTTTCTCAACAGTTATTATCTTTAAGTCTTTTCTTTTTCTTTTCTTTTTTTTCTTTGTATAGTATAGGAGGTAAGGCAGTAATCTTATAGCAGTATTTGTGTTGCCCTTATAGCAAAGCTTTTGTGATATGGAGACAATAGGATTACCATGAGCTGCAGTACTCTACAGTTGTGCAATTCATGAGTAGCCTCTTCACAGTCTTTATCTAACTTCAGAACCTGCTGCATGGCTTTCTCTGCCTCCATATATCTCTGCAGAGAGAGACAGAGTCAGAGAGAGAGAGAGAGAGAGAGAGAGAGAGAAACTGACTTTTAAAAACATTTCATTCTGCCCTTCCGAAGCTGAAGTTAAAATGATTTAAGCATAATTATATAAATTCATCAGAATCAATTGCAAATTCCAGAAACCCGCATCATATCACAACTCAGTCAGTCACAACTCTCTACCACAGGAAAACAAAACTCTACAAAGGCAATGCTGTCACTCAGTAATATATGTGACAAGCTCTGGGGACGGGCACACACCTTCAACCCCATCAGTGCACTCCCTTTACGGAAATATCCCTTTGGCCAGTCAGGAGCCAGCTGGATGGACTTCTGTGCATCTGACAGGGCAGCAGTATACTGCTCCAGACACCAATAGCAATAAGAACGATTCCCAAAAAATCTGAGAGACAGAGACAGAGAGAGAGAGAGAGAGAGAGAGAGAGAGAGGAAGGGAGAGATATTCTGATTTGATTTGAGCACAAATCATACTGATGAGGAACGGGGTAGGGAGTGACAGAAAAAAAGACAATCAACTGCCACACACTGGCATCACACAGTACTTCACATTGAAAGAAAGAAAGAAAGAAAGAAAGAAAGAAAGAAAGAAAGAAAGAAAGAAAAGACAAATACATACGCACACACAAACAAACACACACACACAAATAAACAAATGTTTAGTGTTAGAGCTGAGTGACTTGTACCTGTGGTCTTTGGGGTCACACTGAATGGCCTCTGTAAACATACTGACAGCCTGAGAGTACAGACCCTGTTTGAACAGCTTGATGCCTTTCTCTGTGAGGGGGAAGAAAGAGAGAGAGAGAGACATACAGACACAGACAGAGAGAGAGGGGGAGAGAGAGAGAGAGAGAGAGAGAAAGAAGGATAACAAAAACAGTTAGAGGTTGAATGTATCAAACATAAAATGAATCTGTCTACACACCTCATCTCTTCATCTTTCTTTTCCATTCTCCATTTGTTTTCCTTCTTCAATCCCTTAGTATAGACTCAGAGGGGCCTTTCACTCTGAGATTGGGTACCATTTTAGCTCATTTATTTAAATATGTAAAAACAATTTCTGAAAGATGCATCCATCGCTGACATAAAACAAAGGAAGAGAATTAAAGTACAGGTTTGGACAGAGGATGTTCACTCCCATGGTCTGACTGATCTCTTCTGAAAGAATTCTCCTCAAACCAGAAGTGTCAAACAGGAGATTCATTCCCTTCATTCTTGTTCCTGAGAAACTGTAAAAATGACTGAGAATTGTGTTGTAAAATACCTCCATAGGTAGGTTCCTGTGTAATATTTAATTGGTTTTTATTGGTTTCCTGTGTGGGTCAGGTCAGACTCACCTGTTAGTGCAGCACCTCTCTTCTTCCGCATGTCTGTGCCGTTCACCTACACATGACACAACACGACACAAAACAACACAGAACAACACAATACACAACAACACAGAACAACACAATACACAACACAATGCACAACACAATGCACAACACAACACAACACAGAACAACAAGACACAACACAACACAACAACATAAAACAACACAGAACAACACAGAACAACACAAAACAACACAGAACAACACAGAACAGCAAGACACAACAAGACACAACAAGACACAACAAGACACAGAACAACACAGAACAACACAAAACAACACAGAACAGCAAGACACAACAAGACACAGAACAACAACACAACACGACACAGAACAACAAGACACGACACAACACAACACAACACAACTTCAGCTTTCTTTTGCACATTGACTCTGCACTCAAAAAGGCAAGCAGCAAGTGGACTTAAATTTAAACTGACCAGAACTGACACCTCTTTTGATCCATCATGCTTTGCAGATATTTGACTATGAAAAATAAACTCCTACATATCCTATCACTAAAAGAATGCCTCTCCCACTGCTACATTTAGTTGCATTTACAGGTTGGTAATTTGTAAATACATTATGTGGTAATAGACAGTGGTAACAGTGGTAATAGAATTGTAACAAGAACCCTGATAACTGCAGTGAAGAAAGTAAACAGAGGTAATGAGTAGTCAGGTTGTGAATATTTTTGTTTGTTCAGTTAGGATTATTAGCCAGACTCACTCTGGTCTCATTGTCTTTGTCTCTGGAGCTTTGGCATGATTTGGTCCTGCCTCTGGGTCGGATATGGCTCACTGCATTAACCACAAAAGCACTACTAACGTCCCACTCTGGATCCTGACCACGCAAACACACACACACACACACACGTGCGCATACACGCGTGCGCACACGCACACACACACACGCACACACACATACACAAACACGGGATGAGAGCTAATCACTTAAGCATTACTGACAGACATATAAAACTCAACTACTTTTAGAGCAGAATTCCTCACATTCAACTGATCTTGAAAATTTGCTTTCACCTGCAAGTGTCTGACAGGTGGAAATGTGCGCGCGCGCGCACGCACACACACACACACACATATATATATATACATACTGTATATTGGTATGCATATATATACACACACACACACACACACAACACTGATTACACAGACTTTTCAGATCCTGTCCTTCAAATGCCCTTGTCCTCTACCTCCTCTGGCTGGTTGTCAGGAAGCTGTCCATTGCTCCTCTCCACCGAGGTGGTGAGCAAAGGTTCCGGCTTGTTGCCATGGTGACAGACTTCCGTGTCCTGAACCTTCTCTACCCTGATGCCTCTGTCACATTCCGTTGATGCCTCTTCAACATCATCTTCTTCCTCCTCCCCCTCTTCCTCCTCATCCTCCCAGTCCTGTTCAGAACCACAAAGCCACTGAAACCACTGTTCTTTTTTTTGGTGATTATTTGAATATATATTTCACAGCTAGTGGACAAAATATTCCACATATATCTGTTTTTTGTTTTTTTTTTTAAACCCACACACCTGAATCAAGTACACACCTGAATCATCAAATCCTTGTCTGGTTGATTAAGGTGGAGCTGCAGGTACAACAGAGGACATATGGGTAACAGGTAGTGAAAGTAGATTGGGAAGTACATCCTTAAATCAGTGTAAGAGTTTAGGTTACTGAATGGTCACTGAGTGTGTTTCTGAGTCTCACCTGTAAAGGGAAATCATTCTTCTCCTCATTTTCCTGCTTCTTCCTCTCTCGCTGTCGCTAAAACAAAAAACAGTGGAAAAAGTGGTGAAAAGCATGTGTAGTATGTAAATGAGTAGGGACAGGTGATGAATGAGATGGGTGAGACATGTCTGATGGGTGAGACATGTCTGTGGGGTGAGACAAATGTGCCTCTGCTAGATTCACCCTTCTCTGGGCCCGGCGTTTCTCCGTCCTCCGTCTAGACTTTTCAACATCGCTGAGTCCCTCTGAGTCATTAACAGCATCCTGCTACATACACACACGCACGCACGCACACGCACGCACGCACACACACGCGCACACACACGCGCACAGACACACAGCTTCAGTGTGTATCGGACTTGCTTCCTCAGAAAAGGGTTCAAACTCTCCTAACAACAGTAGGCATATGTCGCTCCATATGTGGTACAGTACACATAAAACCAGTTTGAAAATGGTTGATTTTCTGAGCTCAATTCAGAAAAAAAGCAGGAAAGGCATTATTACAAAGACAGCTCATCAGAATGCATGAGTATCATATCCAAACAAACTGCATTACCTGAGTGGGAAAAGAAAAGACATTACCTTCATAGATTAGACTGATATTTACTCACCTTGTACCTGCTCTTCTGGTCAGCTGAAGCCCCATTCTCACACTCTAACTTCTCCTGCACAATGGGTTCTTCTAGAGAGTCAAGAAAAGCGAGGGAGTGATTACAACCCTACCCACCTGTTACAAATCACCTCTCTATCAGACTGATTTCTAAAAATGGGTCAGTTCTGGCCTCTTCAAGGACAGACTGTGTGCAAACCCACCTGACCTTGCACATAGCCCACAAGTGTATGAAATGAAGTTTGTTTTTCAAACTTTCTCAAGCAAACGAAGACATGCAGACTCTTTATTTAGCAAAAAACCTTGAAAGAGAACTTATTGCAATATATGAAGCACGTTCTGGCCAAGCTGTGACACGGAGCAGAGTCAAAAATAGAAACCGCTAAAAAGCAAGTGAGAAACGTTCATTTGACACAAAGACTTTTAAAATGCAGAATCACAGGCCCCAAAGAAGGAGACATACATCTTATTAGTTGGAAGGAAACAAAGTCCTTTATTGTATAAACAGGAACAAATAATGTTGCACAGAATAACAGTGTAATGAAGTTGTATCATAAACCACAGTACATCTCAGCAAAGACTAAATCTAAATTCCACAAATCTGTTAGGCAAACACTTTTAAATATTTCAGAGGGAGAGAGAGAGAGAGAGAGAGAGAGAGAGAGAGAGAAAGAGAGAGAGAGAGAGAGAGAGAGGGCCAGAAAAAGAAAGAGCAAGAGATTATACTCTCTGCATGATCTACCTCAGGGTATGTGTAAAGAAAACATTGAGTACTGCTTACACAGCACAACTAGAGGCAGAATTGTTGAACAAGCTTAACTTTATTTCAGTCTAAGATATGAGAAACACCTGTATACTATCTGGTTCCCAAGGTTGACAGTCAGGCAACGTGGTTTGGATGGAAAATGCTGTTGCGAACAATCACTGGTTTTGTCAACTGTCTCTGACTTCCAGTGAATAATGAGGAAAACGGCCTTGCCCACTTCAGCCTGTAAGGCAACAGAGGGTATTACTAAAATCATGTAATATGTTCGACTTTCCTAATCACCACATCCTTGAGGGAACACTACAAATCAGTCCTTAACATTCTCTCCTTCACCACCCAAAACCTGCCCAAAGTAAACCGCATGTTCTCATTTTAAAGTGCCATTTCAGAGAAAAGAAATCCTCCAAAACCACACTTGACTGAAATTGTGAAGCCAGTAATGTTAGCAGGATGGTGGGAAAAGACGATCAGGAAATAAAAAAAAACGGTTTATCCTTGTCTGTCTCTGTATGAAGGGTGCGTACGGTGAATGGCCCACGGACTTTACAACAAAAGTAAACCTTTTGCTCCATGACTCAAGATGACAGTTAAATGTGGTAAAAAATACAACGTAAGTACCTTATGTAGCTTATGCGTTTGTGTAGCCAATGAATGCACAGTCCACGACAATGGCACACGCGTGCACAAAAACAGGAAGGTGACAATAGTGGGGTAGTGATCAAACCCCTTTGCAGGAGTTGCTTAACAGTTGCGTGACACGGCTACGCATCTTTACATTAATGTAACTGTTACAGAGAAATCATCAAATATTAAATATAGCTTTGGCAACATTAATTTATTCAACATCCAACACATCGAATTAAAATTCATCCGATGCCACTTTAAAAAAAGAGACGGAGGACTTGCGAAGAAACATTTTAAATCGTGAAATCAGCCTGTAAGGCAACTCTGTAGATCAAACGCAATATAAATAGCCTACGGAATGGTGTTTAACTTGTTTTGGGGAAACAGAACATGGTTGCTCTCTATATTTCTGATAAACAACTCTTGAAGTTTTCAACTCGGTGACAAAACTTTCAAAACTCTAAATTCGCGAAACAGATGAAGCAACGCTATTAACTGGTCTGTTCGCTATTCATGAACTGTTGTTCTTTACAATGCAAAATGTAACGACGTATGATTATCTTTAGCTATGCTTACACAGACCCGCATTACACTGTACACCACAGGTAGTAGCCATAGCCGCATTCTTGTGGGTGTGTGACACACTCCGATGTTATTGTAATTTCAGCATTTTAACTCAACACGAACAACGCTTGATGTACGGCACAGCTGTCCGTGGCCCCTTGTAGCCTACATATGGTCACAAAGTTTCAAATTCCGCAGCACCAGTTTGGGATACACCAGTGTTTGAAGCGCACATGTCTGCAGCCGGGCTGGGGTTATAACCCTCTCAATACAGTTGAGTGCAGCTGACTGACTATTTGATATCAACAACGATAGAATGACGTAAATTGTTGTTGAACACACTGTGCATGTGAATTCCAAAAGTGCTTATTCAAGTGTCGAGAAATCAATTCAGTTTAAAAGACTTGCGTACCAGGGTGTCTGAGCGTGAAGCAATCGTGAGACGAGGAATTCTGCTTGCGAAGAGCATACATAGCCTTCAGCTCGGAAAGTTTTAGCAGCCTACTTACCGCGACCAATTCCCAAAAATCGGCAAATGTCTCTGGTAAACTTCATGAGTTCCACCATCCAGCATTATCGACAGAAATTAAACTAGGAGAAATTAACAAAATGTCACTTCAAAACTTGCAAACAACAGAGAACAGGGGGATGCCCAGCTGACAGCGCCCGTCCGAGGGGATATTGCTCATTAAAACACGCGTTTCCTCAGCGCGTCTGCCCGGCATGTGCAGCTCCGCCGCAGCCCTCTCCCTAATCTTAAAGAGATACGACGGTCTCATTCATTAAAACCATTTCACAGATGCACATCGAAACTTTATGGTGCGTCTCATTTCAATACTGATTACTCAAACACGGTTTTTGCTTTAACAGATAATGCTGATTTGTTTGTCTTTTTTAGGGTAAAAATTGAATTCCCTTCTGTTTAAATACGTGCACAGATGTTGCATTAAAATCTGGCAGTAAATGCCCATAATTAAAATTTTAACCGTTGCAGTTCCTAATGATGTATTCTTTGCTGTAGGCTATGCGGTAATCTAGATCTATTTGAGTAGTACTCCCCTCTAATAGTTAAAACCCTGATATTATGTTCCGTGTTTTGTTTAGTTATGCAGTTTACTCTGTATGACCAGTGCTAAGATAGGTCAGTCTTAATAGTAGTTTATGTAGGCCAATGAATTTCGCTGTGCAACGTTTCTCCTGTTTTCATTCCTCGTTCTCTCCGTTTCCACAGCATTTTCGGTATGTCTGACTAAGAGTGTCTGTTATGTTACCATTACATATGGGTAATAATATAGCCTACTTTGATACTGATTTGTGTGATTCAGCTATTTTCTTGCCGTTTCTCATGTCCGATACGATGGTCGCTTGTGTGTTACGTTAGCCTGTCAGTATAGTCACCCTTGTTACTCCAAATTACGACTGTAGTTTACTTTAAGATTTTATTTCAAGTGCGTGATTGGATTGGAGATGTAATTGATCATTTTGTCATTTGCCTTTTGATGTTTGGACTGCATCTGTCAGTGCACGGATCTCCATTCTATTTGTTGAAGTCTGTTCGCCAGCAGCTACGGTCTGTTTTTTTATTTATGAGATTTTCACGAGAGTAATATGAGTTTTTTTCTATTTTCTCTTTCAGTTGCATCCTTTCTATCAATGGACCTACGTCAGTTTTGTCTTGTTGATTGGAAAGGGGTTTGTCCGCCTGTCAATTCATATAGAGTGTGAAGAGGATAGAACACCTGACCAGTAGATGGAGTTATTTGACTGTTACCGGACAAAGTTGCTGAGGAAGGAGCTGTTAGTGAGGGAGAAGGAGTCCTTCAGATTAAGTGAATTCAAGTGAATAAAAGGACCTCTCTTATCACCAGATAGAAAGATAAGCCTACCAAAAGTTTACAGGAAACTCTGAGAACAAAGTGTGGAGTGGACTTCTTTCTCCTTCAGCTCCCAATGAACTGGAGGCTATCCCTGTAGAAAAATGAGCGAATATCCCAGTGGACATATTTCAGAATTACACCACATTATATTGGTGTAGGTCTACCACCAAATATTTGCTGTTACATACTTGAAAAAATAACTAATTGACAGACATGTTAGAGCAAATCAGAAACTTGAGGTTTTGTTTTAAACTGTCAGCTCAGAAGGCAAGAATTCTCAGTCTTTTCCTGTTGTGCGTTTAGCATATTCGCAGTAACTGCTGCAGTTAGGCCTATATATTTGCAGTGCTTGTTGCCCATTGGTTCATTGGAATGTAAAGTTATTGTGTTGTTATATTTGCGTGTGTTGATAGGCTACTTTGCACAGGATTAACCTCCTGTTCTGACATTTTAGGAACATTATTCATGCTCATATGTCCATCAGACGATCTTTAAATATCTTATGTTCTCTGATCTAGTTTCCTCTATTGGTACACAAACATTGCCAAATAGCACCACATGCTCTGTCATTCACAAGAATCGGTTGAAAACCAGAATTTCATTCAAGTTATGAAGTAAACAGAAACCTTCGTTTCACACAACCTTTGAAAATGCATTATGAGCAAGACGCATGGATGAAATATTCGTCATATGTAGCATAAGTTTAAATATTGTTTTAGAAGCTATGCCTCCGCCGTTACAGTGATATCTGCATCCGAATGAGACGTCATGTTCACCGAACAAGTTAATAATGATTGATAGCACTTTAACCAATAACATAAAAGTTTATCGAAAGCTGCGCCCAATCATTGGTAATCCTGAAAAAGTAGGTGGGCTTTAAAAGCTACGTAACGGAGGCGGTCGTTAATGATACTGATTCTACCTTTACCTTTAGTCTTCAAGCAATTTCCCATCTTAATATATCGTTTCAAGATAATTTAGTATTACACAATGGTTTCCCACTCGCTTACGTTGCCAATGATCTGTTTCACAACGCTATGGGGGCTCGTTGGAGTGGTTGCCCCTTTCTTCGTGCCTAAAGGACCCAACAGAGGGTAGGTTCTGAGGATTATCCAGCTAGCCTATGATTATCGTAAACGGAGGAGTACTAGCAACAATTCTTGTAAATGATTTTTCTCTGTCATTTTGCAAGCATTTCGTTTATTTACACTTTTACTGTTTTGCTGACTGTGAAAAAGTGTCAGTGTTTTGCGCTAAGACTCAAGAGTAGTTCATTTGAACGGTCAGGATGCGGCTGTGGGCCTAATCCTACCTATCTGAATTTGCTTGGCATCGAATTAGTGCACAATAAAGTGTCGAACAAATTGCACTTAAACATCCCGTCTGTCTGTCTCTGTTATAATGCTCTTAGCCTCAAGTTTTTATTTTTCTTTCTGCCTACAGAGTCATCATCACAAGTTTGATACTGACAGCGGTGTGCTGCTATTTATTGTAAGTTGCCTGTTTTTAGAACTTAATTACAAAGAAAATCTGATTTGCATCTCCGTACCTGGATAACATTATTCGCCCGACTAACATCCCTGATTGTTCTTTAAATGACTTGCACTTGTTGTGCTCATGGAGATATTAACGCAGCCTCCATGTTAAATACGTGAGATGCACAAATTTGCATGCGCGTGAAGCACTGCATTTATTGCTGTTTACCTCGATTCTGGTGGCACTGCAAA
The DNA here is from genome assembly GCF_902362185.1 of Chanos chanos. Classification (NCBI taxonomy): domain Eukaryota; kingdom Metazoa; phylum Chordata; class Actinopteri; order Gonorynchiformes; family Chanidae; genus Chanos; species Chanos chanos. Next base: position 14,528,095 of record NC_044502.1, read on the forward strand.
TGCATACCAGCATCTCTTCTGATCACTTCAACATGGTTTATGTACTTGCTGCATTCATACAAAAAATATTTATGTGTTATGATCTGTGTATTTGTGTCTTAGCTGGTTAATAGCAATTCTGGCCCAAGCAAACCCTCTGTTTGGACCTCAGTTGAAAAATGAAACCATCTGGTATCTGCGATATTTCTGGGAATAAATTCAGGTAAAATCTCTCACCTTAGTTTGGACAACTCTAGTCATGGTATGCTGGCCTAGCCTAAATATTCTGGCCCAAGTTTTCAGTGCCAGTGCTAAGTGCTGACCACTTTTGCCTCCAACCTGTCATTCCCTCTAGGATCTTATCTTCCTGTCTTTCGAGGTTTTGGCCACAATTCCGTCAGTCCATTCACCTGAGATTTCCACTCCACTCTATGTCATTCCAAATCCAGTACCTGTGTGGTGCATCTCACTATTTCTCTTCAATCAAGCTACGTTTCTTTTATCCGGTCCTTTTGAAGCTAGGAAAATGATGTTGTGTTTATTTGAAATGCACTGAATGACCTTCTTTTGAGTGCTCAGGTCTTTAAGTGCAATGATAAAAAAAATGACTGAATATGTCTGCAGTGTAGGATAAAGTTTATTGTCGTAATAAGGTACATTTGAATGCTGTACAGCAAGTGTGTGTATTCATTGAATGGAATTCGAGGAGTTCCAGTTTTATTTGACAAAATTTAAATCTCTATTGTAGAAGTGGATATTTAGATTAATCACTGTATCATTCCTTGTTACGTAATGACTGACAAACATCTCCTGTGACTGTACTGTATATGGTTAAAGATCTTGTTGATGTGTATTCCTCACAAAATGTGCAATCACATTGTTTTACTTTACAAGTTGTTGTTGTGTTGTTTTGTTTTGTTTTACATTGTTGTGTTTTTTAAGTTATTGCTTATTTTTATCAGATCAGAGTTATTTATTTCTAAGAGCACCGCATATGCTTCCGCATTGACCTATGTCAAATGACATGTGTATGTACCATTGTTATTTGTGTATGAGTGTAATTTGGAGAAGTTCATGACTTGTACTGACTGGGATATTGGTCAGAAAACAATATGATCAATGTAAACTTTCCATCTCTTAAATCTTGTCTATCAAAACGACCTTAACTTTTTTCTTTTTCCCCTGTATGTGTTTTCCCAGTATACTTCCTGAATGCATAGCGAGGGCTGTTTCCATAGAAATCGCAGTGACTGTCGATGGTTACAGTAGCCTTACTGTCATCTTGACCCTGCTTGGTAAACACGGCTCAGTACTTTTCACTGCATTCCTGCAACTCTCCCTGTTCAGCTATGGAAAATCTATCCATCTCTAATCTGGTGGGAGCTGCTGCCTAGCCAAAAAAGGAAAGGAAGTAAAAAGATATACAGCTGCTTTAGTAGAAAGACCAAATCATTTCTTCTTTTAATTTATTCCTCTTCATACAGTGGAAACACTAGTTTATCATAAAGGGAATAGATATTACTGTAACGGAGCCCAGCTGTTTGCTGTGATAGTTCACTTGGTGTGTCACAGGGTACTGCGATTGTCATGGAAACGTCACGGATATATGGGGTCCTAATGACTCAGCAGCAGGAGTGAAAACAAACCCATAGTTTTGTGTATGTGAAATGAATATACATGACTTAGTGCTGTTGTTACTGTGTACGAACCCAGTAAAAGAGAAACAGTCAATATTGTTTTGCCCGCGTCAAGTTGTCCATGGTTTGTTTTATTATGAGCTTGTCCAGACAAAATGTTCTTGAACTGGCAATCTCTCTCTCTCTCGCTCTCTCTCTCTCTCTCTCTCGCTCTTTCTTTCTCCCACCCACAAAAACACACATAATGGTATGCACGACAATCTCACTTTCTTGTGTATGTTGTAAGTCAACAGCTGGGGTTCTATGATGGTGATGTTGAACATAAAATGACACAGATTTCACGCAAACCAAAAGTTTAAAATCACGGTCAAGATGAGTACCACAGAAAATCACATAACATTTATCAAGCCAAAACAGGGAAAATGCACCTTCATCACATATTCTGCATTCTCTCTACTATGCATTCGTCCTTGAGTATCATTAAACTACATTTCACAAAGGTGTTTAAATAACCTTGTGCCAAGAGGCCCTGTCACTTAATATCTTATTGATTCCTGTAATGCAAAGGCCTCAATATTTTATCTCTTCCTGCAATACAGAGATTCCATTTGTTGGTAGTGTTTTCACTTGACAATGTCACTCCACAGTGTGATTGTATCATTATTATGGCAGGCTGTTGAGCATGGAATTTTCAAAGTTGTATTTGACAAACTAGGGTATGACTCAAAAAAGGGCTATATTCTTACAGTAACAGGTCATGGTAAAGTATGTTCTTGGCAAGATGTGAGTTATTAATGAAACCGTCGCTGAAATGTTATAGTAACCATGTCAAATCAGTTAATAACGGTAGCTATTACGAATCTCTGTCATACTGACAACCTTATTTGTACAGAGAGAGGTAGCTTTATCTAGCAAATATGTAACTACATAAGGGTCTACTCTTGCCTCTATTTATTTACAAAAAAAGGAAATAAAAAGACAAGCTCCTGCACACTAACTGAGAGCTTGATCGAGTTACCTCTGCTCAGTAAAACAGTCTCTCTCTCTCTCTCACACACACACACACACACTGACGCTTGACAGACGTGCCAACGATTCTGTGTAAAGGGAATAGCAGAGCTGTCTCGTTTGTCCTGTGCTATTCGACACCAAGGGCAGAAAAAAATCCTGAAAAGGGGAAGACTCAGAAACTGAGATGTCACTGGCTTCTTCATGTTGTCACGGAACATAGGCAAGTAAGATACTTTCCTGTATTTAACAAACCCAAAGTTACTTTTAGAATACATTTATGTTTCCAGACATACCTATGGCAAGGCTAAAGGATGGAATGCTCTAGTCTTGTAAAGTAAACCTTATTCAAGTTCATATCTAAAGGCTAGAGGGTGAGTGAGGATGTGCATGTGAATGCAAATGTATGTGTGTGTGTGTGTGTCTTGGTGGTGACTAACAAATGACTCCTGACAACAGGCCACCTCTTAAACTTGTAAATCAGGCGTATGTCATTTTCTTTTAACAACAATCAGTGTCATTTGCTTGAAAAAAATAGCACAGTGGAGATATTACTTTGTTTTTTTTAAGGTACTAATTCAGTGCATATAGCAGTGTGTGTGTGTGCGTGTGCATGTGTGTGTTTTCACTGTCGTCAGTCTTGCTTTAGAATGTAACAAACTGGTTTGGTGTTATTTCAGGGCACATACACTGTGCATGTAGCTGCTTATCTCTCCTTTGGCTGTTGGTTGGCAGCCAGGTTTATATAATCTATTGTTTATGGGCACTGACCTTTACGTGTATGGGATATGGGTGCAGAAGAGAGCTACTTATGTGAAGTGAATGTGAAAACTAAATTTTCTGTGACAAAGGAATGCATGTTTAGCTGGCTCATGAGATAGCGGAAAAGCGATGACAGATTTTGTGAGCAAGAAGAAACAAACAAACAAAAGAAAAAGCATTAATGGCTCTGATTTCACAGTTTAATAAGCTGTTTAACTAGTTTGAATGTCTATGTCTAAGGAGCTGCATATCCTCAAAATCATAACAAACAGGAGGGTCAGCTCCTCTTTCAGTGAATCAGCATTTCACATTACTCTCTTGCTGATATAATCTATTCTGTTTTAATGATGTATTACATATTTCATTGAAATTTCTCCTTATTAATCTTAGAGCTTACTTCTTCGGAGTCTCGGGGCATTCAGAATTGTTGTCAAATGTGTGATGAGAAGGTCTGCTGGATAAAACAGAATGGAAAAATTGAAAAGCAGGGGTCGGGCAGGCTCATGACTGTGTGCCACTTTAACTCATTGAGAAATTCGAAAAGTTCACTTCACATACTCTATATAATAGAGTAATGGTTGTACAAACACATACACACCACACACACTTCTCAGAACCCTAGACAGTGAAAGAGTGAAAGAGATAGACATTGTTTCTGTTTGCTGATGCAGGCTGCACTCAGTTCAGAGTTGAATGAATATGATGAAGAGGAATCGGTTGAACTGACTGTTCAGAAAGCGGTCACAACTTCGGTCACACCACACAACCATAAGAGAAACTGAGAGGCGGGAACTAGATGAAGCATGAACCATAATGATACAACTGGTCAGTAAGAAATGGAAGTATTTCTGTCAGGCATGGATTAGGATTATCATGTGATGTAAAATTACAGACATTAGTTGAGATGAGGCCTGCCATTTCCACACAGGATTATGTAACACTCTGGTTCTGTGAAAGTGTTAGAGAAACAGAGGTGGTCTCATCTGAATGCGTAATACAGTGATGTTATTCAATAATTAGATTTCTGGTTAAAATACCAACACCATTCTCTGACACTACCAACCAATACTTCTAAAAGGATACTGAACATCTAATGTGACTCTGAGATTAAAGGTACTTCAGATCAGATGCAATAGTTTTCTATTGGTACATGACATATTCAATTTAGATTAGTTCAGCACAATTCAGACACAGAAACTGTTCAGAATTGCCTGTTTTCTATAGAATTCGTTGAGTTACCGATGCTGTGCTAATTCATCAAAAAAGATGGTGATAAAAGGTTGCTAAAGGCCCAAGACAGAAATTTGGTGACTGAACGCATTTCAAGTGTGATGTGAGTAGAACAAAAATCTTGGAGGGGAGTCAGTATAAACGGCCTACAATACAATGTTTCGCCTCTTCCGGGGAGGTATATTTTCCTAAGGCAAACAGAATTCCTACTTTCTCTGCTTTGAGTCGTCAAATCCTCCACCTTCCAACATACATTGCAAAACGCGAAAAAAGGAAGGTTCAACGGGTTCCCTTTCTCCTAACGGTGTCCTTAAACTGCAGGTCACGTGAACACGCCCTCTGACGTTGCGTTTCGTCGTTCCCAGCCATATCCGTTTTCAGTGGAATTAAAGCGCTGTGAACTGAGATGCCCTCCTGCACCAGCAAATGCTGTTTACCACTGACACACTTTCCATTTACACATCAGGAGTTTTGCTGTGTTGACCACTGGTTAACATTATTTTTAACCAACAGTGTTATCAAGCACAACTCTGTCTTAAACATAAAAATATTTTTCGGCCCACCGCACACGTCCACTCCCTCTCCAAAAAATCAAACGAAAGCTGAAGTTGTTATCATTCCACCGAATAGAAAGTAGTTTTTTCTTTTTTAATTGTGATGTCATTTGGGCGACACCATGTCAGAGGTAAGGGGGATAGTCACTTCCATTGACATTTCCCAGCAACTTTTTTGACTCGGCGACACAGAATGGTGTCATCAGATTATACGGCTCTCTTTGTAATACGAACATTATTCGTATCAGGAAGTTCTTTGCCTTCTAACCGTGCAGGAGCCTAATATGTTATGTGATATTATTTGTTGTTTACATGTCCCTTTTATTCGTCGTGGACTGGCTCAATACCAGCTGTTTAAAACTAACTTCCTTTATGTGGGATAAATAATTTGTTTGCCGTGGGGTCAGTAATCACTGTTGGGTTATTGTTTTACATGACGCTGCGTTTCAATTCATCATCGAATCGGCCAAGGCAGACATTTTACTCCGGGGTAACCTTGCGCTTGTCTCGAGAAATCTTTCAAAGGATCCTGACGGCACCTAATAAGGTAGCTGGCAAGCCAGTTTAAATAGCTTTCTAATTTACTCAAGTTAGATCTCAGAGGTTGCCTTGCATCTCATCACACGCGTCTTTGATGATTTTGACTGGATATTTCGTGAAAGAGCGTCATCTTGACAGAGACGCATAATTTCTCAAAGCCTTGCAACTTTCGCTATTAACTGTCACTGAAGTGTGTGGCATTCACAGGTGGAGAAGGACTAAAAGGGGGAAAGGTAGGCTAACTTCCTGATCGAATTCTAAATCGCATTAAAACAGATTGTGATATTATGGACATAAACTATACAACTGTATAGAAGCTAGAGGTCTACTCCACCCGTTGTCAATTCTTGCTTTCGTGCTGAATTAACAATTAATAATGGACATCCGGTCGCTATGCCAGCTGCGCCCCAAATTTTAATACTGCATGTCTGCCAGATTATTTTGAAGCCTAGTGTCGGCGAAAAGCGAGCTATACAGCAAGACTTGTACACTTATTACAACATTGATTCATTCTGTGCACTGTTTCGTCATTTTTGGAGATTGTGAAATGTCTTGCGAGCTCAACCTTGGGTTTGAGGGTCGTGTGCTTGTATACCATGCGGGACACTGCCATAACACCCACTCGACGGTTCCTCATCTTTGTTTGTCAGATAATCCCTCCTCGCAATTAGATCGCCTTGGTGTCGAAGATGTTTCTAAAGTGATGATTTCAGATGATTTTTATTTTCATTGGACCCATTAGGTGTAGTTAGTATTTATATGCAGCGATGTCTGATTCGGATAGCCTACAAGAAAAAAGTCTACGCAGATGTGCACTACGTCGCTGAGTGATACTATATATATATATATATATATAGTAAGGTGTATAACCATATCCCCCCTTCTCTCCCTCTCCCCCTCTCTCTCTCTCTCTCTCTCTATATATATATATGTGTGTGTGTTATTATATGCACACCAAAACATTATTCCTGTTGTTTTGGTCAGCTACATTAGCACTTATTGCGTCACGAGAGGATGAGACAAGAAAGAGCATCAAATTTCTTAATTTGTCAAATTGATTTCCCAGACATAGCGTTGGGTGTCTTAATTTGTGAAATTGATTTCCCAGACGTTCTCCCCAAGCTGTCTCTGTGTAGGCGTCCATACAAATGCAGTCTTTGCTTTTACTTGTACCCAAAAAGAAACAGAAATTGTCAGCGTGTCTCTTCACATGGTTAGCCTCTAAGACCTTAAATGTGATGTTTTGCAAATGTTTAACAAACAAAAATAGAAAAAATTTAGAACATCATTTTGTTGACCTAAATTACAAATCTCCCTGGGTTTCACACCTCTCGGCGTCCGCTGTAGCACACTGCGTACACACATACAGGTCAGAGGATGATGAACCGTTTTGTGATGTGAGCTCTGGAGCGTTCGCCAACGGCAAGAAATCCCGGGCACTGGCGAGATCTGTTATAATCACTGACTCTCCAGCGGTGGGATTTTCTGAGATTTGACTTCATTATAAATGATCATTTTAAAAAGATTAAATCGGGGTTTTCGTCATTGTTTAAAAATGCTTTGCAACAAGCCTTTCTGAGATTATGTGAGTTGATCAAGTTTGCTATTTATCTTTTACCGCGCAAGATTCTGTGTCAGTTGTCCCACCTGTCATAGTGACTTAGCCTGTTTAAGTACGGCACCTTGGCTTCTTGGCACACAGAATGTTAAGGACCCTTTTGCCTCCTCTTCCTCATGGTTATTTGTGTCATTACGCATTTTAAATCAAACGTGTGTAAATACTCTGTCATCCGTAGATCGTGATGGATTTACGGCCTGCTGTGTACGGTCTTAATCGATAGGAGCTAAGGTTTATCGCCATGTGAGAACTCTCGATGTGAACTCTGACCTCCAAACGGAACGGTTCAGATGGTTCATTGGTACCGTGATTCGCCCAAGGAGACCCTGTCCGACTTGCACCCTCTCCGCTCGCCCTCCCGTCTGTCCGCCTCAAATCCCGTCGCCGTGTTGGTCCTGTTGTTGCGGAGCGCATCACTAGCACCGTGACAACCTCCGAACACCACTGCGCTGGGTATGCCTCAGGTAAGCACAGCAAATCAATACTTTGTGCTCTGAAAAATCTTTGAGATGATCTACCTATTGTAGATACGATCATTTAAATATGAAGTTATTGTAATGTCAAGTATATCGGACTGCTATCAAATAATTGCTGTGACATTTTAAATGTATTATACTTTTAACAGATATTTTGTTTGGAAAGTGTTTATTTTTTTAGTTGTTGTGGGATTAGTAATGAATAGCATGAGCGGTGTTGGTGATAGTGGCTGATTGGTGAGGGAAATAGTCCAGCAACAGCCCAGAGTGTTGTAGGTCTGAATGACAAGCATAACAGCTATCTGTCAATTTGTCCTTGGGCTGAGTGCTTAAGACCAAGGTTGCTAGAGAGGCGTACAACATTGAGGCATGATAATAAATAAATGTTTTCTCTGGATCAGAGTACAAGCCAAATAAATAAATGTAACCGGTGTTCATTGAGTGGCCAGGCATTCTAATCTGCCATTTTGGGCAACACTGTTGTTTTCAGCTGTTGGATGACCGACTGTTGTCCATCTCTTTAAACCACTAAAGTCGTGTAAGTCTCCATCTGCCTCTTTCATCTGTAAGCTTAGTCTGACTGCAAGACTGCTGTTGGCTGGATGGCTTTTCCTTTGGGGATGGGGGATGAGGGGGGTTATTAGTGGGTTGATGTTGGACCATATGTAATTTATTACACTAGTTTTATGAGCCTGACAAGGGCTTAAAGCCGAACAGGGTCACCTTTTTAGACACACTCATGCTGTTTCCCTTACTTGTTTTGTCTGGTGATTTTTCCTTCTTAGTTGTGCACACACAAAAGAACCCCTGGTATCTGCCTTTCAGGTGTTAGTATGGGTTTGCATATGTGAAACGCTGACGGACTCTTAGTGCTATGTCTTTTATGGAAAAGGGAGTTGGACCTAATGAAGTGGCCACTCAGTGCACCAAACAACAGATAGTCAAAGTTTGTTCTGCGAAAGCAGATTGTGCTGCTGTGATTAGAGGTTTGGAGACACTTTATCTGAATCACTGTGTGTGTGTGTGTGTGTGTGTCTGTGTCTGTGTGTGTTTCTGCTGGACGATAGCCGGGTTTGAGTGAGATGGAGCCTGTGTTTGGCGAGGCCTATGGGACCCAGCGTTATCTACTGAGCCCCTACCCCTCTGCTGCCTCTCCCCTGGGCGGTAGGACAGACCATGACCAGGTGAGACAGTCATGGTTCCAAGTTCTACCTTTTTTTTCATTATGGTGTTCAAAGCCTGCATTCATTCTGCATGTAGATTATCATATCTGAAGTCAGCAAAAACCCCTTGCTTCGTAGGGCTGAGCATATATTGTTATGAGTACATGCTGCATACAAAAGGATAGTCAGCCCCAATTTATTGATGGAAAACACCCATATGCAGAATTGTTCATGATAAATTTCATCCAGGGCCAGCTAAGCTTTGTCCTGGAATCGACTCCAAGTCTGTTGAATCAAAATCCTGCATGAGGGTAGAGCTCTTGGAGGAAGCTTGGCCACCTTTGTATTGGATGACTGAGTTTTTAGTGTGGTTCTCTGTGTGTGTGTATCCATCATCAGGACGTGTAATCTGTGTTTAATCAATTCCTTTTGCATCTGTGCTCATAACAGATGACATTCCCTGAGTCCTCTCTGATTCTTCCTTTTCTTTCAGCAGAGTGTGGTCCTGATGCTGGGCTCCCCGGCGTCGCCACGGAAACGGCCTTTTGAATTGCTGAGTGACCTGGTGGATGATGGCTTCGGCGAGGACCTGCAGCATGAGCGCTGGGATGTGTCCGCCCTGGATGAGATCACACGCTATGCCAAAGTGGGCCTACAGGGGGAGCCAGCAAGCACAGAGGAGCCAGTCCTAATGGGGCGCTGGGGGGTTTTCCGTGAAGATGACCCACCGCTGCCACCAAGGCGTGCCAGTATACAGACCACGTCGGACCCCTTGGCCTTTGAACCCAACCCTGCCCTAAAAAGCATGACCACAGCAGTGGAGACGCTAACAGTGGCAGTTACCATGGCAACAGGAAAAACAATGTGTGGAGGTCAGCAGGTCACAACAGCTGGATCTGTTGCCCCTGTAGTGGAAGTGTACCAGGTCACTGAGGTCTCAGAGGTTGCTACCTCAGCTGTGGAGCACTGCAGTGAGGAGCACAACTACTCCCTCCAAGGTGAGCGACCTTCAGGATCTAACCAGGGGTCAGACAGTGAGACTGAGGGAGAAGAGGGAGAGGACAGGATGGTGGAGGCAGAAAAGAAAGAGGAGAGCAGAGAGGAGGAAGATGAGGAGGAGGAGGAGGAAGAGGAAGAGTTGGACGAGGAGGACTGTGGAGAGGAGACCACGATAGAGGCAGAGCACTCCAGTTCATCTGGAACAGAATGTGGTGAGTGCTGATGCTCTTTGTGACCATAGAAAGATTATTGGCAGTCCATGTGTGCTTAGAAACATCACAGATATGCCACAGGGTCATAGAAAGGTCACTAGTATTCCATGTTGCCATAGAAACATCACCTGTGTTCTGTGTGGTCATGAAAACTTGGAAGTGAATCTTTGACCGAGGAGAGGAACAGCGTTCAAAGACATACTAATTGCCATGGGCACACAGAATCTCACAACAACCTTTTTATAGCTCCTTATGAATAATAAATGTCCTATGGCAGTGATGTGGAACAAGAAAATGCAGTCAGTTTGCAAAGTACATATTGCCGGTGTTGAGTTTGTGTACATCTTTCTAAATGACTGTGACTTGTAGGCCCTCAGCTGTGATGTGAAAGATATGTAGCTGGCATGACCAATGCAAAACCATATATTGATAACTGGTTTTTTGATATGTGTGCCTTTACATGATGTTTTTGGCTCTCTTGTTGTTCTCTCTCTCTCTCTGTGTTGTTCCTCTCTGGAGAAACACAGCCACAATAAAAGCTGTGTGGGCTCCATTATCCCACCATGTGCAATTCTTGCTGGTCACTGCACATGACAAAAGTACTTTTTTGACTGGCATGTCTTAGTGGGTTTTCCTTTGTCAGAGTGAAATAAGAGACCGCGTGGTGTGTGTATGTTGTTGGGAGACTGCAGCTTGAAGACTGAAAGAGAATGAAAGGTTTTGGTGCAGTGTTTAGCGGATGTTTGTGTGTGTGGGTTTGTAAGGAAGGAAGCAATAAGGTCTCTGTATCTGTGTGGTTTTTACATTTATATTTTTTTGTGTATGTGTGCGTGTGTGTATGTGCGCGTGTGTGTATATGTATGTGTGTGTGCATTGAAGTGTGCTTTTGTGATTACAGAGGAGTATATATGCGTGTGTTGGTGTGTGTGTGTATGTATGTACAGAGGGGTTGTTTGTGTGTGCACGCACAGCAGTGTGTGTGTTCACGTGTGCACATCTACAGCTGTCATGCACAGTATATCTGTGTGTAAATATCCAAATATATGTATGTGTGGTTTAAGCATTCACTAGTATACACTGGTGTAACCATGCAGATGTATATATATTTTTGCGTGGTTTAAGCACTCACTGGTATACACTGGTGTAACCATGCAGATGTAAATATATATGTGTGTGGTTTAAGCACTCACTGGTATACACTGGTATAACCATGCAGATGTAAATATATATGTGTGTGGTTTAAGCACTCACTGGTATACACTGGTGTAACCATGCCGATGTAAATATATATGTGTGTGGTTTAAGCACTCACTGGTATACACTGGTGTAACCATGCAGATGTAAATATATATGTGTGTGGTTTAAGCACTCACTGGTATACACTGGTGTAACCATGCAGATGTAAATATATATGTGTGTGGTTTAAGCACTCACTGGTATACACTGGTGTAACCATGCAGATGTAAATATATATGTGTGTGGTTTAAGCACTCACTGGTATACACTGGTGTAACCATGCAGATGTAAATATATATGTGTGTGGTTTAAGCACTCACTGGTATACACTGGTATAACCATGCCGATGTAAATATATATGTGTGTGTGGTTTAAGCACTCACTGGTATACACTGGTATAACCATGCAGATGTAAATATGTATATGTGTGTGGTTTAAGCACTCACTGGTATACACTGGTATAACCGTGCAGATGTAAATATATATGTTTGTGGTTTAAGCACTCACTGGTATACACTGGTGTAACCGTGCAGATGTAAATATATATGTGTGTGGTTTAAGCACTCACTGGTATACACTGGTGTAACTGTGCAGATGTAAATATATATGTGTGTGGTTTAAGCACTCACTGGTATACACTGGTGTAACTGTGCAGATGTAAATATATATGTGTGTGTGGTTTAAGCACTCACTGGTATACACTGGTGTAACCGTGCAGATGTAAATATATATGTGTGTGTGGTTTAAGCACTCACTGGTATACACTGGTATAACCGTGCAGATGTAAATATATATATGTGTGTGGTTTAAGCACTCACTGGTATACACTGGTATAACCATGCAGATGTAAATATATATGTGTGTGGTTTAAGCACTCACTGGTATACACTGGTGTAACCGTGCAGATGTAAATATATATGTGTGTGGTTTAAGCACTCACTGGTATACACTGGTGTAACTGTGCAGAAGTGGAGGTCGAGAGGCGCGCTGGTGAACGGCCTCAGAAACGCCGGTGTTTCTGGGAGTACCGCCACGCCCGTGAGTCTGCCACCAAGAAGCATACGGGAGGAGAGGTCCGGTGGTCCCTGTCGTGGAGCTCCAGCACCCTGCCAAGCACCCTGTACCGCAGAGAGGGTAAGCTTGCACCTTACCAAGCATCCTCTTAAGTGGGCAACCTGGCAAATACCTTATACGATGCGAGTCTTACTCAGTAAGTATCCTGTGCTATGAGCATCCTTCCAAGCACTCTACTGAACGCACTCTAACCAGCTCTCCAAAATGTGTGCTGCCTTCCAAGTACCCTGTAATGTGCCCCCCCCCCCCCCCCCCCCCCCCCCAGTAACTCGTATTACCCCAGCAACCGCTTCTTTTGTTTTTCATAACAGTCCTATTTATGATGACGTGAAGTGTTTGGTAGGTCCGGCGCTGTTCATTTCAGTAACATTTATATTTAAAATATTTCATAGTCTGATGGAATACCGTACCGCCAAGTGCCTTCTACTGAGTCGTTAATATCAAGGCATTAGCATAAACAAGTGAAGACTGACAGGGCCCGAGGAACTTAGCAACTTAGGAGATTGAAACTGTTTGTTCGCCACTTTTGTGACTGAGTGATACAATAGTTTGAGAGCAAAACCTAAAGAGGATATTTACACAGCAGAACAGAAAAAAAAAATAACACAATAGACTATATTATAATGGGTTTATCTAATAACTAGAGCAGTCAATGCTTGTTGTGTTGTGATATTTACACTGTTGTTGAATTCTGTTTATTCATGATGTAAGCTTTTCTCTCAGTAAGTACTCATTGTAATGTAAAGTGTAAGCTGAATTGCACTCAGTATCCAACATACGGCGCTTAGTGATATAGTTGTCTAGAATAGTGGAGCAAGAGGATTTTGTTTTCACTCTGTTTAGATGCTTTTTTTTTTTATTTGATGCATTTCAAGGCTTAGTTTCAAGCCTAGACTCAAACAGTTAGTGTCCTCAGCGGGAATCCAACAACAACTGCTTTAAATATTCTCATATTTCTCTTCAAGAGAAACACAATCCAAGACACCCACACAATTTCCTGTGCAGTTTAAACCTACGTTTTATTTGCATGTGTGTCAGTTGAGCATTGCATTAACACTTTCCTCAGGGAAGAAGGGACGGCGCAAAGCCCGAAAGACAGACGCCAGTGACCTGACGCCGAACCCACAGAAGCTTCACAACATTGGGGAGCAGCTCCAAAAACTCAACGCCGCCATCGATGGAATGGGCCCGGTTAATGACCTTCCTGTGGTGGCCAGAGCCCGCTCCCGAAAGGAGAAGAACAAACTGGCCTCCAGGTAGAGAGATTATCATTAATTCCAGTAGTAACAGTTCTGCTAGAAGTAATAGTAGTAGCGCATATTTGTAATTACTTCCAGTCTGACTGTTGGTTGTCAGTCTTGCCATTAGTCTGTTAACAGTGTTATTAATGGCGGCGATTTTGTTAAGAGTAATACTTTAGAAAACTGTGGCGTTTGTTTTAATGTCTTTCCAGTAAAATCACTTATTAGAGAGAGAGAAAAAGAGAGAGAGAGAGAGAGAGAGAGAGATAGCAAGCAATAGCGAGGATGAGATGAAAGAGTGCTTTCACTTCTGTTTCACACATACAGAGCAGAGCGGTCGAACCTGCTGCTGACTCGAGTGCATTAGTTTGATGAGAACTCAAGGGGAATATGTCCTGGAAGAGAACTAACCTATAAGTGGAACTTTATTTTTCTCTCCTTTTGCCACTGATAACTGACAATCTCTTATCCATGCTGCCTGGAACAGAAAAAGAAAAGAAAAAAGATATTCTGGATAGCCAGAGCACATGTTCTAAGTCTGTATGTAAACTGAAAGGTTAGAAAGGGCCATGGGGGATTACAGAGGGCTTTTGCTTTAAGAAGTTCTTTAACAACACTTACACACTACATGTTTTTAAAATAATCTGACCTTTAGACTCAGTAAAGGTACTTGGTAGATTCAGTGTGTTACTGACCAATCTGAGACCCTTTGGGGGAGCTGTAGCATACAGATAACTGTCTTCTCAGTTATCCCTGGTTGTGCTTTAGAAAGTCACAGCTACTTTTCTTGTGCAATAAAAACACATTTCACATTTCTAGGTATTCCCTTGCTGATTTCTTTCCTCTTACACATAGCGTATGTCTTTGTCTCTTCAGTCTCTGTGTCTGGAGTGAGAATATTTTTAAGTATCAGTTACAGCGTTTGCCTCAACTTTACAAGTTCGCTTTCTGACGGTTGAATGTTTTCTGTGTGTTTCAGAGCTTGTCGCTTGAAGAAGAAAGCACAGCATGAAGCTAATAAGATCAAACTATGGGGACTCAACCAGGAATACGGTCAGTTTCCCCGGGCAACCGGCTAACCTGCTGGAATTCCACGGCTTTTGTCTCTTGGAATGTTCTGAGAATTCCACTTCCTTTTCACAGGGCCAAGCTTAAGGAATTGAGAGGAGTTTATTTATTTATTTATTTAGTTTTCTCAGCCAGAATGCTGCTACCATTTAATCAGAGATTATGTATAACATGTTTATTTTTTTCTAGAGGATGTTTTCAGATTCAGATTCTTGAATAGATTTGATTGATGATTCGTGCTTACAGCCTCTGGGTAACTGAAATTTCATCCTCGTTTTCAAAATATATTTCTGTGCAAAAAAAAAAAAAAAAAGAAAGAAACAAAAAAATGAAAAAAATAATAAGAAGAATTTGATCATCACACATCATTTACATTCTGTAGAAAAATGCACCAAAAGGTATGCAGGCCACCAAATGACATTGAGCAAGCTTGAATGCTTGCCCAGTAATGTTTCCTTGTGTGCACAAACCTTATTATTAGTCGTGTTGACAGACAGCTCTCCTTTGAGCAAAAGATCTGTTTGCATACCACTGACCATTCTGGGTTACTGATGTATACTCAAGTGACCCATGGTGGAGATTTCTGGTGTTACTTGACTGATACATGTATACAGGAAAACTTCTGTGGTTCCTTTCATGTGATGTGCATGCTATAAATTGGTAGATGATTACATTTTGGGATGAGATGCTATGTGTAGCACCAGTTTAACCTGGAATGGCCCTGTCTACTCACTGTGTTCTCTTTAGACATGTCCCTGGAGTAATTAGTGATTAACTGTGGAGGGCAACTTCAAAGTCTGGAGTCTGGAACCTGGCCAGTTTTAAAAAGCCTGACCTCGTCCTCACACTTGTGTGTGTGCGCGTGTGCGTGTTTTACACGTGTACTTAACTGTTACTGCCCATTGGGTACTGTCCTTCCTTGGAAGCTCACTCTCTCTGATTGGGCAGCATAGAGCAGAATGAACTGAGAGCTAACAACATGTACATGAGGGGACGGGTAAAGATTGTTACAAAAAAAACAGTTGAATCAAAAGCTCTTTTAATCTCTTTTTTTAACTTTTAATTACCTCAAGTTTTAGCCCATACTGTTTTAGACATCTCCATATACACTATCCTCCACTAAAGCTGCGTTTTAGTTTCGCACTGGTTTCATGGCTTGCCAAAAAAAATGAATAACTGACTTTCACACCACGTCACAGCAACCATTTTTGATTACACCAATCAGATTACACGCGATTAGCTCGTCCTCCATCTTGACTGATGAGATTTCTGTGAAGGGGACGTGGCTTCTAGCCCTACTCGAAGATGATTGGCTTTGGCCAGGCGAAATTTTCGCTGGAGCTGAACATTTCTTAACTGAAGCGAACGCTCATTTTGTCCATTTTGCGTCGCTCGCAGTTTCGCAGTGATTTACTCCACCCCTTCGCCTCCTGCCACTGACTTTTCATGCATTCGCGTCACTCGTAAATTTCGCGCTGCGTTCGGTTAAAACGCAGCGTAATAGCACTGTTTTTACTTATCATATACCCCGTTTTGTACCACAGGTATCTGCTTAACCTCTCTTGGGAATTTGATGATTGCCAGTCCTAGTGCTGCTATCGCTCTGTTCATGACTACATCCCTGCGAGGCAAACTAAGGCAGTTCTCCGCATGCATATGTATATGCTCTCATAGAATATACAGTTGTACTGGGAGCTGATTGCTAAAAATGTGCCTAGGATTACAATGGCCCACCTGTCAGTTCATTACTGGTATTTTACTCATCTTTAAGTGTTGAGTGCAAAATGCTGTCCATAATAAAGTGGTAATTTTTCTTTTAGATAACCTGCTAGGGGCACTGTTGCGTATAAAGGAGGTGATTCGTCAGCGGGTGGAGAGCGGTGAGGAAGAAGATGGAGATGACAGAGGGATGACAAAAAGGCTGGAGGACATCCTGAGAGAGTCCAGCGGTGAGTGACAGCACGGTATGGACAGTAAGACAATTCTCTGCTTCTAACGGAAGACGCTGAATTATGTGTGCATTTCTCAGGTCCCTTGGTAGCAGGACGGACCAAAGAGTTTGTTCAGAGGATTCTGGAGGTCAGTGCCGGGAGTGAGACTGGGAAGGAAAGCCACAAAGACGAGCAAACTGTCTGACCGTCCTTCTGCCCGATACTGTCCGGGTTTTTTTGTTTGTTTGTTTTTATTTTTGTTTTGTTTTTTTTTCAACTTGCTAACCTGTCCTTTTAAACACTCTCTCCCAGTCAGAGAAGGAGGAATAGTATGTGGTGGGGGGGTGAAGGTGGGGTGTTTACACAGAGACTGTTTTAATAACTAATGAAACACCCCACTCTACCCCACTTCCCCTAAGTCTTTAGTAGCAGTATCTGTCCTTCTCTGCTGTGGCTGCTCCCCATAGGCTAGCTGCTGCAGGTGTGTGTGAGTATGCATGTGTGTGTGTGTGTGTGTGTGTGTATGTGTATGCCTGGTTTATCTCTCCCTCCTCCATGCTGTATTTGTATCCCATTGTGCCTAAAAATAGACACTGCACTGTTCTTCGTGGTCGTTAGCGGAGGTCGGCCATGGGCATGAGGCTCTTTGAGGAGAAACAAGATGTCAAACTGATGTGCTAATGTCTCGGTTAGATATTTGTGTAATAGTGGTTTTATTCAGAGCTATAGCTGTATGGATTAGTCGTAGCTGTATTTGAGATCACGTAAAAAGGCATGTGAGTACCTAGGAGGAACTGAAAACTGTACAGATACATGTTGAAAACTAGGAGCATAATATGTGAAGTAGAGAATATGCTAATATGGATGTGTCCACTGCACTGGGAAGCCAAAGTTTCCTCTGATTTTTACTGACTGAATATTCGCCTGGTTCCTACGTAATGTTCCGAAATAGAGAACAGGAAATAACGCAACTTTGTGAGCGACTCGGTCAAATACTTCTTATAGGATACAAACGTCAAGCTTGTTATTGGTCTGAAAATAGGAGAATGCTAGAATTGTGTTGACTTAAAAATCTCAAAACACTTAAACTAACTGTCTATTAGACTGACACTGTAAATTTGTGAAATGGAAGATAAACGTGTTACGGGAGCATGTGTATACTGAAAGAAAGGAGGATTTCTAGTGTTTTGTAATCATCAGGGTAGACTCAGCTGTTCAGTGCTAAGAAGTGTGTTACCAGGTGTAATACATAGATACAATGCTGCAATCCTGTGGATGGTTGATTGAATGATGATTCTAGAAACTTCTGCAGTTTGACTGCACTTGAGGTCAGGAGTTTCGACCTGAAGACGTTCACTGAAAGAGAGACAGACAAAAAAAAAAAAAAAGCACCAGAAACCGAAATCAACCAAAGAAAAATGTTCGCCCCAAAATGAATCCCCTAAGTTGTTTCCAGTAACTCTTCCTGACCTTGTTCAATGTCTCCCTTACATCATTCATCAATTATCTTAAATAATAAAAGCAGATTTTCAGTGGATTAGCTGAAGTATTTTGCCAAAAATGTTGAAGGACAGATTTGAAGGAGAGATTAGAAGGATCTCCCTCTTAAAGAGGTCAGTAAAACCTTGTCGAGTTTTTGAAATAGTCTCAGTTTAAGACTCGATAATCATAAAAGTGTGCTGAGAGGCATATGGATGCACTGTGTTATTGATAAATCAGAGTTCCGTTTGTCTTTTTCTACATTTGGAACTATACAGTTGTAGAGAGAAAGAACAAAAGAAGGACAGACCGAACTGGCCTTCTCCACACTTTCTGTTGATCTCTCATTTGTGAATAGCCAGTGCACATGTTCTGAGTGCGTGTATATATATATATATACGTGTGTATATATATGTATAACTGGTAGGTTACAGTTGATAGTCGGAGTGGTGGTACTTGTCACCACGCCCTGTCTGTAGAGGTTGTGCATTCTGCTGTATTCGCTTAAAGAATAGTAGAGACGTATGAACAATAACTAGCTCTTTTTTTCTCTCAACAAGCTGGGTGTAGTTACACCTCGTGTATTTGGTCATTTTTTTTATTTAAGCACCTTTGTTATTTTTTGTTGTTTTTTTTTTACTTAAAAAGCTCTGAATTGTGTTTGAGGAAATTCGTCCAGTAGAAAGTGAATTAGACAGAACCTGTCAAATAAACTTGTTTGCACTTACTTGTGAAAAAAAAAAGAAAAGAAAAACACAAGCACCTTTTAAGTCAGTCTTTAGATTCAGAGGCTGTTGCAGCTTAATTTCGTTGGTAGCAGAAAGGTTGTTTTCTAAATGTCTTCGTCCATATTCGGTGCTAAGGCCCTCTTCTTGCTAGGCTGGCATCATAGAGATGCCTTTTCAAAGTGCCTCAGGCCCTGGAGTATTGTGGGCTGTTGGAAGTACAAACAGTGGGCCTGCTAGACCACATTGTTAAGGAAAAAACATTGAAATGTGCACCTTTTGGAAAAAAAAAAAAATAACATTGCTGTGTCGTTTGTGACAGATTTTTTTTGTAACAATGTTTAACAGTACTTGCTATCAGAGAATAATGCTTTTTTTTCCACTTAATGTCAACCATGCCAGCATATTTGAACAGTAGTAGAATGCATTGTGGCTTTGAACTGCATATCAATTGTGGTAACACAGCTTACATGTGTAGTCAAGCAAACGCAGCATAGTGTGTTAGGGTTTGCCTAATTGTAAGGCCTCATGGAAGATGTAGTTTTAGTACCTTCAGTTTGTGTACTGCAACTATGGGCCAAGGACCACACATCCCATAGGCCTTTCCTTTCTGAGATTGTTGTGCTGTGTCTACTGAGTATAGAAAGCCTGAGAGAATATAATGCCAAAGACAGATGTCTACAGGATTACGAACAGAGGTAAAAGCTTATTAAAAAATAACATATGGGGGCTTAGGTCATGAGGGCAAGAGAGTTTTCTAATTAAAGTTACAGTATCATGTGCTGCTGCTGTCTGTTTACCGCACCGGTATGGTCTAACAGACGTTAAGCAATGTCAAAACTGTATGCGAAGGACAACAAAACAAAACAAAACAAAAACATCAGATCTTAATTCAGCACCACCAAAATGACCCTGTGATCGCTTTCCGTGAAAGAAACAGCGGTCACCTCACCCCAGGCCAAAAAAACGTTTTCCCATAATGCTCCTCATGTTTCTGTCTTAACTCAGGCTGCGCTGCTCATACGTTTTACTGCCAGAGAAGTCATCCAGTCCACTGCTGGCAACTGGAAGCAGTTTTCTGATCCAACGTTTAAGGTTACAGCAGCCCCAGCAAAGGCAAAGACTGCTCAAATATATACAAAGGCCTCATCTGTAGGAGACTAAACGAATGAATTGATTCCATTTTTTTGGAATCAATTCATACGCAGGTGTTTTAAGGACGATCATATCACAGTTTAAGAGGCCAGTTCTTTTTTGGCAAGGGCGATGAATTCTTCTCTTCCCCTCAACGCTGGTGTTTATGTTACTCCTAGACTGGACTGAGGTAACCAAGCTCACCTCTATCTCCCAAACGAATGGGCATCTGGTGTAAACAGTGAAAACCAGTGAAAAGACCGTGCTCTCGCTCATCTCTCCTGGTTAGGAGCCAAGATTCAGTTAGACTCTAGAGGGCATCGAGCAGATATCCCAGGGTTCTCGTACTCCAAACGATTTACTTTGGGTTTTGACATTAATGTTGAAACATTAATGTCTCGCAAAG
The DNA here is from genome assembly GCF_902362185.1 of Chanos chanos. NCBI lineage: Eukaryota > Metazoa > Chordata > Actinopteri > Gonorynchiformes > Chanidae > Chanos > Chanos chanos. Next base: position 14,548,567 of record NC_044502.1, read on the forward strand.
GGCTTGATTTTGCTCATCTAGCAGCTTTTGGTCAGTATTCAAACTAGGGTATGTGCTTCTTTTCCCCTGTAGCAATATGACTTTTTCTCTGATACCATAGAAACGGTCAAATTCATAGTAATGTATGAGCAAACTGACAAGTAATACGTTTGGAAAGAAGAGCAAGGTTCACCGTTACCATAGCATTTTGTTTTTTTGTTTTTTTTAAATAAGAAATGTCATTCGAGAGGTAACCAGTTTATTTTGGGTTGAATTGGCCCCGGACTGGATAGGAATTGTTTGCTCTTAAAAGCCAACTTTGTTGTTGGGTTATCCTTTTGGGATTACAATAACCCCAGTGCCTGTCCTGAACCGCATACTTCTACATTGTCCGCTCCCTGTAATCGGCTATCCTCTTTCAAAGGGATAGGGCTTAGATAGAGAAACTTGACCTGAGAATTTTTCCCCTTGGGTCCATTATCACTGTTGAGTTCAGAAGCCTCTAGCTGTGTATTACAGAGAGATTTAAAACCAAATTAATGCTTTTCTCCCCCTTTTCTTGTCCTAACGATGAGAGAGAAGATGACGATAGAAAAAAAAACGAGGTCCAGCCCAAAATGCAGCTTTGCAGAAATGACTTTCTAATAAACATTCCAAGTTGCCAGACTATCTACAAAAAAAAAATCAGTAATTTCTCTCTCGAGTTTTTTCCTGTTCACAACCCTCAAGGCTCCAGTTTTTTTCACTTTGGTCAAACAATTTTCATTAACATGTCTGTGTATTACTCCTTTTTCTCAATAACAACACAAAAACATCAAAAAGCAACAAGGTAAAAGAAAAAAAAAAAAAAAGTCAAAGTGCCGTACAAATAGAAGCCTAATATTTTTTTCCTCTGTGAGTGTACTGTACTCCTGTATAATGTATATTTTAATATTTATATGCAGCTGTTGTATTAAAGTATATTTTTAAAAAAAAAAAAACGTTGGTGATTGTATCTTCTTTATACATCTTTAAATTTGTCTTACAAACTCATTGCACCTGTGATGGACTGGCGACCTATCCAGGGTGTTTCCCTGCCTTTCGCCCAGTGAATGCTGGGATAGGCTCCAGCATCCCCCGTAACCCTAATTAGGATAAGCGGCTTGGACAATGAATGAGTGAGAGTGAACGCATTGCATTTAAGACTCTATATTTTAACTGTCATTCTTAATATCGCAGGGGAAAAATCTGAGTGTACTGGAAAATAAATTTCTATACCCGGTCATTGATATTCCACAATAATGGAGAAAAAAAGTTTTTTTCTTTTTGGAAACACATCTTATAAACATCACTCATACAACTGTGAAAATGAGCCAAAACAGGTTTTATTAAACCAGTTGGTGATGATCTGGAGTTTTACACAGTACTTTTTTCCACAAGCTGTTTCATTCTCATTACACAGTTCCCAGCTGAGATGTGGAGTCTTTCTCTTTCACTGGATTGGTCCCTGGGTGGTTTTCAAACCGTATTTGAATGAGCATATTTTTGCATCACTAATTTCAAATTCACATTAGAACAACGGGTTAGAACACAAGTAAACAAAGGGATATGCAGTTATTATTTACAATATTTATATCACAATTGCAGACAAACACTTTTAAAATATTTAATGGCCCCATGTCTAGCATTAAAACTAATGCAAAACGCCTCTCCACACGTTTAAACGCTGATCTGACGTGAAATCAGTAAGTAACAGACCAAAAAATGATCCTTGTGCTTGTAACACCTCTTATATGAAAATCTCACAGTTAAAGTGCTAACAAGTACCAAATAACACTCACAGCTAAGAAATCTGGACCCGTGCAAACTGGAATAACGCAAGTGTTTCAGATGCCAATGCAACTGGACTTTTCATTCATTTACAATTAATGTGCGTTATCTGCCGCACAGGAGACTTTACATCATTCAGCCATACTTTCACAGACATCAACATCAAAAAGAAGAGTTCATAACCAACATGAGTCAAACCAGACGCTCGTTCATAAATTAAAAAAAAAAATGCACCTCCCTTTCACTCCAGTTTAAAAAAAGGACACAACAAAAGTCCAACATGGGACACCACAAAGGAAATGGCTTGGTCCTTCAAACAATACTTTGGGAGCTGTACATTAAAACGTTTAAACACTAATGAAAATTAAATGTTTGGATGGTCCCTGATTTGGTTTCTGTCATTCTGGTCTCCGTAAAAATTGGATGAATGTGTCAATGTGACCGCACCATCGTTTCAAGTCAGTTTCTTTGAGTGAGAGATGCCTTCTTTCCTTCAGCCAATGAAGGAATGTCATTGGCTTCTGTCTCACATAAGCACCGCCCCATATCTGGCACCTGACAAATAAACCGATTCAGTTACGCAATTAGCGCCTCCCCTTCCTCCACCCAAAGCAGGTCCAGTACCTCGGCCTGTCTCTGCTCACGCTGGTGGATACGTCGAAGTCTTAAGATATACAACATGATTGCCAGCACGACCACAAATATACAGGCGAAGAACAGATAGTGGTTATACACGAAGGAGAAACGCAGCCATCTGGAATGTGACTGCCGCAGTGTTTCCTGTTGCAGGTCCCTGCACAGAGAGAACATGGAAAAAGACATCAGTGTGGAACATGTAAAATAAAACAAGACGACTCGAGATCGACTGGACGTAAAAACAACTCTGTCAGCACAACTGTGTAAGATGTGTTACACTTTGAAGAGAAATTAACATTGCTTCCTTCACAGCTATCCTTTACGGCGGCGTGCGTGAACAACGGAGTTTGTTCTCCTGCTCCTGGGGACCCAAGGCTCTTCTGGCATGTTTTAGATTGCCCTCTGGTCTACCACAACAGCATCAGCTAATCAAGGGCTCAATAATGAAACTGGTTTAATTCAGACGTGTTAGAGCAGTTTAATTTAATTCAGACGTGTTAGAGCAGGGAGAGAGCTAAAACGTGCAGTGCTATGTACTTCCAGGAACAGGACTGGGAAACGCTATGCTAAAAGAAAACAGTGAACCTAATACAGTGGGAAGCTCACTGAAATGTGTATTAGAGAGCTTCAGGAACGACGACAGGAAAAGCTTACCTGAGGGGCAGGAAGCGAGTTTTGAAGAGGATAGCTCCCAGTGTCCATTGTACCTCCTTATCGTAGACCAGCTGGGCCGTCCTCAGATTAGGGTAATCTTTGGGGAAGTTGAAGCCGGAATGGAGGACCTCATACATCCAGGCTGATTTAAAGCACTGGTATCTGAGTAAAAGACACAAGTTTTGCACAATGTAAACCATAAAAAATACACACCACGTATGTAGGAGATTATGTTATTTGCAAATGAGTACTTGTTGGGAAGTTACTGAAGCCACTGACTTTAATCTATGGATGTCGGCCTGTGTAGAATACAGCTTGCTGTCCAGACGCTGTTTCAGAGTTGTCCATTTTGTGGCACAATAGTTCTGCATCAGAAAGGAAGAAGGAGAGAAATGATATAAGATTAATAGTGCATCAATAACAACATAACTTCACTTGACAAGTGTTTGATTTCATGCAGCAGGTTATTAACGTCAATTAAACAAACCATTCAATTCAACATACAAAAAAAAAAGTATACTATTTAATGTGAATTCTGTGCTCACCGAAGCAGCTTTAGCATATTTTTGGCTGTCATACTGGCCCCCGATACGCAGCACGTCCTCTGTGCAGTAGTAAAATTCTGAGAAACCATAGAACTCGCTGTTTCCAAAATTGATGGGGGCCTGGTATTTACCCTTGAGGGACACCGTCCCATTGGGCTGGCCCAGGAACGGACGCACTGCGTCCTGGCACTGGGCCCAATCTCCCTGACCTCGGAGATACAACATCTGGCCCCCCCGTTCCACCCTGTCAGACAGATCCAGCGGCAAACATGGGTCCAGGTAGGGCGTTGTCTCCACCATTCCTGTTTGATCCCCTGTTACCCTGAACATACAACACAAGGACACTTCAGGAAGCGAACAACTATTTACATTTAAAAAATGTAATGTATAAGTTTAAAATGTATAATAAAAACAGACATCACACTATTAGCTATCTACACAAGGAACACAGCAAATAGAGACCAGGTATTGTCATTAACTATGTTGTAACAAACACTGATAAAAATTGCTGATGGAAAATAAACCTGAATACACGTATACATTTTTGATTTCAGACACATTTGAAACACACATTTCTTGCATTTTCTTATGCCACAGGTTACAAATGAGCAAGGCAGCATCAACTCCGCTTCTGTAATACCTGCTTTTGGCCAAGGTTTTGTTGACCAGGTTGTCCTCGTATCGCTGCCGTGCCATGTTGCCACCAAAACCCAGAAAGGTCGTGACGTAAACGCGGTACACATGCTCTGTGTGTTCCACGTCACAGCCCAGATTGAACTCTGCCAACATGCTCTTAGCAGCTTCCTCCTACAGGTGGCAGCAGAGAGACAGAGTAAGGCCTACTCTCCAACAACCCTCTTGAATTGTATCCACATACAACGATTTATGGCCCTACTTTGTCATGCATGATTGAATGTATCCATAAGTAATAGCATTATAGAACCATAATTTGTCACGTGTCAGTTTTTGCAAGTGTTATTAACCAAATCAGAGGAATATCTAAAAACACTAATTTCTCTGATTCATCACTAACAAGTTAAACATCTGCAAACTTGCCAGCTCTCAATGCTTTTTAGCTGACGTGATTTGAGGACAGAGCACTGAGACACTTCTCACATGACATGTAAGAAACACATGTCAATGCTGACGTCATTCAGGAACAACTGGCCTCTGACAGCTGAAGAGGTACAAAGGGCTCAGCGTGGTTACATAAATGCTCTAATACCTCCTCCGATGAGCTGAAGGTGACAGCGCTCGGCACTTCATATGCTATCTGCAACGAGGCTCCGCCCATGTCAATGATGCCCACAGTACGCCGTCGACTGATTGGTTGTTGGTTTTGTGATCCTGTGGTCACTTCTACGACTGCCTCTTCCCCTGAAAAGATTTAAAATGAGACAGTGCTGATTAGCAGGTATATCTTATTGTTTGATCCAGCTGAAATTAATGAATTACAACTTCCAGAAGACAGCATTTATGTCCACAACGGTCATTAATCAGACATGGTCTGATTCAAATGAAAATTTAAATTACTGGTTGACATGTAAAATCTTCCAAGACTTAAAGGAGCTTACTCACCTTCCTCAGCATGGTCAAAACGACCTAGTACAAAATTAATGCCAATCCATGCATATACACCTATGAGACACAAACACAATATTGATACACACATTTACACACATAAAAACCAAATCAATAAGATTAAGGGCATACAAAGTCCTGTATCCCAGAATTCTCACCTTCCTGTTTCCCAGAAATCACCTCTGCGTGCGAACTGGAGAACAGGAAGTCAAACTCCAGAGGGATGTCTGTTACGAGGTCCTCCAGGATAGCAGCCTGCTGACTGGAGAGACAATACACAAGAGTCAGAGTCCAAGTCCAATTATGCTTCAAAATACCCTGACATAACATTAATAATGCAATAACAACACTGAGAATGAGAAGCTCAAGAGGGGATTGGTTCTCCCTTGTTTCCGGGATTCTCTACCTTTCAGGGAGCAGTCTCATCCCTGCTGTACACAGGACGTAAAGTGGAGTCTCCTTATGTTTGTTCTTGGGAACATGGGCGGCAGCATAACTCAGGAGAGGCTGGAGGTAATCGCTGGCTTTATTTGGGGTGTGTGCTAGAGTGGAGATACCTAGGGAGGCATTCAGTTAAAGGTCAGTACAAGTATTCATACAATTGAACCCAAATTCAACTTCTTCAAATCAACATTTCAGGGTAGCGTTATTATACTACAGGAACGCCTATTTTGGCGACAGTTTTGTGAATCTGAGCTGAGTTTTGGGTTGGTTTGCTTTAGATGGAGATGTGGATGTGTGTAGACCAAATGTGGATGGACTTGAGTATTAGTCATCGTAAGTCTCAAGTCCATGTGCTCGGTATCTCCCTCAAAGGTACAAAGTGCCACTAGGTAAGAACACATCAACAATATCTAATCAGAGACGTCTGACAGGACGCCGGGAACTTGAAGTTCAGTGCCTTTTATTAGCCAGGAGACACACTGTAAGCACAGATGGTGTGCAGGTGTGAAACAGCTCAAAACAAAACAAAGAGCAGAGATCAGGCCTTAAAAAAAAAAAAAAAGAAAGAAAGAAAGAAAAAAACCCTGAGGAACCTTAAGCCACCAAATACACTAAAACACATCACTTTAGCTTTACATGAACACAATATTATCCAAGGTCTGAAAAAGCATGACAGATTTATCTGAGGTTGGGACTAATGATTTCCAATCTCGAAACGAAAAAAAACCCAAAAGGCCCAAGAGAGAAAATCTACCCAACAGCATGAAACAAGACATTAACACACTGCTGCTTTACTAAAGCACTGGAGCAAAGACCTTTAAAAGCTAATGGGCTGATGACTCATGACACTCCATAAAACAAACAGCACTGGCTTTTACTAGAGATTCAGTGCAATCAAAGGGCATATGTCTTCACATCATCAAAGACATCCATGAAAGCTCAAACAAACAAAACAAAAAATGATGGAAGGGAAAAAAAAAAACACTCTACGACTCAGAAAGGTGCAATCAATCTAAGGCAACCTCGCAACAAAAGCTATATTTTTCGGGTACTCTTTTCTTTTTCACTTTCCTCTCTAAAATACTTTCTCTGTATTGCTACTCACCTGGTTTGATCTTTTTGACCACTGGATTGCGGTCATGGTCCCTCATCTGACGGATGTCCAGCAGAGTGTGGGGATTTCCATTGTGGGGAGGCCAGTAATAGACAAAGACTCTTGATCCACTGCTGCCACAGTCCACCACTATCCCGTAGTTCAGTGCGGGGTTTGCCACGTCAGTCGCCTCCATGTTTTCCACTATAGAGATGTATCTGTGACATAAACAGACAGAAAAACTGACATATCCTCCAGATCAAACACACTTAGGGGCCTAGTTAAGTTGCCGTTGCTTGATTCACAATCTGTGACTGAAGCCCTAAAAACACAATGAGCTGTTTTCTGGGATGGTCACCTGGACAGGGTATATTCCCTGTCATTGCTCTTCAAAAATTCCAAGGATCTGAGGAACGGCAGGCGGATCCGGGTAGTACAGGGAATGACATGTGGCATATTGGTGATGAAAATAAACAGGGGATCACTGGTACTACAGAAAGCCACTAACTCCGATTAGCAGCTCATTAGTAACAAAATTAAAGGCCTCTGACTGCTACTACTGTAGTGAAGGGAACTGTTCCCTCAATAAAAGAGCCCCCTCCCCCCGTCTCTTCTTGTCGCAGGCAACACTCACTTGTTGACCCGATTGTTTCGGTGAGAGGGACCCAAGAAATCGTTTTGGTAGAGGCCCAGGAGGAGCAGGGCAGAGGAGGTGAAAAGGAGCAGGAGAGGTACCCTCTGCCGTGAAATACACCCCAGCGACAGTAGGGACACACTGATACGCCAGCTTCCTGGCAAACAACAGGAGAAACTCAGCCTAAAAGGAAAAGAAAGGAATAGCAAGTCACGTTGAGATTTTTTTTACGCATATCAATGTTAATATTAGCTTTTCAGATGTTAATTTATTCACAGCCACAGGTTTAGAATTCATCTTTTTTTTTTTTTTTTTTTACAAAGTCAAGGATGGGAATCTGAGATAACACCTATTTCCACATGTTGCCAAATAAATCTATCACATTCAGGCAACTAAAGGTTGTAGCATAACGCTTGTACTGAAAAACAACTCAACACTTATCTGAAACATTTATGCCAGCAGTACATTGAGTCTCAAAAAGCAGCCCATAAATAAGGTGAGAAGCAGCTATTCTTACCGTGCCATATGTCCGGGTCCAGTGTACAGCAGATCAATACTGTCACCTCTTCATGTTTGATTACGTGGATACAGCTGGGCTTTTCCCTCAAGAGGTAGCGTTTGGGGGAAAAAACTGATACAGGAGGCGGAGAGACCGGCTATGAGTGGAAGTAGAAGTGTAAGTGTGTGTGTGTGAGTGAGTGAGTGAGAGAGAGAGAGAGAGATGAGTGACAGAAGCATGAGTTATCTTAGCTGTAATACTTCTGAAATCGCACATTTTGAACACCTTATTAAACTTACATCTCTTTAACCACGTACACCGAGTTAGTTCCCAAATAAACTGAATTAGGTAACTTATCAGGAGCCCGTTATGTAACTATGTAACTTACCTTTAATGAGGTGTTGTGATCCCTCCCAACATCGCTACATCGAAGCTAACCAATCATTTAGAACGAATAAATCGAAACATCGGGAGGTAGCTAGGCTAGTTCGAAAGCGACAGTTTGCTGCCCGACAGAAGCTGACAGCCACCAAAACCTAACAAAAAACGACTCTGAGAGTAATTACGTATCATCAGTGAAAAGAAAACTTAAGTCTAGCAACCCTTTTGGATCACTTGGATAACCGTAAATGGTCCAAATTCAAACTAAGTTACATGGTTCCTGTCTGATGTCTATCTTCCTGCTATCCGTTACACGGAGTGCAAACCTGAAATTCACGTTTAAATGGTCGTCACCGGATGGAGAAGTGAAATGGCCGCTTTTCAAAATAAAAGTGCAAGCTTGGTAATGGCTCCTGTTTCTGTATGTGTCATCCCTGCCAGACATCTCTTACGTCTTAACCCCCCATAGACGGAATCGCCAAAACAGTTAGCTCTACAGACTCGCTGATCCTTTTCAATGTTTTGGTGTGATCGCCAATAAAATCTGCCTCAGTGGTTGAGTTAATGCCACGCAATAAGCAGCCAATACAGCTGCAATTCATTATACACACGGAAATGATCTGAAATCGCAAGATTCTGATGGGGACTGCTAGTGCACAATACTAATATCATATGATATGATCACAAAAAGATATAGAACTGGGGTGTTTTTTCTCGCACAATTTATTAACTTGAGTGGAATAGGGCCACTCCACTAATTTCAATTTAACCATGACACTTGGAGTTACAGCCTGTTGTCGAAGTGCATATTCGTAATGAAGAAGTCTTCACACCAGTATATCTCACATATTACAACTACATTTTCCAATAGTGGACACCGCTGATCTTCTGGTAGTGTAATGCGTTCTTCAGGTGTCTGTTGGTCTGCCGTTGCAATAAGACTACAAACGTCTGTGGTCTTTCATTTTGAAAACAAATTCTCTGCGAAAGGCAGCTAGAAGAAACACTCGAGTGATGCTCACTCATTACATCTAGATGACAACCTCCCATTCAGGATTGTGAAACACTAACTGAGGAACTCTGATTGGACTTATAAACACTGATTAAGCTGAGGGGCACTAACTGGGCTTATAAACAGCCACAAGACTGAAAGACAGGACTAAGAGACATTACTGAGGAACATTTATTGGTGTGGGGGATACTGACTGGACTTAGGGCCACAAAATGCAAGCCTCGTTGTGCAAATTGTGACATGAGATGGATGGTCTCAACCGCCTTGGTCAGTGTGAAGAAGCACTGGAATGTAGTCGCGATGGCTTTGAACATCATGAAGTATATTTTGAGATACCATTTGTTCTTTTGTCCGTTTTATCATATCATCTTAAACTCAGAAATACTGTACTCTCATATCTGCGTCTCCGGTTTGGTCACAGTGCAGTTCCTGTGAAGAGTGGCTGTGTAGTTTAGTGTGTGCCTTAGGAATGCCTGCTAAACCATGCCATCTTGTGGTGGTAAGAGACATTGCAGTTACACTTTCATATCCCTAGAAATCTTGTCTGAATGCAGCCACGAAGCTGTTAAGAAATTAACATAAATGTGTTATTTGTAAGATCAAGCGCATTTTAAAATAAAGTGTAAGCAAATTCTCCAACACTGATATCAGTGTTTCAATTGACCACAACCTGCATCCTGTATTCCAAGAAAGGGCATTTTGTTGAACGCTCTGTGAGTGTGCGTGCGTGCGTGCGTGCATTTAAATGATTTGTTTCATCACATGAACATAAGTCTTTTATCCCATTGCTGCTAATGTACCTACTGTGGTTTAATTTTCCGTAAGATTTCTATGTCAGTCTCTCGAAAATTAAAACCCTGTAACCTCCTTTCAGAGTGGATTTCATGAACGTGTGAATTCCCCGGTTCAAATATAATTTACAGACCTTCCAGTATGTGACGATGGGCTATAACATAATACTTGTGAGTTGCTGTAAATTGGAGCTACAGCATGGTCCAACCACAGAGGTTGCTATGAAAGTTTTGTCCAATCGCCTACTTTGGAATAGTCCACACCCCCACTGTCTCGGGGCGTGTCAAGGATAGTTTTGCAACCACGGCTAGATGGCTCAACGAAGCGCCAAATCCAGCGATTCAATTGTAGGTTACGTAGTAGATACTCATACCGGTGGAGGGCTGTGTGTAGCTAAACTCGGGGCTTTCGTTGGAGTGGCTGCACACAATACATCATCCTAAAGACTTTCTATATCTATTCTCTCAACAAATGGAAGTGGATAGTTTTACACCCAGCAGCGGAATGTCTGTGGAGAATCCCAGCGCTGACGCAGGGGTTACCAGCGCAGACATACGATGGCTCGGTGGCAAGATCTGGGATGTATCGGACGGGTTTGTTGGAGGTCTGTCCCCTAGAATGGGAGAGCAGGACTTCGCGACGTCATTACTCAGAAGTGCTACGGAGCAGTCTGGAAATGAAGCCGATATCGACTACGAAGGCCTCCCACAGGGAGCATCCACTACTACGCACATGTTGGCGGGCGCCGTCGCAGGAATAATGGAACACTGTCTTATGTACCCTATCGACTGTGTAAAGGTAACAGTTCTATACTATCTTTTTGTTTCCACGTATTGGATTGTAACATTCACCAATGTTTACCACTCTATAAAGCGAGACATTATCGATTGTTGTTTGTTGCTTTAGTTGAGAATATCTGTCTGCTTCATAAAGTAGAAGTTAACAGAAGTTATTCACGTGCTGCCATTTAACGAGATCATTTGGGTGACCAAAAGTGTGACACTGCGAAGTGTTAAACATGAGACTACATGACGCGTAACAATTCAGCGTAGGTGGCTCAGTATAAAATGAGGATTCATAAATTTAACAAGATTGCCTGTTTTGGAAAGTGAGGGAAAACATGTCAACCAAGTCCAACAAACCCCGGCGAGATTAAATTCCTTCAAGCATGGCAAGCTATGCTAGCTAGCTAAAAGTACAGATCTGAATTGCTGATTACTCGCTTTGTTTATATTTAATTTCTACAAACGACCGACTCTGGTTACGTTTTCACCGAACCATCGAATGTTTTATTATAATTAAGGATGTACCTCGGTGTGATCGTCCTTTAAAAGTCACGTGATTAGATAATCTAGTTACTTAATGTCACGGGGCCACATTGCATAAATCTCTTGGCACTCTGCGACACCAAAGCAAAGTCTCATTCAGTTAAAAGATGTTGCAGTTTCCATTCACAGCCCTAAACACTGCTTGTGACTGTTTTCCCTTGAAAAGTCTTGTAATTTAAAATCTTTTTTCAATTTTCAGCATGAGTGCGTTAGCATACAAGCGGGAAAGTTACGTCAGCGTGAAATCCGAGGATGCTAGCCGAGGACTGACTGAAGTGCAGTTACATATGTGTCCTTCATTGCGACACAAATTCTCATTCCACATGCACCGAATGTATTGGTAGACGAAATCAGCCTCTTTATTCACAAAATGAGATCAAGACAAATTGAGAGTCTGGTGAAATGTATGCCAAATAACTACTTCATGAAGTTACATCCTCACTGCTCGCAGTAGGCCCCAGCATTGAACGTATTTATCGGATTATCTGTGTAAAACTTTACACTTTATTCCGTTAATTCTCTTCGTGATTTTGCCAAGTGGCACAGTGTCACCAACTGCTCAACTCCTGTTTTTGCTTTACATTTAAAAATACTCAGAACGAAACTGCAGTCAGTATATTTAAAAGTATTCTTCTAAGAATGAGTTGTTTTATACTGTCGTGGCTTGTACAAGGAAGTGGACACGAATAACTTAGTTGAAGGAAGTGAAGACCTTTCACGGAACAAAATAAATGTATTCTTGATTCTTCGTAAAAGGAAGTCTGTCGGCTTTTCCCAACAGGTTACTATATCTTGCACAACTTGTTTGGTTAGCGTTATCCTTGTGAGCTAGTTCTAAGTGAAACAGTTTACCAGACCATAAACTCTAATAAATATATATATATATATATATATACATACACACATATTTTAATCATTCCGGTTTTCGCTTGTGATTTTTCTGCTGTTTTAAAATAGCCTAACTCTAATATTCTTACAGTCTTGGACTAACAGCTTGTGTGGAGCAGAAATCTCATCTCCTTAGTGAAATAAGTTCAATAACCTTTTGTTAATTTACCTGTGAACCATTGCCCTTTGCTACAACTCTACTGGACCTTTCTTGATTGACATTACAATTGTACTAAGAGGGTGTTCTGCCGTGATACTTGGTGAACTTCAGTACACTTAAACAACAGCTGCCTATGGGAAGCACTTTTGATACAGTTGTGAAGCTCGGGTGATCTCTGTACACTCAAAGCAATAAACGGCTGTGCGCAATAACCCTTATTCACACTTGGTGAATGTCCAGGTAATTTTACGTTCAAGGAAGCCACAAGCCTTTTATCGTTTTGAGGGCACAGTGCATTTAATTAGGTCTGACAGCTGTGTTAAAAAAAAAAAATGGCAAATGCATCAGTGTCTGTGAGGTACAGGAAACAACCCAGTAACCTGAAGGATATAGGTATCTCTGCCAGGCACAGTGACATTAAAGTATGTATTAGAGAGTGTCTGTTTAAGATGTCCTACTTGTAACACTTCCAGTGTGCCCTCGAGCAAGCTTTGAAGCCACAACCCTGCTTCAGAGTCACCATACCTCAGAGAGAGATATCTGCCAAATGAATAAATGTCATGTTAATTTAGGCAACAGTGCCTCTTATTCGAAGCTGTTGCTGAAGTCACTCTCACCAGACAGAATTCGCAGACATTTTTACCTCAATATGAAAGAGGCCTTTTTGAAAGCTGCTCTGATATACCAGATGCCATTGTAATGGTTCCCAAACTGTTAGCCAAACATTCAGTTTCATTGTTTGGTCACTTTTAGCTGGTGCCTCTCAGTCCCAGCTATTCAGCCTTACACAATTATTTATTATGTAAATAAGTTGTTTATTTCCTTTGATTTTGTGTGTGTGTGTGTGTGTGAGGGGGAGAGAGAGGGAGAGGAAGTTCAATGTATGGGGGTGGGCGCTTGTTTCTCAATGTTGTAGCCATAAAACTCAAACGTAGGACATGTGTGTATGTGTGTAGATTTCCTGGCTTTTACTTGCAGAGATAAAAAAAAAAAAAAAACCCCCAAAAGGATAAGAGCAGGACTGGCTGTGTTAGGAGATTTGGATAGTGAGCATAAGCTTAGTTTGACATTTCCAAAGAGATTGTACAGTGGTCGTTACTGATAACTATGTTCACAGTGAGTACCGAACAAAGGTCAGAGGGGTTTGCCTATGGCAACTATTTTGTCATCCTCCTTGCGTTTCAAAGTTCTTGTTTGTGTGGCTTTTTGAGGAGCAGCCAGGATAAGGAACTGTGACAGGCTGCTGAAATGAGGTTGGTCCCACTTAACATGAATTCTCATAGTTGTGTGGACATCCCGTTTTGCTTAAATGTCTTATTCTGAATTGGATTCCATCAGTACACAGACACAATCCAAGGACTGCCACGTATTAGAAACACTGAAATACACTGATTTATGTACATACAGCAGTAATAATGTTGTATTTAGACAAATGCCTCGACCCTTAAAAGTAAAGTTCAGCAGTTTTTTAAAGAAAGAAAATCACCTCCACTGAGTTCTTGTCTGAAGAACACCAGGTTTCTAGATTCTTACAGTTACTAAAGTAAAGTAACTTTCTCTTTTTGTTTACTGATCGTTGAAAAGGGCTAGTGATTAGAAGAAATGGAGGGTGCTGTAGATTCCCTTGAAGAGATCTGTAATGGGGTTTTTAGTGTGTGTTAGTAGTTATGTCACATTTGCTTGGTTATTCCAGAGTTATGCTTTACTGGAAACTCTACACCTCTGTGTGTGTGTGTGTGTGTGTGTGTGTGTGTGTGTGTGAGAGAGACGGGATCTGTGGTCAGTGTTCTTCCTGTCAGGAATTGCAACATCCTCCACTCCCTGCGACACACACACACACACATACTCACACTGCATTCCTTCTCTCTCACATCAGCAGCTGAGTCTCATTTTATTCAGCTGCCTTTGTTTTGTCATTTTGGAGACATGAGTATTAATTCTTGCTCCAGGGCTCTCATTCTGTATCTCTTCAGAAAGTTGTGGACTTTCACCATTGGGCCGGAATTTATGCAACAGCGAAAATAACCAAAAAATTCTTGTTTGGGATTTTCAGGATTATGAAATAATGAAATGCAGAGTAAAAAGAAAGTGAGCTTAGCTCCAACATCCCTCGAGTTGTTGCAGTACTTCAGTGCTGCTTTAACTGTTTTTCCAAGTATAGGAAGAAAAAAATAAAAAAAAAACATCCTGCAAGCTTTGGTGTCTCCTTTCAGATTTCATCTTGTAATGAATCTTAAATTGTCAGGATGAAACATTTAGCGTGATGAATAACTGGTCGTTGCTTTCTCAGTACCATCTCTCTTTTCTTCGTCCCTCATCTCTTGTTTTTTTCCTTCCTATTTTTCGCTTCCCTTTTTCAGACGCGGATGCAGAGTCTGCAGCCAGCCCCGGGAGCGTGTTACCGTAACGTAATGGACGCGTTGCGACAGATTGTGCGGACGGAAGGCTTGTTGCGGCCCGTGAGGGGCTTGAACGTCACGGCGATAGGGGCCGGCCCCGCCCATGCCATGTACTTTGCCTGCTATGAGAAACTCAAATGGACCATCAGTGACGTTGTACACCCAGGCGCCAACAGCCACTTTGCCAACGGTAAACGCGCGCACGCAAAGCTAGAAAGATGTAGACAAAAAATACTTTGCTATTGTGACCCTTAAGTGAAAGGTTTTTTAAAAGAAAAATGATCTCCAATGAGTCTGTCGAAATTTTTTTTTTCCATTTTTCCCTGTAATCAAACATTGTAGAAACATGATGAAAGCACACAGAGTTATGTTCTTCCAAATAATAGTTTTGTTCAAGTTTTGTTATTATGATTGTTTTCTTTTGAACAGGCAGACCTTTACACAAGTGTTAAAAAAAACCTATGTAACTACAGTACAGAATGCTTTAATATACACACAGATTATAACTGATCTATGGTGTTCTCTCCTCAGGACTGGCAGGATGTGTGGCCACGCTACTGCATGATGCTGTAATGAACCCTGCTGAAGGTTAGAAACCCCTGTCGTTGTTTCCCAGGCAACGTCAATTTTCCCAACAACTCTACATACACATACACATTCACTGTTTTCTAAAAGGTAGTCCAATTTCAAAATGATATTTCTGAGTATTTTTTAAAAAATCACCTGTAGAGGGTGCTCTTAGATCATGCGCATTAAAGAATTAGCCCTGAGAGAAGTGTTTGAGTGATCAGGACAGCTGTCTTAGTGTACATACGTGTCCTCTCTGATTTGTAAGGAGTAGTCATTTGATGAGTTGTATGTAGCAGCTGAAGAGGAATTTGGCTCCGCTGTAAGGCAGATGTGGGTTTGGACTACGCAGGCAGAGTTTAGAAACACAGAATGACTGCCTTGAACCCTTTCTTTGCCCTTACTGATGAAAGAACATATCTGAAAAACCGGAATCTTGATATCCGGATGTCTCACACTGAAACTCCGAGTTTCATACGGTCTTCTACTTTAGAGAGCTGTGTTATGACTATACAGTGTTCTTTCTAATGCGTTTTTCCTCTCCTCTCATCCTCTGTGACCCCTGTCTGAATGGTCATCTCTCCCCCCCCCCCCCCCCACCTCTTTGGCACCCCCTAGTGGTGAAGCAGAGAATGCAGATGTACAATTCTCCGTACCGAGGTGTGTTGGACTGCATCGGCGCGGTGTGGCATAAAGAAGGTGCTGGCGCGTTCTACCGTAGCTACACCACCCAGCTGACCATGAACGTACCCTTCCAGGCTCTCCATTTTATGACTTACGAATATCTTCAGGAACTGCTCAACCCTCACAGACACTACAACCCAGCGTCGCACGTGGTCTCGGGGGCTTTGGCGGGCGCGGTGGCCGCAGCGGCGACCACTCCGCTCGACGTCTGTAAGACTCTCCTGAACACCCAGGAGTCGCTGGCGCTCCAGACCTCCGCCACCACGGCAACGACAACAACGGCCACAACGACAGCGGCCACGGCAACAGGCGCCAGACACATCTCGGGACTGGGGCACGCCTTCCAGACGGTGTACAGGATGGGGGGACCCACCGCGTTCTTCAAGGGGGTTCAGGCGCGAGTCATATACCAAATGCCCTCTACTGCCATTAGCTGGTCCGTCTACGAGTTTTTCAAATACATTATAACAAAACGTCAGCACGAGAAGAGGCTCAGGGATGGGGAGAAATAGAATAGATTAGACTTTTATCAACCCCCCTCCCCCAGCACGCACACACACACACACACACACACACACGTACCTGTACTGCATTCTTACTGAGGATCTTACATTGACTTCTGTTTCACTGGAACTAACCCTAACAGTCACAAAGTAACATTCTGACACTCGTTAGTTTCAATCCCTTTGAAACAAAACAGGCTTTCAAAAGGCTTTTCAAACAGTAAGTCCAGCACTTTACTCCTCCCTCCCCAACATATATTGCTGTCCTTTGTTACAGTTAGGGTTAGGTCTTATCAGTATAGCATTACAAGTGTGTACGCACACGCACACACACGCAGGATGTGACTCATATATACACCCATTTTATTTCACACGAGCACTTTATGATTGATTCTGCATCTCCTCTAGAGAAAGTCCCTTTATAATGGAGTAAGACAGGGAGGGGTTGTGACAGAATTTAGCATTGGGAAGATAGAATCAATCTGTCTCCAGCACAGAATCGATCTGTCTCCAGCAGATTTGGAGAGGGTTAACTCGCATTAACTGAAAAACAAACAAACAGAAAACTAAAATGTTCTCACTCTAATCCCAATGGAATCAAATTCCATGTTCTAGAGTGTTGTTTGTACACTGATATGTATTGACAGGAGAACTATGCCTTGAATTATGTGTGAGGGATTTGGCTTGTACTAATTTATTATTACCTTATATGTTCATTAAACTTTGTCCCCTTGGGGACTGATTAAATTGTAGCACTTCCTCACATGAGGTGGATGAATAAGTTAATTAGAGTATGAGTGAGTGTGTGCTGAGTGTGATTGTTTGTTTATTGTGAAATGGTGTGAGAGTGAACGATGTGCAGATTGTCAACGCGTGGTAAAAGTTGACAGTTGTCCCTCTGTTCTTCCCGATAACCTCTGTAACACAAGATAAAACTCAAACGAGGACTTTCGCAGAAATGCAGACACTGTGTTTAATGGAGCAGAAGAGTTCACCTTTGTTAGTTGCATTTTTAGAAGTTGATTATGTAACTACACATGATCCTAACTGAGCTGTCGTGTCACACGCACAAACAGAAGATAAGTCCTTAGGTCTTACCTGAACACAAAATCTATCAAGCTGTTTTTTTTGTTTGTTTTTTTTTTTTTCAGTTTACCTGTAAATACTGAAGAATTATAACTGACAGCCTGCCTTGATTATAGTGGACACATTCAAGCTTGTGCTTATGGTCGTTCCGAACTGTATCTGGTACAACAGGAACTGATCTCCTTTCCTGAAACTTATAGCAGCCGTCTGCTGACGGCAGAGTCCTCAGATTATAGCTGAGAACACACAGTTTTGGTTCTCTCTCCAGAAACACGATCCAGGGTGTTCTTAGGCCGTCAGACCATTCGCAGAGGAAGTGTGATGCATTTGTTAGATGTACGATTGGACGTTGGACAGCCCCGATACAGTGACGCGGTCTGCGTGATGCAGATGTATGTGTGCCAGAAACAGAGGGGTGTTAAAGAGTGATGAAGAAAAAGCAAAACTGTATGTTCACACACTGATATCTGACTGGAAACCAAAGACTGAGAGAGAAAGAGAGAGATGAACATGTGAATCGGGGGAAAAATAAGAGAATGGATCACTGTATGGTTTATCTAGACTGTAAATAAACTGGCAGTGGTTTGGACAAACTGGAAAAAAATGAGTGTTTTCCTTATTTTTCCTAAGGTTTACCATACACTTTATACACACAGAGAGAGAAAAAAAATGAACTTTCGAGGAGATGGCGATCATTTTGTCTTGTGTTACTCTGAGCCTAACAACGTATATTCCTCCTCTCTCCTACGAGAGTGTCATACCTCAGATTATGGCTATTTACATACATACGTTTGTATAATATTTATCTAATGTCTTTCTCAAGGATGTCCAGGAGGTGGAGAAAGAGAGAGGGAGAGATTGTATGCATTCCTTTTCCCTCTCTGTTGACTGAGCTCCATTCTGTGACAGAGCTGATATTTAGTTCGTCTCACTGACAGACACGGTGCATGTGGTAGTTTGTTTTCTGCCGTGAAAGGCAAGGCCGTAGATCTGACGGAGCATGACAGAGTCGTCCCGTCCACCTCTTTTCTTCCAGCTGGGTCTTCTTTCACCTCCGTCTCCCCCCCGAGTTTTTGTTTGCTGTCCCCGGAGGCTTCTGCCTCCTTCCCTCTTTCAACTCTCTGGCCTCTTTCTCTTGCTGCTTTTCTTTGACTATCACCTTTCTTTCTCTTCTTTTTTTTTTTTCTTCTTTCACTCTGTTTGCTCAGAAAGGAGTAATGAATCTAGAAAGCGGTGCTGAGCCCTCAGCTGGGAAGCGTGTGTCTCTCGCTTGTGTTCAGTGTTCAGAGCTCCTACGGAGGTTAAAAGGTCACAAAAGATAGTGTTTATTTATTTATTTATTTTTTTCTTGGGAGTCTGACTTTAAGATTAATGTCCACTACATTGCATAATATACTTTTCTTTGCATTTTTTGTAATAAGGTTAAGGTCAGCATCTTATTTTCCCCATCAGATATGATCTGACTTAAACCAATACAGTTCTGAGCCCTTTTAGTACCATCAAAAAGCTTTGCAATTGTCATATCAGCTGCAGTGTTTTACTTAATAACACTCAAAAGACTGTCGGAAAGCCCAGATTCAAACTAAAGTGTAAAGTAAAAAAGAGAGAGAGAGAGAAACAGAGATGTTCTGATGGACAGTTTATCCCGAGCTCACCAAAGCACAAATGTAAAAAAAATAGGTATTCTCATACATTTGAATTTGACAGTCTTCACAATACTTTTTCACTGTGTCCTGTCACATCTGTCCGTCTGCATTTTCATCTCACACTGTTAAAGTGAGACTGAAAGTTGATCAAGGAGCCCATCCTGGGACTGGAGTTTTTTTTGTTTTTTTTTCTTCAAAATAGTTGCAGCTCTCGTGTGGGAAGTTGCTGGGCAAGGCTGAAGCATATTAAAGGGGTGTGTCTGTAATTGATCCACTTGATGTAATTTGTTTGAGTTGGTTTTCATTCGGTATGGCTAAGACGTCAGTGCTCTTGTATGGCGTGCCAGTGTAACGAAAAGTGAAAACGTAGTCGTCGTCTCACCCCACGAAGTTGTCACATGCAAACAAACTGACGTTCAGAGATTTAGAGATCTTTTTCTTTTAGCGTGGCGTAACACTATACGAAAATTTCTGTTATTAATGTACGAAATCATTCGCGTCAATGCCTGGTATATTGGTTCTTTTTTCTTTTTTTTTCCTCTCTTTTTTTCTTTTCTTTTCAAGCTCGTTTCTCTTTACATGATGCGTATTCTTTCAGTGTTTGTGTGTGTAAGAAAAACGCCGGGCAAATAGGAAGATATAGAGCATATTTAAAATGCCTTGCTGTCAAGTTTGCTTCAAATCAGTTTAGGTGTAATGCTGCTGTTCTTTCTGACGATATGAAGTGTATAATTCGTTCACTGTGCAGCGAGCTTGATTTGTCTAATTTCACCACTAGGTGGTGACAAACTTTAGAAAAGTTTGTGTACTGAATTAGAAAACTCAAGCTGGCACTCGCATCTAAAATCTAAATTTATTTTTGATATAACTGTGAGCTCATTGCAGAAAAACTGGAACAGCTAATTGACCAGAATCTCACAAGACCCGACGTCAAAGTAAAGAGACTGTGAGAAATTAGCCCTTTTGAAATATGAGTTGAGGAGCCTCGCGCTAGGCACTCGATAAACTTTTAATTAATAGTAGGGGGTACAGTCATCTGTTAACTATGACCTACGGGTATGACTATAGTAACGGCTTCTTCAATGAACAGACAATCCAAACTGTCATCAAAATAAATTATTTCGAATTTTTGTGTCTTTAAAGAGGATGTAGGTTGGTGTACATTTTTGGGGAAAAATTGTTGTTGTCTGAACGCTGAACAGATGTACATATATAATGCATATTATTTTGTATCGGGTAATCAGACTCAGTGTAACTAGAAGCATCGCTAAAATGAAATTAAAATTAAACTTAAAGAACTGCCTGTAAGATGATTTTCAAACCTTATTTAACATACTTTTTTAATAACAGACTGAAAACGCAGTATGCTTTCGTCAGTGCAGACCAGTACATAACATATTTTGAAGCTTGTGAGTCCACATGTAACAATTAATTCAAAGTAAACACTGGCACTGGAATGAATGCCTCTGGGTAAAAAAGAACGTGATAGGCTACAAAAATCCAAATGTATATTTGAATTGGCCCTTTTAAATTTGCCATTTAATAAAAGTTTATATATATATATATATATATATATATATATATATATTTAAAAATTTAGTTGAATTGTATGAAATGAAAAAAACACTTTTTTGAAAAATGTGGATCAAGTCGCCTACGTCTACGTCTACTCAGTTGTGATCTAATATGAATTGTACAGACTATAAATTGCTCTGGGGCTCAAACACACACACACACACACACACACAAAGAAAAAAAACTAGCGCGCTGAAAGTTAGATAGAATATTTTATGAACTTGTATAATACACTTACAAACCCCAACTGCGTCTCGGCACGTAAATCGTATCTCTGTTGATATTTGCAAAGATGACTTTGCAGTGAAATATGCGCTTGTCAGCACCGGCTAGGCTCCTGTCTGATTACCCAGAGAAGATGTTACCAGATGTGACGCTGAATAGCTATCGTTTGTATCCAAAAGTGGATAAATATTTAAGGGTTAGTGGCTGATGAATGACTGTTGTTGTTTGCGGTTTATCTCTCAGGCTTTGCCTATTAAATTCTGCCATATTGCAGACTCTAAATGATGTCATGCTATTTACCAGAGTGCACTCTTGCATTTTCAACCGAAAACGTTTACAGTCATTTATAGCTTGAGAGCAGGTGCTGCAAATTACATTGTGAAGTTTGTAAAGACAGACGCGTTATGTGATGTCATTTTTTTCTGAAATTATTTCTCACAAAAACCAATGACTGTGATTTGCTATTTTTATTCAAAACATTGTATCGATAACTTACTGCAAGTAAATACATGCATCAGTGTTTCAGGCTCAGAAATAAGTTTTTTTCACTTCAGCACCATGAGAACTCTTCATGTCAAGAATATTGTTCCCGTTTTGTCTTAAAAGTATGAGTTAATTAACATGAGTCGTTCATATTGAATAATTATGGGAAAAATGCATCCAGAGGTTCTTGATTTATTTTTATGGTGAGTCTTGTTTTTAAGGGAACGTCGCATCTTCCGAAAGTTATTCCCATTCATCTTAGTTAGTTAATTAGTTAGTGTGTAAACTATGGTGTTTCTAACGCATTCTTTTAGTAACGGGCGGCACCACATCGTCTAGATACGGGACACATTCTGAACACCGCGGGTTTCAGACCTACTATAGCTAACTACAGTCGCTCAAAATGCCCTTTCTCTGCTTTTGAACAAAGTACAAAGGTGATAAGTCTCATGAAATACTGAAATAATTCACTCCCTGTGACACCCGAAGTAGGCTGTTTCGTTTGTGTTCATTGCACTGGCCTGAATCGAAATAGGACTATCTTTTTTCTCATCGAACCACCTTTTAATTCTTTTGAGATAAACTAACTGGTTCTGTGAGTTGTGTCAGAGTTATGGCGTTCTACTGTCACGTGCCTCAACATTTATACCTAAGGGGGGGGGGATTAATATTAAAGCAAAACGCCCATCCCTCAGATTCTCTCCATTTACACTTGTTTTGCGGCCCCGAATGATCTGGAATGCAGCGATCGGGCACTCCGTGAGCTTTGAGCTGTTTGGGCATGTCGATGTGTGGCGACGCAAAGGTAAGCGCAGGGAAATCTGGCCGCTGAATGCACGAGTCAGTGTTGGTTATTTTGAGGGGCTCTGAGTGGAGGTAACCGCAGGTAAAGACGGCAGTCGTGCTGGCGATTCCTCTTTCACATTTCAGCTGATGAAGCCAATACGCTCAATAACACTGATATTAATCAACCCACCGGTTCAGCAGTGACTAAGCAATTTGGGATGAGTATTCTGCCTGTGTCAACAAAACCTTAAGTCTTAAATCCCCTCTGTGTTCCAGTTTAGGCCTTACCTGTTCCACTTTTTAACTTTATAGGTTAAGGGTTCATCGGTGTTCTGGCGTCGGTTGGTAATGAATCAAAGTGTCTAACTCCGTCTTCTTCAGCTGGTAATGAATCAAAGTGTGTAACTCAGTCTTCCAGTAAAGAAAGCTAAGACAGTGTGGCTGTAGCTAAATTTTTGTGTAAACACGTCATGGCAAAAACATCAGCCTCGTGACATGAGAGAAGAGCGATTCAATGCTTGCAAATAAAAGTAAAACAAAAACTTTATCACTAACATGATATCCTTATTATAAAATATCCTTAATTTTCTCACAAAATGTAATAAAAATGTAACAAATTTTTTCTTGATACACACTGCTCAGCTATTATTAAAACAAGAACAAACAAAACAAAACAAAAACAACCCACAAACGCAACAACAGCATAGTTTTGATTTTGCATTAAATTCAGTTTTAAAGCTAATATTGTCTAATTTAAGCCTCGTTCCTTCTTAAGATTTTCTTTGGCTTATGGAACAGATACGGATCGGACACTTCAACGCAAGGCACACTGTCGCCAACTCTATTTACATACGCCAAGTGCCTGGGTCCTTCTGCTGACAGCAGGTATGCTCTCCGCCTCTGGATGACAGGGGAAAGGCTACACTATTGCTTATCAGTGGGTGCCAGAGACGGCCACTGTTTACGTCCAATTAATCCCCATTAGTTGTGTGAGCGCTTTAGAGTCTCCTGATGGACCTAAATCTGTTTTAACCGCAACAGGAGATTAGTAGTTAGGGGTGTAGGTTGAACCCCCTCGAGAGATTAATGCAGTAGAAAAGTTGTTACAAACAATTAGTATTTATTTTTGCTATTTAAATCTTGGCAAATACGCCTGAGAGGTGCGCCTGATTGTCTAGCAGTGATAGGGGAGGTACGAATGAGCAGTGCGGAGGGGAGGAAAGTGGTCAGTTGTGTGTGAGAATCTTTCAGTCAGCGCCGGAACTCACATACCAGTTAGGGTAAATCACGAAAAATACTGAAATGAATATATCTCGAGAGCAATACTATATAGATACCCTGACATCCATACGAAAAGAAATAGTATTAAACGTAAGAATCAAGGACCAAAACGAATCAAAACATGGGTCAGCTCTGACAGTTTGTTTTGCAGCCTTTTATGCATGACGTTTTCCATTTACAGTTTTAGACAGCGGCTATTTGTGTAGACGGTTTGAATTATAATAGATCTCTATAGAGCTATAGCTCCATCCTGCACTGGCCACTTTCTTTCGTTCTCTTTTTTCTTGTTTTTTTCGTATGTCTTCTTCATATAAATTTTGAACATTTACTAGATATTGTCAGTTTGACTATTTAGAGTGATTTAATTCAACAACAACAACACCAAAGCCGCCGCCACCACCACCACCACTACAATAATAATAATAATAATAATGGTGTTTTTAAACATTATCGGTAGTATAGCCATAATTGTAAGAATGTTCTATCCATTTACATTTATGGTTCTTTGTTATGAGGCTAAGTTCCCACTCTTCAAATTCTTTAAAACTGTATCAACTGATATTCTGTCACAATTTGACAAATCACATCACAATCATGTTGTACTTCCCTGCCAATTTCAGAGCTTGTGTTCTCCACGTTGTCCGAATATTTTTGCGAATTTTGCTCTCGGGGATTTGGCGCCGGGCAGATGGAGCTCTTCCTCGGGCCGCGTGACGGCTGCGGCTTGTCTGTTTAATGTCGCCTTGTAGCGCCTCAGCGTCACGGGCCTGTCTAATTTCCACTTCCCCTCGCGCTCTCTGCCCGCCTTGGTATGCGGGTCTGTCTTTTCCCACACTGGCCTGAGCTCCCTGGAACTGACTGTGTATTTCAGTAAAGCTATTCACGTCTTACCTTTGGTTTGAAATGTGTCGCAAGCTGCCATCAGATTAAGTACTGTTCTTCTCATTGTTAACATCCGACTTTAAACTGACAGATTAACATTTTGTGAACTGTTATTCAAGTAAATCTTACTGTAAGTTAGTGTACTCTGATGAGAAACTGAGACTCCGAGCAAACTATGACATGGAAGTCCTACCCGAATACGATGTAAAGTAGGCCTGTATCGCAGGATATCTTTTATCGCGGATCCCTCAAATGTTTTGGGAAAAGTGCAGAATATGCATTGATTAACTTAAAGTTTAAAACATATGATATCGCATTGCAGTCGTAAACAATGCTGCGCATCCCAAAACAGTATAGCATGCACTAAAATAATATCCTGATTTTTTTTTAACACACAGTGTATTCTGTTTCTTCTGTTTGGGAGAATTTAAAGGGAGCGACGGTTTTGCATCTCTACTGTAGCTCACAAGTTTGGAGTTTCACTGCACTTATCCAGGTCACTTTGTCTCTCCAGTGTCACTCCAAGTCCTCTTCTGGATCTTGAGGTCCTCTGTTCTCCTCTAACAGGGAGATGGTTAAACTTGTAACAATAATAGCCCGGCTTTCACACACCCACCACCCGCTGAACCATCTCCAGTTAGCCTGCCCTGGAACATCGCGGTTGGGGATCTCGCCACCTCTCGCACACCTCCCCTCGCCTTAATCAGAGCCCCTTTCTTCGTGAACAAAAACGAAAGGGGAACAAAAGTGAACACATTTTTTATTCTGGTCTCTCTATAGCACAGCCAGTTAAAATAACGCGCTGCCAGTGCCTCAATTTGGAATATTAGGACGTCAATCTTTCAGCCCTTGTGAGCTTTTGTCTTTGCTGAGTGCCCGGGACTGCCTACCACACACCTTTTGTCCACGAATCCAATAAAGGCTATTATTCACGCTCTCCAACCCGACTCGAACTGCCTCTTTCAGGGTATTTTAGGTGCCTAATCGCGTCCTTAAAGCCCCTCAAAATGTAGAATAACTTCCTCCTTTCACACCACTTGGCACACCGACAATTAATTCGAGTGTGCCTGGTTTGGCCTTTCCAACAGCCTCCCGCGAGATCTTTTAAATAGCAAGAGGGCTAACAAAGCTGTAACTAACCCCCGGATGCTTTCAGAAAAAAAAACCCACTCCAAACTGGCAGCATTTTCATTTGAAAGTTCATTATCGTTGTCGAAAATTCCTTTTCTGTCTCTCTGTTTCATTTGTTGTCTAATTGTTTTAATTTCTTGTGTTGGTCTGGTAGCTTTTATAAGTGCTAAGAGAACAAGCGGCATCACGTTGTAGTTACAAAAACACGTCAAACTTAAAATTGCATAAACCAGGAGTGACGGATGTTTTTTAATTCAGCATGGGTCATGAGGAACCGAAAGTGGAAGACGCGTCCCTCAAAACTGACAATAGCTCCCGTACTATGAATTACAATTTAAAAACATGACATTTTCCTTTAAAGTAAATATATAGAATCAGCAAAGGATTCATTATATCACACCGGATAGTTCAGGAGATTATAAAGCTAAATATAAATTTGCATATGTTCAATAACTGGAGTATTACCACTTTTGTTGTCTGAGTCATTAACGTGTAAAAAACTCTTTTATAAATAGCGACTAAGCGGCTTCTATTCGAATAACGCAATACAATATCATTACAGAAAACGCCAACATCCCTTCTGAAACGCCTTTCAGTAAGCGAAAATCTAAAAACATAAAAAGTCTGAACTATACATATCACATAATCTGTTTATTTAAAACAAGTTTAATCACAAACAATGCAAGAATTATTCTCGCTCGGGTTCATTTCAAAGATTATCAAGTCAAATTATAAGTAACCACAACTAAAAGCAGACTTTTGAGACAAAGTCCAGTTCAAACCTTCATGATGTTTTATTGCCTTTTATTTATATGTCTAAATTGTATTTGTTTGGTTATTGAACAATTTTCGTTATAAAGTTTGCACTTGAGACTCGTTTACCTTTGACCCCTAATTCCATGGGTCAGATAATCCTTTTTGGATTCGCTTCTTGAAATGTGCTGCTTTTGTTACAAAGCAACCAAAAATCCTTGCGCTTCCTCTTGTCCAGATATGCGCAACTCGCTTTGGACCACATTTGGGCCAGCGCAAAGATTAAATGTGTCCACAGGGATCAAATAAAAAGCAATCATTCGGGCCTATGTGATTCGACCCGATGATAAAATTATCCTTACAAAAAATTTACCGTAAAAAGAAATTCATAAACTGAACACTGCTTCTGGTATGCACCGGTTGTTGCGGTATAACGCGATGTTGCAAAGAAACAATCCTCATGCTAACAGAGGGAAATATTGACATTTTGCGTCGTTACAGAAAAGGCCTCCATCAAGCTCCAGATTTTTGCTTTTGCTACCAAGCCCTGATACCCTGTAGTGAGCCTTGGCAAGGTGTGACAGTCGTTCCCTGGTGCGTTTGGGGCTGGGCAGAACCGCCCAGACCCCCAATGTTCCCCAAGTTCATGTTCATAAACGCATTGGCCGTGGTAGTAGGAGGGAGAGTGGGCATACTGGAATATGTGCAGCTGTAGCTACTGTTATATGCCGCATTGCTGTATGTGTATGCCGGATATCCATTGAAGCTATATGGGTTCGACCCACAGTATGGTGTATTGTAGCTCTGTGATCCACCAAGGCAAGGTTTACCGTCTCGGACCAAAACTGGTACCGCCACTCGCCGTGGAGGAGGCGGGTGGTGATGCCCAGCCATTTCCAGAGTCTTGTCCTGGCGTTGTCGCTTACACTTGTACCGCCTGTTTTGGAACCATATTTTGACTTGTGTGGAGGTCAGTTTTAGGGTACAGGCGAGGTGTTCCCTCTCTGGAGCTGAAAGGTACCTCTGCTGTTTGAAGCGTCTCTCAAGTTCAAAGACTTGGGCTTGAGAGAACAGAACCCTGGGTTTTCTTCTGGTCCTCTGTTTCTGCGGCCGTTCTGACTCTCCCTGCCCGCCATCTTCACCCCCCAGTGGTTTGGAAACAACTCCGCAGCTCTCTAGAGTTATTTGTAGAAATCATAAAAAAAGCTCAATATGCTAATGCGATGCCTTTAAAAAACGCCACTCTCTGTTATGGGTCTATCAATAAGTATTTATTAACCCAACAGTCATTATAGAGATTAAGTGGTAATTTGTCCCCTCCAGAAATCACTAGATTTTTGTTACTGTCTGGACAGATTTTTTTTCCTGAAAGTGATAGCTTAAAGAAGTATATGATAAACATCCAGATGCAAGCAAAGTGCACCTGAGTCAAGTTATATATTATTACAATGTATTGTATGTTCAATTCATGTAGTATTGAAAAGTCACTATGTATTTATATATCATTTGTATAATTTATTTTATATGTAAAATACAAATAATAATAATACCATAATATATTCTTACTTTTTATCTCATTTCTATTACTTGAAACCTTGATATGATGCCATCTGCTTTGTGAGTTCGAAATTGTTTCTTAAATCTTTTGTCGTGTGTTAAATGCATATTTTCCTGTCGTTTTCACATTTTCAGACTGATAGGCTTATTTTTGGATTGCAAACCCCGTAGGTATTTTGTTTGGGAAATATGATATTGTGAACATGCTCCATTTATATAAACATCCATACCTGCAGTATGTGGCACCCATAGCATCCATCTGCCAAATAAGCTTAATAAAAGGTACGGACTAATTTATCAATCATTTATCAAGCCAACCTTTTTCGATTTCACCCACTGACTTTGCGGCTGCAGTTTTACTTAAAAACTTCTGTTAAGGAGTCAAATAACAGTTCCTCTTCAATACAGAAATAATTATAAAATAACTTACGAATTATGTCAGATGTTTTATAATAATATGTTTAAAAATAACATTTCATAAAGGCTGCGTGGTTAAGAACAAGGACAATGACGAAAAGAAACTTACTGTTGTCTGGCTCCTCTAGTTCACCGTCCAATTTCGAGTCCCCCAATGATCCCAGTGTCGTGTGGACATACATATCCGGAGTGAGGGTGGCCTCGCTGGGGCCGTCCCGGACTGCCAAGGCACTTAGGTAAGCCATATTTTCGTCTCCGTCCGAGAAGCGAGGACTATCTCCTGCAGCCAGCATGCAAGAAGGGGGCCCCTGAAAATGCCCGGACGACTCCGCGTGCAAATGCTGCGCGCGGGACTGGTGCTCGAGGTGCCTGGACTGCTGCTGCTGCTGCTGCTGCTGTTGCTGTTGCTGTTGAGATTGACGCTGTTGCTGCTCCAGCTTCAAAATATCTTTGACGGAGAACGGCGTCGAAGTTAATGGACTCGGAAGCATTATGCTAGGGTCCTGTGCGCTTGCATCAAGGTAACTGGTCCCGTTCAGTGACATCGACGCTTTATATCAAACCCAGATTTGATTTATAGAAGATATCATTTGAGGTGAACTGAGTTTAAATGTGTCTTCATTCCTGAATGGCAGAAAAAGTAGGAGAAGACGCTCTCGCTGGACAGTTTGGTTGTTCATCCGTGGGAGATCCAGGCCAGCGTCGATCCTTTGACAGCTAATGTCTGTTTTGTTAATGGAACTGGTCTGAGGCAAAGCTCCACTCTTCTCCCGTGATGTCACTGTGCTGGGGCGGGATAAGTGAGGAGAGAGGAGTCAGCTCGCTAATGATTAAGAGGAGGTTTAAGAGGAGAGGCGAGTAGAGAGGGAGGGGTGCCCTCCCCTCATTTTTCCTCGCTGGTACATCAGTTCAAGTCAGGAATAGCCTATTCACGAAACAATGTTTTAGGACACGAATGTACCACATTCAGAAGGGCCGAATATGTGCTGATGTTTATGTATACATTTTAAACCAGTCAAGGCATACTGGTGCGATATTAAATGCTTTGCCAACTTGCCTTAGTTTAGGAAGATGAAAATTCCAAAATAACAACATGTGAAGCACAAGGCTGTCCGTTAAAAAAGCGGTCTAACACCACGGTAGCTCAAACCTATCCTATCCCAAGTCAAACTTCCCAAGCGCATTCTAACCATTCAGGATTTAGTAATCTAACATTAAATTGAATGTAATACAATCAACATTAGATTAACACTGTTTAGCCAGCACTACAAATTGTGAAGGCACTTTATGTTCACATGTATCGTTCGTTTTTAATTTTGGTTTTTGTGACCGACTATTTGCATAATAACAAAAACCTTTTCGTCAAAGTACTCTTGACAATAAGTAGCCTGCTTATTTTTGACAGTAAAAGACGAAACAAATAACTAGTTCACAGGAATGTTTCCCAGTACCCATGTATTACAAAAAAATCGTAAATGCTATGTTTGCCACTGTAAATATCGTCATAATCTTGATAAGCATTTTCAATAATTAAACATTTTGGACTACATTGCATCAGTTCATAATTACGTATCAGTTACACTTTACTCACATTTTCAATCCGCTGCTGTACACTGTAAATCTCGCTGTAAAACAAGTCTTCAGATTGTTTTACAGTACACTCGTTATTTTACAAGTTTGCTTTTTTCGTATCGTATTTGTCGATGCTTTTAAAATGTATGTTTTAGATTAAATTCAACAATGCAATGAAATGCTGCTGCAGCTGTTGCTCTGTGACATAATTTCGGACTATAAAACAGAGTTTACCTGGCTGAAAAAAAAAATCGGAAGGGTAATGAAACAATCACATCCTTGACAGGCGTGTGCGCGCGCTGATGTGCCTCAGTGGCCCTAGAGTTAAAACAAAGTGCGCAAAGCCACCACGAAGAGCGCGTGCCTGCGACTGCATTACGTCAAGGTCAAGTGTCAGTCATAAAGATAATTCTGATACGACTTTTAAAATAAAGACAGCATATGATATAAATTGTTACTAAAGATGTGGTTCAATTTTTTTCTTTATGGAAGCATGGCCATGGTTGCAAACAAGCAAAGGGTCTGCACAATATGCTGATCTGCGTAGACTTCGAAAAGGGACAAAATATGGAGGAAATATGCGTCATTATACACAACATTGAGACATTCATCACAAGAGAATTCACTTGCTCCTCTACTAGCCAAAACTTAACGCATATCCGTCAGTTTTCGTTTTTTTTTGTGCATAGGAGAGGCTTCGCAAATAAAACCTTACGCGGGCGGCTGTGGTCTAGGGCAGTGTCTTTCAGCCGTTCTTATCGGCGTGTTTATTAATAAACCTCAGTGGACGATAAGCAGGGCCCCGGCAGCAATTAAAATTCCACGAGGGAAAACTGATTGGCGTTTTTAGGGGACGCAATCAGTTCCATATCAGCTCCCTTTCCGTTCAGCAGGACCTATCCGCGTCCTCTGCCACCTCTGCGGCCTCTGGCGTGCTCCTAGTCCTCTTTCTCTCTCCCCCTCTCACTTACGTCGGATATCCCACGTAATATTGGTTACCCCATTACTTGGATTCAACTTTCTTTCTGTTTTGGCCCGAAGTTCTTGTGTGTGTTATAAAAAATAGAGATTATATCACCCCTCCCCTCCCCCAAACTGTGCGTTTATGTTTGTGTGTGCATGTGGTGAGAATAGCATAATTTTGTTATGCTACACGGTATTGTGTAATTGGTATGTCTCTGGGGACATTTTGGTAGTTGCGCGTCATAATTCGAAAGATATGCTAATTAGTAAAACTCATCAGAAACTTAAAACCATCAGAAAATGATCATAAACCATATATTATTCATTGAACAGTGTGGCCGAGGCCTAAACTGCGCTGATCAGTTAAATCCCATCGGTCCTCGTAAACTTTTTTATGGCACAGAAATGCTGGATAGAACGTGGATATGCTTTGGGTAACTAAACTACTGAAAATGTATCATAAATTGCTGACCTGCACCATGAGACAATCCTAATGCACGACTGTTGTATTCCAGTGAAAATAATAAAACGGTCGTTTTGGCTTGACTTTATCTGATGTATATGCTTGATCACTTGTATGCATTCCGTCCGAATTTTACTACAAATTAAATAACGAACATTAAAAATTGGCCTATTTTTTATTTAATTCTGTAGGTCAGTAAATTTCTTTGTATATGCAACAAATAGAAAGTGTTGCACTTTGGACTGCATGCTGCTGCTGATAACTATTGATGTTATTGTTGCCCTACTACTGCTACTACCAATAATAATAATAAAAATAACAATAAAAAAGTAAAATAATAATAATAACAGCAACAACAACAACAGCAACAATAATAATAATAAACTATTTTTTTATCTTTAGCAGCACCTGTAGACACAAACTGATAGATTAGAGGTGGTGGCATAATACCTTTACAGTGCAATAATTTTTATCATAATGTTTGTGCAAATGTTATTTATTTATGTTTCAGCTAAGCTGAGCAGTCTATTGAATTTAGCACGCATGCGAGTGCTCTGTGGAATATTGTATCTGTGCAATGATTTGTCGTATACTCGGAGGTGTTATTTTTGGTAAGGACCACCAACACTTTATCAAAACCTTTATTATACCTCGGAGTTCTGCTTGTCCGCGAGTGAAGAGGAAAGAGGCGTTGAGAACAAAATGCCGCCCGGATGAAATGCAGACCTTTTCTTTTCTCACCTTGGTATCCTACATCTCCTCGCGGCTTCTTTTCTACCAAAGTCTGATCCAAACCAGAGCACGGGTCTACATACGTCCTTTCTCTCTCTCTCTCTCTCTCTCTCTCTCTCTCTCTCTCTCTGTCTGTCTCTGGAGACACCACTTTTTGGCAGGATGTGTAAAAAAATTAAACAGTGAAACCTCCTCGGTGAGTCTTGCTGTCGTCAATAAATTGTCGGAGATGCTCTGACTAAAACAATAACCCAACTTAAACTCAAGACTATTATCTTTCACCTCATGTTCGGAGTGGTCCTGGAGCCGTTTACTTGTAGCAATATCTTATGACCTGAATTTTCACTTTGGGGCGTTTATGGAAGAACTGTTAATTTTGTTACCTGCGCTACCATGCCGGAGAGTATCACGAACTTTGATCTCATCTGCACAATCTATCGCGTGGTTTCATTACATCCCGAAATTCAAGGTATATTTTTCAAAGTCTGTTCAGGAGGAGCTGTCATCTCCTGCTTTGGCATTTACCTGAATTCTCCGGGTGCTTACAACAAAAGGAAACGCTACACCTCTTGTCTCCTGTCAGTTGTGGCCAAGTACATCGGCGCCAGGCCCGAATGCTTGGTTGCTGTTAAAGCCATTGGGGGAAAACAGAGGGAGAGAGAGAGAGAGAGAGAGAGAGAGAGAGAGAGAGAGAGAGAGAGAGAGAGAGAGAGAAGAGATAATCTCATCCGCTAACCATCAACAGAGAGCCTGTTTAGATTAAGGGCCACGTCCCCTTCCTCCAGAGGTCTGGAGCAGCGCGTCTTCACAACGGCCCATTTGCAAGAGTGAAAAGGAGGCCCCGGCGCGCGCCCAACGTAAACACACCCTTGCCACTTATGTGTGGACTCAAAAACGTATATTATTGCTGGCCATTTCTTTCTTTCTTTCTTTCTTTCTTTCTTTCTTTCTTTCTTTCTTTCTTTCTTTTTGACATATCAAAATTTGGATACAGTTTGTAAGGTAAGATCCTGAATATAGTATTAAGATGTTTTGATTAAAAATAAACGATAGCCTACTTCTGAAACACCTCGAAATAAAGCACTTCTAATTGATTTACATGATTTATCTATAACTATCAGCTTCGCGGTTTTATGTCTATTATGTCTATTCGTCTCTAGTTTTATTGCAGTCACATTGAAACACGTTTTATTCGATGTTCAAGTCATGTCACATTAATATTTCATATACTTCTGATTGCATTTTATATAGTTTACATAGAGATCATTATACATTATGTGGAGAGGTTTGATTGCAATCTGTTTTAACAACCGAAGATTGTTAACCTCTTTAAAGATGCTGTGCGAGTGCGCAAATGGACCTTCAAAACAGTGATATGACTGCGTAAGAGAGCGGTTAAATCTTCGTAAGTGATTGTATAATTATTTTTTTCGTATCATTTTATATCGTTTGGATATCGTTTGTTGTTTTTGAGTTTATCGTGGATTTTAAAATAATTTATAGTATTATTTGGCCCTGCCTAAATGTGAGACGATTTTGAGGAGAAATGTAAACTTTAAAGCTAACCCTTATTTCATCACGTTTTATGACGCTTGTCACAAATGTCTGTTTGTAAATTAATACTGGTAATTTTCCGTAACTCGGCAAGAAACATTGTTAGTGGTGGACACGACAGCCTTTAATAAATGATACTCTAATATTTGGGAATTTACAGAAATCTGTTTTTACTACTTTTGTATAGGCAAGTGCACTTTAATAACCTATATTGTGAACGCCTCCTCCTTTCAAATTACGAATGTGGATTATTAATGGTAATGTAACGGATTTCAATTATAGGACATGAAAATTATAATTACCTCTGCGGTTATATAAATATGCATTTATATAATGACAGATAAAACAGGACACCCTTACAATGGTGACATGTTATCCTTGTTTGTCGCTCAGGCATTCTCATTGGTTTGAAGAACAGATAGATAGATAGATAGATAGATAGATAGATAGATAGATAGATAGATAGATAGATAGATAGATAGATAGATAGAGGCCTACACTGATATAAAAAAGGGGTAAAGCTGAAGTACCGACACTTGCTCTATACAGTTGTGCCTTAGTGCACAGTCCAGTTACACCCAGAATGACTTGGTCAGGTAGAAAACCGATGGCGCACTATATATAGCTGCAGAGGCTCTCCTGAGAAGGCCGGCGAGCGTCTTGATCGTGTGGTTTATTTGGAAGGACAAGCGATAATCGCTCGGTAATCGCTCCATTAAACCGCGTGGGAGGCATAGTCTCAGTGATCCGTGAAGTCTGATATGTGACCGGGCTCAAGCAGACACCAGACGGTCAATGAATGTCAGCAAATGATCGAATACGTACGCCTAATTAATTTTTGACTACAAAATTTCCACCATATTAACCTGAAAACATCAGCGCCTTTCCCCCGAAAAAAAAATACAAAAAAGTTACAGCAGTGTCTTAAATAAACACAGTGAAACTTATATAATATTTAGCCTACTTAGTTTCGTATTATATATTTCCAATTATATATTGTGTATTTGTTGTAAATTAACTGCTGTTGTTAATATCATCACCATCATCATCGTCGTCGTCGTCATCATCGTCATCATCATCACAACAACAACAACACTAATCATCATCATCATCATCATCATCATAATAAAGCAGTCGTGTCATCATAATATCGAGTTGCTGCAACACTATTGCTGAAAAGCATTCGACAGTTTCTTCTTCATTTTCTTTCGTAATTTTCTTTCTCTCAGCGTTGTTGTAGGGGTGGGGTATCTGTAATCGCTTACATATAATAACAGTACTTTAAAGGTTAAATTTCGGGTCGTTTAACCCTAAAGTCAGGGTCTGGTATCATAAAATCATAAATACTGTACAGTGACGTAACTGTCTCTGTTTAGATACGAAGACTTGGTGTTGTATAAATTGTAGCGTTGAATGGTTTATCTAATGGGACTTCTGTTTCTCGTTTTCTGTCAGGGTGCACGCCAAGCCCAAGTGAAAAATTGCCTTTTTTTACCAGCAGAGGAATTCATGATTTATGTGGGAAATGGATGGATAATAAAAACATTTAAAGATGCTAATGATTTTTTGTAGTAAAGAAACTGCTCTGGGTAGCCTATACCGTTATTTGTTTTGTGCCAAATTATAACCACCGATATTTTGCGTTCCACATTTTCTTTGTAAAGTTGAATCGTCTTGCATTGCAGTGTAGCTTATAGGAAATATATTTAACTATGTAAAACAGTAGTCTTGAGTTTGTTGTAAGCTGGCCTTGACTTCCTTGGCATCCGTGTGAGAACATATCTAGCGTTAAGGCCGGTAAAATCATTAACAATACACTAACTTCCGTTGTTATTGCTGGGCTGGAGCGCGTTGTCGGGGTAATTTATTAGCGCCGTTTGGTTGTTTCTAAATAAAGTGGAAAGCATTGCATTTCATTTCAAGCAAATGTTGTTGCGATGCACATCTGTTGATTTGGTCAGCCAACTGTTATGTTCTAGTTGTCCACGTGAGAAAAATGAAATGTATTCGCAATGAATCTTTCGACAAGCCCTTTAACGACAGGCCCTGTTAAGTTTATCTTATCTTTACGGTATAGGGGGCTTTAAGTGCTCAGTGAAAGTGTAATTTTCTGATAACGGTAATTTGAAATATATGATGATTTCTCGCAGCGCTATCATATCTGTTATTAAACACCCTCCACTTATGTGTGGGTGTGTGTATGTATGTGTGTGTGTGTGTGTGTGTGTGTGTGTGTGAAGTAGGGGGAGTGCTCTGGACACATGGGCGCTCAGTCTGTATATAAACTCCAAGGCATTAGCGGCCAGAGGGAAAGATCACTCAATCACAGCACTGACAGCCGGATTCACCCTCCTGCCATTAGCTTGCGCTCTCTCTGGAGAGACTCGGGAGTTTATCTGTCCTGTATCTCGTAAACAGTTCTCCCTGCCCGCCGCTTAGCGGTGGCCAAGGCTGTCTTTTTTACAACCTGCAGCGGATTTAGCCATTACTTATCCCTGGACGGAGTCAAGACCTTTCTCTCTAGACATCACCTACCAGATCTTTTTGCCGCGGACTGCCCGCCGCCCTCTCCTATGCATGAGTGTTAGGAGAGGACAGAGAGAGACAGCGATACACACAGCACTGTCTCACTATAATTAAGGGGATTTTATCTCACATCTCACGACCTATTTAGGCAATTTATCCAGAGACTCTCGTCTGGGCTACTCCGCCCTCTCGCGCCGGCACCTCAGTTAGAGCCTGGAGGAGTGGGCCTGTGTCATCTTACTTTACAATATAGGTTAAAAATCAAGAGTCGTTAAAAGCTTCTCACGGCCGACTCCTGTCATGCTCCCAATGATTAATACGTATTAACGTGAGATCCAATGTAGACATGCGTATCACTTGCACTTTATTTTTCTGTATATTTGCCAATTTGTAGAAGTGAACCCTGAATGTCTCCAATTTTATCATAAAAACCGATGAACAGGTCACAGTGTGGACGTAGACTACACATTTGTCATGACTGAAGAGTATAGGTCACTGTGTTGGTATTCCTGTTTGACCACACTGGAATTCGTTATGGAGAGCTGTTCGTAATTAACGATTATTATTTTTTTTTGGCTCCATTCCTGAGTTGATTCTGTTCTGTAAAGTATGTAACAAAGACTGAGAGAGAGTCATTGATCTTAGCTCTTTTCTTGCCAAACAACATCTTGTCTGCTTGAGTGTGAATGCGCCTATAGTTTTACATTCTAGAATCTGCGCGCGTCCGCTCTGACCCGCCTTTTACCCCCTTGCAGAGATGGAGTATCGAAGTTGACAGTGACCATCGCGTGCCGCTACCAGTCCCTGACCGGGGTCTCAGTGTTTATATGGAGGAAGAGCCTGTTTCCTGGCGGTAAGAAAACCCAGGCTCGAGCCGAAACACCGCGCTGCAGAGGCGAGGCCAGTGCAGGACGGACGCACCAATAGATCATTCCAACATCGCGACCCTGCACTGGGCTAGGAGCGACCGGAGACCTCCAGGTCAAGAGCAAACCCGCCAATGTCCTTCTAGTAATGCTTACCGTGCTGCGCGGCCCGGCAGCTGATGTCGTTCATTTTCTTTCGAATCTAAGGGCCACAACCGGATGCTGGGTTTTTGTTCTGAAGTTTAAACAGAATAACGGAGTTATACGCGTGCGTGTGTGTGTGTGAGAGAGTGTCTGTATGTCTGAGCACACGCGTGTGATCATGATGTATAAACCCGTCTTGGGTGACTGTATTGTATTCTAAACACACACACACACACACACACACACACATACACACACAGTATTAGAATTTAGATGGTATAGAAAGGTTCATGGAAAAATCAGAAGTAATTTCATCCAGTTGGAAAGTTGTGTTAGAGCAAATACAGGAATTTGCACATATAAAGCATAATCAAGATACAACATCGGATAGAAAAGGAAATCATTCAAACTCTTTTAATTTTTTTTTTTTTTACATTTTTCACTGTGCATTAATTAATATATTCATTAGTAAATTTAACCTATTTGTGAAGAGCAACATTTGCCTGTTACTGCTATCTGATATTAGAAGAGCCCCAAGGTTGAGTAAGCACCCCCCCCCCCCCCCCAAAGGCCTACTATAGGAACCTGACACTGAAACTCAGTCTATCGTCTCCTTTAATGACTGTGTAATAGCAAAGTAATGAGTCTTCAGGGAGGTGTAATAGCACTGACAGGTCCTCACATGGCACCCTGATGTGTGTGTGTGTATGTGTGTGTGTGCGTGTGCATGTATGTGTGTGTATGTGTACTTGATGTCATCCTTCTTCATTTTTGAAAATTAAATGATTAAAAATAGACATGGCATTTTCACACTTTAGCACAATGGATATTGTTCGTACATCTTTTTGACTTTTAGTAAATTTGATCATTTCCTTTCCACTGGATATTTCTTTCTTTTCTTTTTTTTTTGTGGTAAAACTAATTGAAGCAATCAAAAATGTGTGTTAATGCATGTGGTTGCATGCATGTGTATATATGCGTACGTCTGTATCAATGCATGAGTGTATTGTCTGTGTATGTCTGTGTAAGCATGTGTATGTGTGTTTGCATGTGTAGTCGTTCATGTGTATGCACACATTGGACAGACCTAATTTTCCTCAGTGGGGATAATAGGTGTGTAATCAATGTTGTATAAGGGGAGTGGTCAAGATGGGCGTCGGTCTAATCAGTCTGAGGGATTACCTGGGTTTTATCCACAGTTAAAAAGATGATGTTTTAGAGGTGTGTAGGCTTATACTCATATTATGTATTAGAGGAGCTGTAATGGAAACCAGCGACATTTCTTGAATAATCTTGTGTGAAATGGAAACCAGTAGAAGCTAGAGGTGTCACTATCTGCCATGTGTCCTCATGGTTTTGGAGAATGCGACAGCAATGTCAATGGACCAAAGACTAGAGAAGGTGTGCGTGTGCATGTGTGTGTGTGTGTGCGCGTGTGTGTGTGTGTGCGTGTGTGTGTGTGTCCATGTATATGTGTGCACCTGTGCATGCATATGTATGCACATATAGAAGAAACACAGAGACAGCATATGTTGTGTGTATTTGTGTATGAGCAAACGTGTGCATATATTTTGAGTGCTTGCATGTATAGTTATGCACATTTAGACAAAGAAGTACAGAGAAACAGAATTATATCTGTGGGCATTTCAGTATATCTACAGAAGGAGGGAATGCAATCTTAATTGCTGTCTTACAAAGATGAATTTTAGATCATCCTGGTATAGGAGCCCTGCTCACGACTTGTCTCTACATGAACCCTAATGGTTTGTGTGACTAGCTCTCATTCTCACAGGAGTGGCACTTCTAAAGGAAGAGTAAAAGAAGGGATGGACACACTAAGCTGTTTGGCCTCTATTCCACTCATGAATGGCAGGAAGGAGCTACCATATTGTTCATATCTACAAAGGAAGAATATGTTAGATTTTTTTTTTTTTTAATTAGTGAATGTCACATCAAGGTCAGCTGACAAAGTTCCTGCTGAATCCTCAAGGCCTGATATCATTACTAACAATAGAATTATATTCTCGCCGAGTACAACTACAGAAAAGAATGTGAATTATTGATGCATAATCCGCTTAATGAGAGGCCAATTGTAATCTAGTGTTGTGAGCGCGGTGTCAGAAGAGCAGAGTCGTTTTGGTGTCTCGGTTGTAATGACCGTATTGACTTACAGCATCAGCGAACCTTTCTTTTTTTTTTTTTTTGACCAGCAGTGAGACTTCAGGAGCGAGGATGTTACTGTGTGAAACCCATGTTTGTTTATAGGAGAAAATGTGTAGGAGGAAACCGGCCATCAAAATAATCCCCACTACTCAGTGTAATCCATTTTCCTTAGAATCGTTAGAGAACATGCAGCAAAGGGGGGGGGGGGGAGGCAGTTTGAGCAAGTCCTTTCACTTAAGCATATTAGTCACCATGTTAATCAGGCTGATGGAGCAGTAAATATGTCAACGGTGGCGTCTGATTAATTCGACGTCTCGAAGAGACATTAAAAAAAAAGAGAGAAAGAAAAAAAGAAGGAAGGAAAAAAGAAAAACACACAGACGCACCCAGCTTTCTTTCTCTTTCATATCAAGTGAAAGTGTTCAACAGTAAAGTGTGTCTTAGGGATTTGCTGTGTTGTGTTGAAATTTTTTTTTCTTGTATCTCTTTTACTTTCTCTCTCTCTCTCTCTCTCTCTCTCTCTCTCTCTAAATGTTCAGTGCCTGACCTGATCCAGAGTAAACATGTTCCTGCCGGAGAGACTCAGGCTGTTCCTCAACCCCTGTGGCGTCCCCATCAAATTGACAATTTGTTTTTGGAAAGGGTCGAACGGCTCCTGCAGTACTGGCCAGGGCAGTAAATAAAGACGGTCAAGCTGGAGTTTTTCTGTTTTCCTCCTGCCTTTTTCTTGAAATGGGATCGAATCCAAAAGATCTGTATTGGGAAAGAGAGATGAGACCGGGAGAAATGGTGACAATGCTGTGAACTCTCCCAACTGATGTGGTGATGTGGTGATGTGTGTGTGTGTGTGTGTGTGTGTGTGTGTGCACGTGTGGGTGTGTGTGCAAAAATTCCAGTGAAGGGAAGCTTGGAGGGTCTTCATCTCCTGGTCTTTTCATTTTTTTTTTTTTTTTTCGCGAGCTCATGTACAAAATGATTGGACGTTATCAGCCTGAGGGTAAATGACAGTCATACTGTGTGCGTCTGTGTTGAAAATAATCTGGGATTCTTAGGAATTTTAAAGAGCATCAGCCGCTTGCAGGAGAATTTTGTTTTCCACTTTGTCTCTCTTTGGGGTGGAGAGCAAGCCCTTTTATTGTGAATCTATGTGTTTATTCGTTTGTATATGGTGAGCTTGTGTATGGAGTATGTGGGAGGGGGTTCTATTCTCTCTCTCCCTCTCTCTCTCTCTCTCTGTCTCTGTTCTCTGACCTTGTATGAGAGCAGCTGTGGAACAGCCAGACTGGCAAAGATTCAGCGAAGTCTGGGGACACGCAATGGTACAGCTGGTTTTTACCACAGCGTTAGGTCAAGGCCCACACACATACACGCACACACACACACACACACACACTCAGGTTCAGTATAATCATTTTATTTTACTACAGTCACTGACATTGTACATTGTCTACGATGTTTAAACACTATCCATTCTACTGCTCCCTGGTGGCTCTAGCGTGCTATAGCACCCATAGCATTCTTAAGACTGACGTTTGAAGAAAAGCCCTTGGAAATATAGGTTACGGGTCTAGTCCGTTCCCCTGAGAAACTGTCCCACAGACCTAAAATAGAGTCCATTCTAAGAAAAGGACATCTTGCCTAGTCTGCCTCATGACCCTGATAACAGCTGGCATGGGACAATGACTACATCCATCAAGAAAAAACTCCCATAGTCCTGTTCATGGGTGTTATTCATCACTGTGTGTAAAGAATATGGTTGCGAATGTAAATACGCTCAGAGCCATGAACACTGTACTCATGTTGTATTCACTGATCCCTATGACTCTTTTAGGATTTTTTTTTAGGCAGTATCACCAGTTAGTCCGCATGACATGGCTGTGATGTCAGTTATGTTTCTGCTTTATCCTTGTTACAGTGTTCTGTGTTTAGAGAGGACCTCAAAAGGCTCTGTAATATCATTTCAATTCATTAGAGCTATATTTAAACAATATGTGTTTACATTAGAGCAGTATGGCTGGGTAAACAAGTTGAATCACTAACTTGCTCATTCACACGCAAATAT